>NW_006281101.1:731117-1046263 GCF_000203795.2 Batrachochytrium dendrobatidis JAM81 | reverse complement strand
GGATTTCCCATTGGAGTTGTAGGAGAGCTGCCAACAGGTGTAAGGTACTTTATCAATTTGTTTTGATTGATGGAAACTGAAAGCACCTTACCAACCAAAGGACTGTGAGTGGCAGTAAAATTTCCACTTGTGTTATCCGTAGATGATGGGATGACAAGTTGAGTTGGGGAAGCAGCAGAAACTCCTGTAATAGTGATCAAGAGTGGATGATCTCCAGTATTTTGAGCTGGAACTGGGTCGTATGGCTGCAAAGCTTCACCACCATCAGTCAGCGAGAGTGAGAGTTGAGCAGCGTCATAAGAGTCAAAGTCGCGTGAAAGCTTCTTGTTGAAAGCTTCTTTAAAGTCGTCGACATTTGCGCAGTCTTCAGTAGACTTTGACAGCGTTGTTTGGCTTAAGCTTCACCCAAAGTTTTGTCATTTTTGTGGAATAAAACTAAAGACACAAAAATGACAAAATATAACAAATTTATGAAAAACTATATTTACCATTCAAATTATTTACAATGAAATAGAGCCAAAGTTTGTATGAATTTTCCTACAAACTTTAAATAAAACGGTATCATTTGGTGCTCTTTCTATACTACTCCAAACTGACCAAGGAAGTTGTCAAGACTTTTTAAACAATGACATGCAACATTCCCAAGCACGTATATTGCTCCAGACAACATTCCATTCCACAAAATAACTGTCTGATCAGATATGGTTCATCAACCATTCAACAACGACACGCAGATTGAAACTACACTACAGTTTGATATTATCGATTCATGGCCCAGTATAAACGACTCGAGTATAGTAAGGAATATGTTTGTGTGCCAATCAATTCCAGATAAATAACTGAGTATGTTTATTGTAAAAGCAACCAATTATGTACGAAAACGACAAGTATTCAACCATTGTTTATTCCAACGACTCGATCGTTGCAAGATAAATACAAACTTCATTTTACGTGAATACAGCAGTGAATAGCTAAAGTAACGTAAACTCGTCGATTTATAGTAATCAACTGTTTCATTACAGAATTCCCCAAAGATTCCAAACTGTTTTGGCTGATCTTTTGCCAATTTTGATCAAATAATCTGCAATATAATCATACCGAGAATTACCCGTTGCACCAGGGATAATATCTTTCAATCGTGGTCGGATTACAACGTCAGATACAATGCCAATATCTTCAACTGACTGTCCTTTATGATCACCATTACGAACAAATGCTCGATGACCTACAGTCATTTTGTTGTAAAATATTTCCTTGGTATCAGATGTCAACTCTTTTTTGAATGGCATTGGTTTAAAGTCTATCGGATCATGAGTGATAAGTTCTGGATCTAAACTCCAAACATTTGCACCGGAACCAGCCGTTGTGACATCCTCACCAAACACTGTTCCAATTTTAAACGACTGCATAGTTCCTGTCATGATTTCACATGCAGACATGCAATCACCACTGGTAAATACACCCACTGGTTTGGTATAAACCTGATCGTAAATGTTGGATGCTCTTGGATCCAAAAAATCATGGAATACCGAATACTGGCTTTTGGCTGGTGTTTTGAACCAAGCATCGCGAGATGATTTCAAATCTATGGGCGGATGTACAAACATATTGTATGTGACGTCGTTCATGAGATATTTCACTTGAAATGGCTCAAGCTTGCTCTTGAATAGCTGTGGAATGGCATTTGCAAAACTCATACTTCCACCACCACCTTCACGAACATCGATCAAAATAGAATTGGTTTTTTTGAGCACTGTGGTCAATAGTCTTTTCACTTCACGAATTCCTTCAGGAATATCTCGTGTGTTTGTTGTGCGGGATGTGCACTTGAATGATGTTAGTTTGATTATTCCCATGTTTTGGCTGTCAGGGTTCCAAATTGTCCAAGACAGTTCGAGTATACTCGTTTGATAAAATGTAATCTGTAAATCACGTTTTGACAATCGTCCCGTGTTTTGATATTGACTGCTTTGATCCCGCTTTCGAATACGGCGAGGAGTAAGCAATGACTTGGTAGATTGGGAACTTGTGGTATGATCATCGACTGTTGTAGTTGGCAATGCATGACTATTGGATTTTACAGCAACTGTATTTTGTAAATGTATATCAAGAGTCACGCCTGTCAATTGTGTGTAAAGTTTACTAGAGTACTCCCAACAGGTATATTGATATACAGACATGTACGGTACATTAACCTCGTATATGATGCCGCTATGGGATTTGAGTTTAAGCTCGATAGAGTCTTCGTCGGGAAGTGGGGTATAAGATCCATATCTGAAGGTCAAATATCTTAGTGCTAGACGCTGACTATGAGACTCGGTGGATCCACCAATGGCATTTCGATGCTTTTCTTTCCATTCGTAAAAAGTGAGACCGTTAATGCTGACAAGTCGATCTCCAATATTGATTCGATTATAAGCGGTATCACGTAGTAGATTCAGTATTTCACGATTGACGGGTTTACTGACAACGATTGTTGGATCTTTGATTATATCGCCTGGACCATCAATAAACTGAAAAGAAATTCCTATGGTAGCGAAAAAACAACGATGAGTGCCAGCTAATGTCATGATGGTATGTTCGTCACGAGCTCGAGTGAATACATCCAATAATCCAAGCTGGAGCTGTTTATCAGTAAGGGTTCTGATATTGTTTCGGATATGCTCAAGAGCAGGATACGGATTTGCTTCTTGACCATGATGCTTTATTTTTGATTCAAAATTGACCCATGCCTGGACATGTTGAATCATTGGAGTTCGGTTGTAATGTGTTGGTCAGTTAATAATATGTTGCAATATATTGTGTTGGTTATGATATCAGGTTGTGGTGGAAATGACAACTTGCCTTGAATACATTTTCGGCATTCGACACTAGAACATTTCGTTGTTCAAGAGTATATGGAAAAAAGGTAAACAATCCAGCATCACGATCGAGTTTGATGGGTCTATAGTCGGACCATTTACTTTTAATAGTAGCAGGTGGTGTTGATGTTGATGTTGCAGCAGGTTGTGTTGATGTTGTAAGAGTTTGAGCATTGATGCAAGATATTGCAGCTAAAACTGTTACCAAAAAAAGAACCATTTAAAGCAGTATGCAATGCAAAGTATGATCAATCAGTTCGTACAACTCGCAATCGATGATGCAGCTGGTATTATATTGATGAAAGATTATTGTATAAAGTATGTGTTTTTGATTATCAATATCTTTATAGTCGTTTTCCAGTTTATCCTCCCTTTTATTCAAGCTGTTTTCAGTCGTGTTTTAACGTGGTCCATCACCCTATTCCAATATCACGTCACAAGCACCTGAATATTGTTTACAGTGTTACATTGACTTGTGTCAAAATAAATAGACGCACAAACCATTTATGCTTAGCTGCTGTCCCTTGACAATGGTTGTTTGTAACCATATGGCTTTAACGACTTGGTGATAGTTTGTTGAAGATAGCGTGAATAAGGCGATATTCACGCAAAATGCAACACTAAACTGCCAAAATACATGATAAACAGTCGCATGTTTGATTGGTGTCGGTTTGCTGGACACTGTTATTGAAGTCATTGTTCAGAAACAGTTGTTGCTGGTCTTGACATTCAAGTCACGTTCTTTTGCGTATGGATTTATACTTTCATGCCAAAACTTTGTATAATATATTGTCATCAGATTGTTGATTGATGGCCTGACAACCCTGTAATCATCAACACTTGAACAACGAGACATTGCAAACACACTTGTGGATCTTACCATGCGCAAATACCAGTCAACAATGTCAATGATCTTGAAAACAATATTATGTACAAAAACCAACTGTCGAGTGACAGACTGATTAGCAACAATGAATATGTTCAGGTTTTTGTTGATAATATTCAAACAGTAAACTCAATGTCTGGATTGCAATGAATGAATGTGATGATCGTACACCGTATGACTATGCAATCAAACGCAACAATGCAAGGTTTAAACACATCAGTTCAAAACTATAGTTTGTATCATATGATGGTCGGTGTGTTTGCAGACTGACCAAGGAAGTTGTCAAGACTTTTTAAACAATGACATGCAACATTCCCAAACATGTATATTGCTCCAGACAACATTCCATTCCACAAAATAACTGTCTGATCAGATATGGTTCATCAACCATTCAACAACGACACGCAGATTGAAACTACACTACAGTTTGATATTATCGATTCTTGACCCAGTATAAACGACTCGAGTATAGTAAGGAATATGTTTGTGTGCCAATCAATTCCAGATAAATAACTGAGTATGTCTAAATTCAATCTGTAGTAATAAGGTGAAACGAGTATCAAATCATGGATTATTTCAGAGCAATCACTGAAGGATAAAACGTTTCATTTTATACGAATACGAGTGTAAATATAAATCACCCATCAAGTATGTCTGATAGCCAGATTATTGGCAGTTTATGTTTTTCGACAAAGACGACTGACTAAATATAGTGTTGCTTATCTGAATGTCATTTTAAAAAGTGGTGCAAGACAATATAGCAAAAAAGGAAACATGACTAGAGTAATACCATTTACAATACGAATGTGTAATTATATTCACTGATTATATATTGTTATTGTCCATCCCACCAAGACTTGAGTCCAAGTGCCGATTCTGAAATAGAACCCTATAATAAAATGAATTATTCAATATAGATCCCAAGATAAGGTGGATTGGCCAAGTATTATCCATAATCTAGTACATGAACCTACCACAATAGTATAAGGCGGATCGCGATGTGGTTCGTCTGTTCCAGCACCTCCTGATGCTGGAGTTATAGTCTTGTTTCCAATCTGCCCACTCTTGATCTCTTTCACTGGACCAACGTCCACAAATGCTTCATTTTCTACGCGAAACCGGATAGGCTCTTCTCTGTCCATAAACAGATCATTTTCATCGTATTTCCATACCCAAAGTCCTTCATTTGTATCACTAGTAAAAATAAAGCATTGTTAGAAACCTGTTTTTGTAAAGCAGATTTGCCAACTACTCCAGACTTACTATTCACTTCCAGGCATGAGAAATGAGGGCGGGATAATAATATCGTCGAAAAAGTTCATTGTAACTAGGCGCAGCGCAAATCAAAACAAAGCCATGCCACATGTTCCATAACCAAGTTGAAATATAGGTTAGTGTAAGCAGAGTCGATCAAAGCCAAGCAAGATCGTACATTCCCATCATTGATACATGGCATATATTTTGAAACCTTACTTCGAACTCCAGCTGTTGGCGAGCAATCCTTGATCTTACCCTCCAGAATCTCTCCCTTGAAGGGTCGAAACACAATCATTCTAAACTCGACTAGAATGATCAAGATTCATTCATAAAGTAGGATGAGTTGACATGTGTGGATTTTATTTAAACCACATTGATTTCCATGCATCGAGTAGAAACTTGAAAAAAACACTAGTGCAATCGTTGTATACAAATCCTTGAATGTATTGACGCACCTTGGCATTGATAGGAACCATCCTGACAAGCATGAACAACAGGATCACTAGCCTTGGTCAGGTCATAGACAGAAATACACAACCCAACATTATGCAGCACTTTGTTTGCATATTTAAAATTGAGCTCATCAACAATCGCATCCTCTTGGCCTTTGTAAAAGTCTTTGGGCAAGACTCGCACAATATCCGTTAGAATGGATAGTACAAACATTTGTAAATGTGATAATATATTGACGAGGTAAACAGACAATTTACTGTTGTATTCATGTAAAATGAAATACTAAAGTGTCAAAATACATAACAACAGCCAATCTCATGAAGCGATCATTCACATCAAGTTTACTGGTTAGCATTGTTTTGAAAACTATTTGGCTGACATGGACACAACAGTTGTATTCCTGAAATGTCATCATTATTTTTTTGAACTAGAACATAAATAACTCAATTCTGGATTACATTGACGAAATCTGATGATCGTACAATGTAGGGTTATGTCAAAGATGTTTTAAAACCCAGTTGATTTGTAATAGAAAAGCACAGTCAATCAATGATTATTCCAAAGCAAAAGTAGTGACTGCAAGATAGTGTTTCATTTTACATGGTACGGTTGTAAAAGTAAACGATTTGATGGCTCAAACAAAATTTTACAAGTCAAATAGTAACTAGACAAATGATTTAGCACAATAGTTTACGATTGTACAGTGCTGACTTCGTAGAGATACGCAGACAAAAGTTTAATGCCTTGAATATAATTACTGCGATCCAGCTTTTCATTGATGGAGTGAGCACCATCATCAGATCGGCCCATAGGAAGAAGTAAAACCTAATGGCATTCACAGTTCATGTGAGTATTTTGCCGAGTTGTAACTTGACTATAAAACATGAACAATTCTAGTCTATATATAATCCATACACTTTTTTTGAGAGCCTCTTGGAAGGAAAGCGTGACAGGAATACTGCCACCTTCACGAGTATAGTCAGGGGTGACGTTGAAAACCTTTTGGACCGCCTTGGTAGCAGCAACTGGAGCCAAATAGCAAAGGTTGTTGATAAATCACAAAAATCAGTCAGCTCTGCATTGGAAGCAAATACAAGGCAATAATTACAGCCGCATTCACGTAGAATGAAATACCAAGTTTGTAGAGTTGTATTGACAGCATCAAACCAGTCAAATGTAATGTCTAGATTGCAATGCCGGATCTGGTGATTGTAAAGTTATGACCACTTCAATTCAAAGCTATAATTTGATTGTGTGCATCATATTATGTACGCTGTGTTTTGAAGAATTGAGAGCATATATTGAATAAGCAGACAGTTTCTAGTAGAAACATGCAGCAAATGCTCAGTCATCTCTATGCCAAAGCAAAATAGAGGCAGCCATTGCAAGATAGTGCTCCATTTTACGTGAATACGACTGTAAAAGCATCCAAGATTTCAAAATTTAAACTTTACCATAGTTCCAGCTGTTGATATCAGCAACCCACGACTTTCCAGCATGCTCACATTCAACGTGGACAGTGTTTTTACTACCGAGCTTAGCAAACTCGCTCATGATGTAGTCAACCACCTGTTTTGTAAGTTTGGCAGGCTCCTGATTAGGAACACTGCGAATGGAGAATTTGCCTATCACCTTGGCAGGAATGACAGTTTTTGCACCCGGAGAGTAAAATGCGCCTTCAATACCGTGAAGCGAAAGCGATGGGAAACGCCAGCGAGACATGAGCACATTCTTTTCAGTGTCATGGATAGTGTTCTTGGCATCGATAGCATTATAAATGTCGTTCATGCTAAAATCAAGTGCTTTGTAGATGGCATCCTCTTCAGATGTAACAGGAGCTACATCATCCTACAAGTTGTATTGGAACAAAAGTGAAACATCGCATTTAACAAAGATTACTAGCTTATAGTATTTCACCAACATGACAGTACAGACACAAAAAACTCAAAAATACCATGATTCCAGGAACAAGAATCTTTCCATCTGGAGTAACAAGCTTTTGCATCAGATGAACCAAATCAGTCATTGGCTCATGAACCTAGATTGAGAAAGTTGAGAACGAGATTAAATAAAGTATACATTATTACAATAATTCAGCAACAGTCCAAGCATTACTGTGTTGAACGATTTAAACCCCCTATCTCAACAGAATTGATCTTACAGTTCCACCTAGATTACAAATCGTTGGGTGAGCATTACATAAAGTAGATTGTATTCAACAATGAGCCAAATCCTATCAACGTACCAAAAACACCAGAATGAAGATCTTTTCCAGGTCCTGAAACAGTCAGCATGAAATAAGATACTCCACGAAGACCATAAGTAATGCAGGGCTTGGTTGTTCCAAGCCAATCTTAACATCCAGCAATGTGCATTGATTTAGTCTTTTTAAAATAGCAAACAATTGCAGTAAGTGATGCGAATAAAAACTACATACAGTTGTCGCTGATGCACACGCAATCCACATCTTTAAAATACAGGGCAGCCTCCTTGTAAATCAGTTCGTCAAGACCTTCACTGCCAGATTCTTCCATTCCCTCAAAACACATTTTCAGGTTGACTATGATTGCCAAGCAATGCATTAGAAATATTACACTACTTGAAATATATCTACACTGACACTTACCAGGCAAATCGAGTCCAAGTTTCTGGTGAATCTGAATAACCCAGAGCCAAGAAATGACTGGTCCCTTGTCGTCAGTGCTTCCGCGACCAAACATACGACCCTTATCATCCTCCACCAGAGTAAAAGGATCTGTTGCCCACCTATGACAGATATTCGAATGCAATACATAAATGGGCGGTTTAGTTGAAGCAATGTGATTAGGACTAGTCGAGGAATCTGTATTTGCGATCAAGTTGAATACACAATATTAAATATACATACCCGTCCTCTTTGAGAGCAGGCTGGACATCATAATGACCTGAATATGTAGTGCAATATCTATGTATTAGATTTCAAAATATGCATTGCAAACAAGTCCAGATCCAAACAATTACCATAAACAAGAACAGTTTTCTTATTGGGATCTGTGCCATATGTGGCAAGAACAATGGGAGGAAGATCAATCTCACGTCCTTCTAGCTGTTGTTTTCCGGGGTAACGAAGCTCGACACTAACAAGCACGTCAAGAAAGTTATCAATGAATAGTTTAGATTTGATAGTAAAACTGTTGGACAGAACAATGAATACCTGGCGCCAAGTCCCTTGAGTTCCTTTTCCAGCCACTAGAATCAAGTTGAACAGATCATTATCATTTAAAGTGAGCAACAGATTACATTATTATTAGACAATAGATTCGGTGAATTGCAAGACTGTTCATGATGGAACATGATGAAAGTTTGCACTTACAAAACCCATTCGAACTACATCTGGACGGTGAGCCGCAGAGCTACTGACACTGCAACAGTGAATCATGAAAAATAAAGCATGAGCAACAATCGATCAGTGAGAACCAAGACAACTGGCTATCACAAGTCATGGCATTCCAACAGCACTTTACCACCACCAGTATAGTAAATCTGGTTAAAAGTATTTAATCAACCAACATACCTAGGAATTGCAACGGTTTCTGCAAGACGCTGAACAAAGTAGTTCTGATGCTCGTCAATGTAATTGTTGACACTGTCTGATACCATTGGTTGTTGATATTGAGTTGAAGTTGTATTGACGTAAAATAAAACACTTGTAATAATTGTCTGATTTTTGGAATAATGGTCAAATATTCGTTGCGTGTTTCTACCCAAAGCATTATCAATCTATTATAATGCGACGAGTTGAGATTGTTCTTTTTAAAACTCTCTCGAGAATCATTTTACAAAAACTGAAATCAGATTCATTACAATTCAGATACTAGACTCGGCTATTCTCAATACAATCTCATATATTCACGCTCTGATTCAAGATGACATATTTTAATATTGTTTAATAAATTGGTACTCATCATTTCATAAACCTGTTTATTATGCAGACACTCCAGTGTTTCATTCTCCATGAATAGGGCCGTGAAACGGATCGAGTTGCTGATGAAATGCCAAATCTTTGAAAAATAAAATGAAATTTGGGCAAAGTGCTGGTGTTCTGGCTAATTTTGAAATGTCAAAACTTGCCCGTCAATTGCAGCCAACATAGTCATGTCAGACTACAGACGAAGAGATTCTCGGGATGTCCGAAGAGAGTCAGGCCATAGCAAGCGAAGTAGTGGTAGAGGTTATCGAGATGCAGATACATTTGATACTCCAGATAAAGGTTAGAGTTATTTCTTTATTTTTGATTCAAGACTGGAATGTACTGAATCAGACATTCGGCAGTGTAGTGCATAGAAACTCAAGTTGATAATACTTTTGTATATGAAACTTAGTTATGCCTGAAACATTGGATTATGAAGGCAGAGGTGGTCACAGCAACTCTCGTGAAAATGGTCAGCGTTCGAGTGGTAGAGGACACAGTAAAAGTCGCAGCAGAAGTCGAGGCCGCTCCAATCGCCAATATAGGTCAAGATCTCGTTCACCTAAAGGTACGTGGTCTCACTTTATTCATTCTACCCAGTCAACATGGATGCATGTTTGAAAAATAAAGTTTTAACAATAGATTTAAAACTCAACCAACTATTGCCTTTTGTATTTTCAAATAGACGACCATCTTGCTTTGGATCGATCTGAGCGAGGCTACAGAGACCGTGAAGAAGACTATCGACGAAGTCGAGACAGACGTCGCTCTCTTTCCAGATCTACATCGCCACGTCATCATCGAAGACGCTACAGTGTTAGTCGCAGTCCAAGCGTAGAACGTGGGCGTAATCGCCGATCTAGGAATGAAATAGACGATCGTGAACAACCCAATCAAGCTCCTATCAAAAAAGCCAGCTCTAGTCGTGCCTATTCAAACGATAATTTAAGTGGAAAACATAGTGATTTGCAAGATTGCACTTCTGAGAATGGAAATAATATAGAGGAGTTGGACGAAGAAGCAAAGATGCGTCTTCTTATGGGAATTGATGGGTTTGACTCGACAAAGGTATTTTATTTATAGCATGAAAATACTAGACCATTTTCCCATCCAATGCACTCTTTTGATACTTGGCTAAATGATGGAGATTGTCTGTTTATTACCAAGAGTACTGCACGATATGAACTCATTTTAAATTGCATGTATTATTTTAGGGAAAAAAGGTTCCTGGGACAGATATCAGCAATGCCAAGATTAATAAGAAGCGCCAATACCGTCAATATATGAACAGATCCAAGGGATTTAACAGAGCTCTTTCTCCTGGATAGTGCAACTATTAATGACCATGTTAAACTTTTGTATGAAATAAACGCTGGGTATTTGCAACAAATGGCCAGAATAGTGTGATTTTTATTTGAACTCGACAAATCCATACAAGCTAAAGCTAAAGATCTACCAGCGTCTTCCACGGTCACCTTCACGATCGTAACGATCGCCTCCACCTCGTCCATTATAGCGATCATATTCACGCTCATAATCACGCTCACGACTATCGTAGCGATCGCGAGGTCGATCAAAGCGTTCTCTGCTTGCATACGGATCATGATCACTGGAACGACCTCCACGACTATAGCGATCATCGCGACGACGATCTAAGCAAATGTGGCATATTGATAGATATTCCATCAAAACATAAATTAAAACGTAGTGCAAAACGCAGTGCAAACCAATCACTAAAGCATAGTCAAAACTCATCAATGACAGCTGATTTACCGTAAAGGATTTCCTTTATAGGACCACGATACTCGCCAGGTGTAGGTGTTCGAGGACGCTGTCTCCGAGCCTATGTATTTTTAAGATATATTCAACTGAACAAGACTTTCAAGGGTACAACCACAAATCAAATGCATGTCTTGTTCAAAAGTCATACCTTTTGCACCATTAGTGGTCGCCCAAGCAAGTCAGCCCCATTAAGAGTCAGGGCATCGTCTGCATCTTCTACATTAGCAAAGTTGACAAATCCAAACCCACGCGATTCTCTAGTGCGTGGATCAAACCTGTATGGATGTGTTTACAATAAAAGTCAGTTTTATGGTATTTCAAAGCATGTATTGGATGATTGCAAAGCATAATGACAAGCACTCTTGATTGCAATAAAAATTTAAACATACATGACTTCACATTTAAGAACCTAAAAAGTATTTAAAGGTTTGGCAATACAAATAAAATAAGCAACAAGTATAAAACCAACTCTTGCAGTTTAAAAAAGTAATTGTTGATGGATAATCGCCACAATCCAACACACCTTGCCGTATTTTGAAAATATTCCTTCAAGATCCTCGTTGCGAACATCCATGGATAGCCCACTCACAAACAAATTTGTGCCAGTGTTGGTTGAGTTTCTGATGATAACAAGAGTTGGAATTCCAAGTAAAAACAGATGAGTAAACTAGTCAAGCTTTTAAACTTGAAAGTGGAACCAAAAAACAGACATTGGCAGTGTATGAGATCTGATGTATAAATTGGTTTTGAATTCTTGGATTAAATAAGAGTAAAATGAGATGTGTGATGGAGTGTGGTTGCCATTAGAGCATGATTGAACATTGCAGATGACAACAAGGTAATTGTACCGCCGTTGCAGATGGATTGTTGAATGGCAAGACAAGGTGAAAGAGTTGATACAAACTACAAGGCATATCGACATTACGATCGTTCTCTGTCAGCAGGGGCACGATCAGGCGAGCGAGCAGGTCCATGCGACCTTCGAGAAGCTCCGGGCGAACGAGAACGGTTTCGGTCCAAATCTCGGCGGCCGGGACTTGAGTGTCTTGGAGATTTGTCATAATCTGCAGCTGGTTGAAAAGTCCAAGTTCAAAGGATATGATTAGTAAACAACCATCATGCTTGGATGTAATCTCAGTCTTACAGGATATGATGTGAAAAAACAAAATGAAAGACCAAGAAGCAGTGGTTGAGAGCAATAAAAATAGTTGAGGATCTGCAGACCAAGTAGATCTTCGATGGTAAATTATCGATATCAGTCAGATCAAGCCTGTGGATGTAAAAGACAAGCATGAGGGTTGAGCCAGAAATGCGATAATATCTGGAATCTGATAACCAATCTATGCATGGCATCAACAGAGTAAGGATGTCATAATGCAGACAAGAAGTCCTGCAACAGCCGAACAAGCCTGAATCAGTTGTAACGCAAGATGACAAAATGAATAGAATTAAAGAGTCAAGCGAATGCCAAGATTGAAGAGCATTAAGCAGGACTAGAGAGTGAGTACAAACCAGACATTAGTTTTGCGAAACAAATTGAAGTAAAAAGCAGAAACTGCAGTCTGACTGAAACTAACACGCGGCTGACTTTTGAAGTTGTACTTTTGGAATCAATCAACTTGCTCACATCATGACTGTAAGTAAACTGTCTTAAAGAAGAGTCTTGAAGAGTCTTGAAGAGTCTTGAATCCTTTCTTAATTCAATTCATTCATTCTTCATTCGTCTTGTAACCTACAAAATACTTGTCTGTGAATATCCTTCATTTCTACACTTGTATTGCTCTTGATGCATTCATTACTATTTCAAATCGAAATCCAACTCAAGAAACGCTGCGTTTGGAATCAACTCTCTTTGCAATCTTTTTTTAAATAGACTTGAACTCTATCCACCTACTTGCTACTCCAACCTTCATATCTTGATAGTGCCACTATCTGTATTTTAACCTGCTCGTCTTTTACAAGTCTGCACCACTCTGGTTTCATATCTTGGTGCCTATTACAATCCTTTTACCTGTCCATTTGTTTCATGTGCTATTTTATATCATCTCGTTGGCTTGTTTTTACTAACTGCTTGATTTTGATTCAAAATGGCCACTCGGCTACCATGTGCTTGTATATTCATTCCTGTTGTTGTATCTTGTCACTCGCGGATTTATACAACTAGGCACAAAAACCAATTCCTGCAGAACTACTTTTAGTCATCAACTTTCTCAGAAATACTTCAGAATCCGAGTTTCGGCTGCGTCAAGGTTTTTTAAATGGAAAGAGAGTCGAGTTCTTCAAGGGTAACTATCATTCCATTCATCTTGTTCAAGTCTTGTATTCCTCTCGAAAAAATATCTATCTTGAATGTCTACCAACTCATTTCCCTTCAATTCTAAACCATTGTAGGCAAGCATGCTGTAAATGCTCTTCTTCGCGAGCCCTATAGAAAAGATCCAAAAAGACCCACAGTCGCAGATAGATCAGCTGGTGAAGCCATGATCTCATCGCTTCTTGATCATCATGTTTTTGCACCAGCTTCCAAAGAACCTAAAAGTCAGAAGCTTGGTCTTGTGCCGCCAGGAAAGCCATTCGACGAGGATGATTATTACGTTTGGGTATACGAGGGTTCTCAATTGACTGGCACGCTGATTGGTGTTGGCATACTTTTACTTACTTTTGCTGGCGTAATGTTCCCATTGTGGCCAGAGCCAATGCGACAGGGAGTGTACTATCTGTCACTTGGAATGATGGGACTTATCGGTGCTCTTATGGCTATTGCCGTGTTGCGTCTCATTATCTGGGTCGTGCTGCTACTGGTTATCGGCCAAGGCGGTTGGTTGTTCCCCAATCTATGGGCTGACGTTGGCATCATCGAAAGCTTTATGCCACTATGGGGGTATGTATACTGTCTAGATTCTATCCAAAATCTCCATTTGTTTTTCTAACAATACATGCACTTTTGTCCAATCCCCTATATCCACATCAACTAACATTTATTTTGGCAATTCATGAATATATAGATGGGATGAAAAGAAAAAGATAAAGGGCTCAAAGTCCTCTTAGGCAATCAGTCAAATACATTAGCAAGAGTGCATCATCAATGGTATTGTGGGAATAATTGCGATTAAACAAAGGCGTATAAAATCATGTCTTGATTTGCAATTGCTTAAATTTTGGTCTACTTTTCCTTTTGATCGTTTTTGTTCCGGTTGGTGAGAGTGGCATTTTCGTTGTGGGCAGTGTCTGCTTTAACAACTTTGGAAGCAGGCATGACTGGTGGTGGAATTTGTGTAGCCTTTATAGAGGAAATGTCAAGCTCGAGCTGGATAATGCGATACACATCCATAAATCTACGATACAAGACACTTGTTGACAGTTGCAACAATCAGTCATTACATAATCATGAGCTGGATGATGCGTTTTGAGCGACAATATCCAAAATTGGTCAAAAAACACTTACAGAATCATAAACAGCGTAAATGCGCTCATGTATACGTTGCGTTGCGAGTAGAATCGTTGGTATTTGCTTTGAAGTTCTTGGTTTCAATTTCAAATACATTATGCCAGGTTAGTCTGGATCTGCCACTTGAATTGAAATAGCAGACATATGATCTTACCCATGGTGTATTCAGAACTTCCTGAATGATGGTTGTGATGATGACCATGATCATGGGTCTCACTTTCCAGCTTAAACAATCGAAGAACATTGTCAGCAAACACTCCAGAAATAATCAAAAGTGCGATCCTGGCTGTCCACACAGCATATTCATTGCTTGAGATCTTGCCAAACCAATTCATAGCATCTTTGCGACTACAAGGAATAAGAATATAGACAGTACAAGTCAACGTTAAAACAAGGCAAAAGTATAAAGTGTGCATGCATAGATGCTCATAGATTGAAGTAGTTCAAGACCATTAAACTCACGTTTTTGCAGCAATGAATGAGAGTGGAATCAATGACAACAGATAGAATAAAACCTCAATCCACAATACATAGTAAGTAAGTTTGTTAAACAGCGACATGGTTTCTTATTGAGTGAGAAGTGGCAGTCAACTTTATAGGAAAGAATTGTAGAATTTTGAAATATCAAGATTTGATGACGTGGCAATGAATCGAGGTTCAACTGCCGCATTCACATGAAATGTAAATCAGCCAAAGCACAGTTTCATGAAATGTTAATTTACTGCACAACGTTCTGGTTATTGGCATGCAAACAACAGTTGTATTTCCGAGATTTAAACTTTTGATAATCCACAATTGCAAACCAACTTTTATAACTGGCGACATTGAATCTGAATTTCAAAGTTCAAGTCACGCACATCACGTGCAGTTTAAACAATTTCAGCCAATAAAAACACGTTTAATTTTTTCTTTCATTTTTACAATTTAATCAAAAAACTTGGTCTTGTCCCAGATCATGGTATGGATTGTTTTGTTCTCCAGTCTTTGATAGTAGCTTGTTTATACTAAGCTATTGATCTTTAAGAGCATGTGTTGGTTTCCTTTGTCATGGTGAAGCTGATTTGTTTGATTTTATTTTTATTCCTGCCATAGAGTACTGTCGTCAAACTAGAGGCTCTCCTCACTACAATTGCCACTGAGCATAATACAGCAGTACTAGCGCAGGTGTGGTGGTGTGTATTTGAATGTATATTTTGTCAAGCCGTATTTTGGGCTAATGAATGTCGGTTTTTTTTACTGACAGAATGTTTATTAATTTATTTTAAAAAGGCATCTACGGAGTTGAGTACACATTGGCTTAAGCAACCTGACACCATTCCCCGTCTGCTTCAGATTGTTGCAAACTCATCATTTATTGGAGTATGTTGCTTTGATCATTTTTATGAGTTTTACATTAAATTGCCCATTGTATATGCTTGCTTCATTTATAATGGCAACCCTATCAAGTTCATCTTGTAGAATATGTAATTGATTGGGTTTTTTCTGTCTTTCAGGCTCGACAATTAGCGGCTGTTGAAGCGCGCAAACTTGTTGAAAAAAGCGATGGCAAAGCCTGGCTCGCTCTGTCTGAGCAAGTGCGTCAAGAGATCAAGACTGGCATTTTGAGTGTTGCTGTTAATCAAGAAAGGTGTGTAGTGTGGTGTATACGCAAAATAGATTGTTGCTATGCAATTCTCATTCTTTGGTTTAAAACTAGCATACTTGTCCGAAATGCTCTAGCTCGTGTTATTTCTGAAATTGCCAAGATCGAAATCTCCAATCATCGTTGGATTGAGCTTATTACCATTTTAAACTCCCTCTGTGCTAGCCCAGTCGTTGGTCAGCGAGAAGTACGTGCTTGTCATGACTTGATTTTATATACAAGTTGTATGATTACCAACCTGTTTTTCCTTTTGTTTGTGTACTAGGTTGGTGTATATGTTCTTTATACTTTGTTTGAAGTTATCACCGATCAACTCTCAGACTATATTCCTGAGCTACTTGCTTTATTTTGTAAATCTGTCAATGATCCCGAGAGCATCACTGTCGCTGTGACTACTGTGCAGTAAGTAGCGAAAATTGGATGGACTGGGTTGATGCTTGTAAACTTTTTATTGATGAATCATTTTGTACTGGTTTATAGAGCATTGGGAAAAGTGGCCGAATTCATTGAAGATCCCAATGAACCTAGCTTTGTAAGTATACTGATGGTTTACTACTTTGATTCTACTTTGACTAAATCAAGTCTGCTGTATTTTAGAAAACCTTTTGTGACCTTATTCCCAGTATAGTGCAAGTGATGCAGCGTACATTGGTAGCTGGAGATGATGCCAACACTTTGAAAGTCTTTGAAGTGTTTGAAGGACTATTGCTTTTGGTATGTAGCACTGCTAGCTGATTTACTATTTTTCGGTCCATCTCATTCTGTGCTGGTATTTTAGGAGGTTCCACTAGTTACCAAGTATTTTGGTGAACTCGTCAATTTCTACCTGGTAATCGCCAGTACCCCTGACAATTCCGATGAAATTCGAATCATGGCCATGTCCTTCCTAATGCTTACTGCATCCTACGCAAAAACAAGACTGACTAAACTTCGTCTAGTTCCCACTATTATTGATGCTATTTTTCCCATTGCTGCTGAAGAGGAATCCAAGGATCGCGAAGATCGGTATCCTGCCAAATCGGCAATTCAAGTGATCAATTCACTTGCTCTTGCCTTTCCTCCACATCATGTTTATCCTGCTGTGATGCGACATGTGGCCACATTTATTCAAGATTCTCAGCGATCCGGTTTTCGTCGTGCTGCGATGCTTGCTATTGCCGTTCTTGTAGAAGGATGTGCTGACCATATGCGTGAGAAAATTGATCAAATTCTTCCTTCCGTCATTTATGCTCTGCAAGACCATACTCCATGTGTTCGTCGAGCAGCATGTACTGCTCTTGGTGCTTTGTCAGTAGATCTAGATGATGAGATTGCCGAGCAGCATTCGGTGTTACTTCCTCTATTACTTACGCTTGTGGATGATCCTGATGTTGAAGTACAGCCTGTCGTTTTGGGAACTCTTGTATTGCTGGTTGAGGCTCTAGACGATGCGATTCTTCCATACTTGGAACTGCTTATTACAAAACTAATTGGTTTGATATCTTCTTCAAATCGCAAATCTGTACTTGCTTCTGTAAACTGTATTGGTTCAGTTGCTCGTTCCTCTGGCTCGTCGTTTTTGCCCTATTTCAAAGTGACAATGGCACAACTTTGCTCGTTCATGATGATCACAGAGCCATCAAACCTAGATATGCGTGCAATAGCAACTGATGCCATGGGTGCCGTTGCTGAGGCAGTGGGTAAAGAAGCATTTGCACCACACATGTCTGAAATGATGAATTTAGTTATCAGTGGCATTAGTATCGACAGCTATCAACTTCGTGAGTGCAGCTATCTGTTTTTTGGAGTTTTGGCACGCACGTTTGGTGAAGATTTTTCACCTTATCTTCAACTTGTCGTTCCTTCCATCATGCACTCGTGCAATCAGCAAGATACAGATTGGAATGATATGCTAAAATCATCCAACTCTTTTGATCCTGCTCATAATCCTAATGGTGAAGAGGACATTGATATTTCTGAAGAAAGTGACAATGAGGAAAGCGCCATTGAAAAGTATTCATTCAACTCTGCAATTTCTTTGGAAAAAGCATCCTCCTTTCAAGCTTTGAGTCTACTGTTTACTGCTACCCGGGCAGCCTTTTTACCCTTTGTTTCTGACAGTGCCAATGCCGCTCTATCCTCATTAGACAATTTCAATGATGATGTTCGAATCTCGGCTGCTCAGTGTCTTTTACAGTTTTTTGTTGCCATGCAGTCTATTGCAGATTCGTCCGAATGGCAGGCTGGTCTCCCCTGCCAGACCCCTGTTCATGAAAATGTTGCTTCGATTGGAAAGATTGCTATGGAGGGTGTGTTGAAGATGCTCGATGAAGAGGAAGCTAGGTATGTACTGTTTTATCATGCTCAATCCCTTGAAATTTTAAACTGCGCTTGTGATGACTCCTTCTCAGTACCCAGCTCACACTGAGTGCAAAGCACGTTGATATGAACCTGAGATATCTCTTTCTGAAGCGGCCTATTTTGTTTTTAAACTATTTTGTCAAATTTGACTGGAATAATGATGTAATCTAACCGTTTGTGTATTTTGCAATTCGATTTTTGATTTGATAGAATGGTGGTTGCTCAAACTTTACAAGAGATTGTTGAAACGATCAAGCTTATTGGACCTGTTAGTGTTGGCTTTGATTATTCGTCGACACCCGACTCTTTACAATACGTGAATGCGCTTGCAAATATGCTGTTGCAGCTTTTCCGTGGAGAACACAGTTGTCAGATTAACGAAGATTTTGATGAGAGTGCTGGACATGATGACGATGAACTTGCGGAACTTGATGCTCTAGTTATTAGTACTGCTGCAGATGCTCTTGGAGGCTTGGCTGCTGCTCTTGGACCTGAATATGGTAGCTATTTTTCACCATTTTTCCCACTTATTGCAAAGCATTATCAAAAGTCCAAACCGGTTTCGGATCGAAGTATGGCAATTGGAACCCTTGCCGAAATTGTAGATGGTCTTGAGCATGGTGTTTCGCCATTTACGCAAGATCTTCTACCGCTGTTTATCAAATCTCTACGCGATGAAGATGACGAAGTACGTAGCAATGGTGCATTTGGAATCGGGCTTCTAATTTACTATTCAACCACAGATTTAAGCAGGTAAAGCCACTAGTGCGTTGTAGCTGTAATTCCTGCTATTTACTAACTTTTTACACATTAGTTACTATCCACAATTGCTTCAGCTTCTCTATCCCTTTTTTACGATTGACTCAAAATCCAACATGTCAGACAATGCATGCGGGGCAGTAGCTCGTATGATTCTACGCTGCTCGCAAGCTGTTCCTTTGGATCAAGTCATTCCCGTATTTTTTGGAGCTCTTCCGCTTAAACGGGATTTTGAAGAAAACCCAATCGTATTCAAGTGCATATTTTTCCTTTTGGAGGCCAAAGCTCCTTCAGTTTTGTCCGAGTTGGAACATATTAGACAACTTTGTAAACATGTATTGGCTGCAACTGCTCCATCACAAGTTGACTCTCCAACTCGTATGCGAATTTTGGAGGTCATGTCAAGCATCCAGTGATGCAAGAGCAGACCCTACTATTTGTCTCGAGTATCACTACTTGACTCATTCTAATTACAATCATATTCACGTAAAATGAAACACTAAATAAAGTGCCAAAATACATAATAACAGTCAGTCTCATGGAATGATATCAGCTTACCCATCTTTCTCCTGGTGATTGACATGAAACAACAGCTGCATTTCTAAGATGTGCGATCGTTGTTAAACTAGAACATAAATTGACAAATCTGATGATTGCACTATTTTGTTCAAGGCTAATTTGATTGCCATTACAGTTAAACTGGCTTGACATGAATTATATTTTTATTACAATTTTATTTGAAAACTGCAAGTTGGATTGCAGATTTGTCATGCCACAACAGAAACGGACATACGATAATGCTGGTTTAAATGATGATCAAAGTGTTTTGAACTCTCAAAACAGTGCAATCAAGACTACCAAACTGAGTCAATGTAATGAGACCAAACCTTTGGGTTTATTGACCAGTTCTTTGACTAAAGATCAAGACATTGCTGGCATCTCAGACACTGAATCGTGTAGTTCACTGGACAGCGAGACTTGGGAAGAAGTGGTTGATCCTGATATACCTCCCGAGTCATCAACAATTGAGATTCTTTGTTCAGAAGTCATTACAAAGTAGGCCGAACCTTGTTGAACCAACAGAATACTTATAACTACTAATATTCAATTAAATAATGGGATGAATGGATCAACAGACCCAAGGAAAAAAGACAAGGAATCACTAGACAGCAGAGGAAGCAACACTCCACTCTGCATAAAGTTCACTTGCTGACACTCTTGTCGGCTGCATTACATCGTAATGCAAAGTGTTGCAATGCAATGCTTCAGGTTGGTTTCGGGATTTCCAAACGCTTGATGGAATAATTTGCAATCATGAATTAGTCATGAACTAACTTGCAATAATATTACACTTAGAGCATGCTGATGTCGCTTTTACCGTTTCATCTCATTCAAGGCATAGAAACCTTGCGTCAGCAAAAGTCACCCACTCTTCCTTATCTGACAGATTTACTACAGTGGTGGTGCAGGCAACTGGATTTACCAAAACATACTAATATTGATTTTAAAAATGTATCTTCCATAAACAGTCGTTGCTTTCAGGTACTTCAAGACTTTGGACTGAGCAATCATGAGGAAAAATCGAATGACACAGAAACCTTTACTTTGGGATTTGTTGCATTATGTCGATCCATTGGATTGGACATCAGACTGGTTGTTGCACTGTATCCTATTCCTCTTTCTTTATCCTTGAAAAAGATGGATGCAGTGCATAATCCGCTGAATCTTTGGTGCGAAGTGTACTCTTGGGATCAACAACTCTGGATCCCATTGAGGATTGAGTCATGTACAGTCTATGATCCCTTGCGTCCTTGGGATGCCATTGAACAGAAATCACTTTGCTACGTCATTGCATTAGAGCCGTGTAATATTATCAAAGAAGTGACGCGACGATACGCATCGCTATGGAGTACTACCACAAGAAAGCTACGGCTTCCTTTGAAAGAGTCTGGCGATGGTTGGTGGAAACTATCGCTTTGGTTCTACTCCAAGTCTTTTAAATCTACACGCGATGAACATGAAGATAATGTGACTTCGATTCTTCAGTTGACAGAATCTATGCCAAACACTTTTTCTGGATTTGTAGACCATCCATTGTGGGTAATTAGAATATAGACAATCGATCTTGCAAACCTATATTTGGCTAATTATGAGTGGTTCGCTGTTTTGGTTGGATTATTTAAACAGATACGCACTGGAAAGACACTGTAAACAAAATCAAGTGATTTACCCAAATGGAAAAAAGCATATTGTTGGCACATTTAAAGGAGAACCAATCTATCCCCGTACACATGTGCAAACGGTAATTCTAAGCATGGCGGTATATTGACAAAAATGTCCACTAATCTCCTTTACTCTAGATTCGAAGCTCAGAGTCTTGGAAGCGCTTTGGATATCAAATTAAATCTGGAGAATCGGGTGTTGTTTTAAAGCAAAAATCTCTAGCCGATTCATCCAAATCATTCAATATAGAGGATCAAGATATGTTTATAGATTCAAATGAGACGAATGGTTCTGTTTGGCTTTACGGAGAATGGCAGACTGAACCCCTTGAACCTCTTGCACTAATAGATGTAAGTCCTAAATCCGTGTGGTGGCTATACTATTTTAACAGAAAAAAGAAACTAATTTATTTTATAAAGGGAATTATTCCTCGCAATGATTTCGGTAACATTGAAATATTTCATCCCAGGATGATTCCTCGTGGAGCTGTTCATATTCGAGGTACACAAATTGGTGTTGATAGTTTGAGTATTAAACGGATGGTGTTGAACAGGATATGCGTTGACTTGTCTTTTGTACTTGTAGGCAAAGGAGCATGCCATATTGCAAAACAGCTTGAAATCGACTATGCATCTGCCATTGTATGTATTTATATTGACTTTCTACTGTCGCACAGATAATTGCAACTGTAATCAAACTAACTCGTTTTGATTTAAAGACGGGGTTTCAATTTGGAAGAGGCAAACCCATTCCACTGTTGGATGGAATCATAGTAACAGCGGAAAATGGCGAGATCATCTTGGAAGTAAGTATATACCTGTTGAATTCACTTGCGTATTTTTTATTGTGCAGCGGCAGGTGATTGACTTTCATACCATGCTCATATTTTAAGGGGCTGGGAGAGGAAGAAAGAGCAAAGCGTAATGCATATCTTCAAAAACGGCAACTGGATGCGCTTGGCCGATGGAAACGGCTTACAATCGGAATCATATCTCGAGCTAGAATTTTCAGGGACTATTATCGAGATACTGCATAATACACTGTCAAAGTTTGCATTATTGATCAATTGCGTATTTAAAATCTCGTTTGATTTGTGAAACAATAATAATTGACGATCCGCAAAAGTTGAATAAACTGTATTGGCCATGACATTGGCAACCCTAAACAATTGAATGTTTAAACTATCAAATGCTAACTCGACAAATTTTGCTCAAAATTATAAGACCAGTAGCTGGATCGCCGATGCTCATCTATTATAATCGCATTCACGTAAAATGAAATACTTTTTTATACTTATTTTGCAGTGGTTGCCTATTCAATAGACACAACACCTATACGATGCTCACAAACTATAGCTTTGAACTGGAATTGTCTTTTTCTGAAATACATTGTACAATCACCAGATTCGTCCATTGCAGTTCAGATATTGGGTTTGGCTGTTGTCAAGCCTACAAACACAGATACGTTCGCGTTCTAGTCCAACATATCTCAGAAATGCTGCTGCTGCGTCCATTCCAGTCACCAGGATATTGCTCAGCCAGTTTTTCCAAGGGGCTCAAGGACACAATGCTATCCAGTAAATCTAATGCGAATTGGCCGTTTATTATGTATTTTGGCACTTATTTAGTGTTTCATTGTGCGTGAATACGGCCGTAACCACATCAATCGTCAAGAGACGAGTCTTGGGCTTGCTGAAAATGTCAAATGAATGAATAAACTAGTCAATAAACTATTAAACGTGCAGACCTGAATGGACAAGAATCTCACCTGCAAGAATGCATCCAACTTGATATTTTCTAATCGCAACTCTTCTAGCTTTTGCTCAGTAGAAATCTTATCACTCATCAACGTCTTCAACCGTCCAGTTAGTCCATTGATTTCTTCCTTGACCTTGGTTTGGTCTACCTCGAGCGCTACGCATTCCTGCTCCTGTAAAGCACACTGATCTCGCAACTCCTTTGTGATTTGAATCATCCGCTCCATTTCATGTCTAGCTCCTTTTGTCCTTTCTAGTAATGTCTCAATGTGTTGCACCATCCGTTGAAACTTGGGATTTTCTCGAGCAGATGCCAGATTAGCAAGAGTATTTGAGTTGTCAACAAGTGCAGGTTCAGTCTGGTCACTCTCCTTTAATGAAATCTCTTTCTTGTTCAAAAACTTGGTTTCTGCCATATTCTTTTTTTGATAGTGTTGTGCTGGCTGGCAAGATGCTGGCAAGATATTTGCAGCAGAATATATTTTGCTGCTATAAAGCCTTTGTTGTCAATGCAAGGTTCAATTGCTGTTCAGAATCAACTTTTGATCACGTGATGTACTCTTTATAATCAAAAAAAAAAACTTTATTTCATTACAGAAAAAAATAATACAATGGTTGCCAAGAGTAAGTTGGCATGCGAGGACAGTCTGTGTTTGAGTGTTGACTGGAGTGTGTTTGATCGCAGTGTCATGTCTAACTTTTGTGAATCTCTGCAATGTAATGCTGATTGAACTACTAGAGGCCAAAAGTAAACGTCAGGCTGCATCAACAAAATACAAGATTCAAAAAAAGGTTGCAGAACATGGACGCAAGGCCCGCAAGGACGCAAAGAAAAATCCTCAGCGGAAAGCATTAAAGAAGGATCCCGGCATTCCAAATCTCTTTCCATTCAAAGAGAAACTTTTGCATCAAGCCGAGGAAGCAAAACGCAAGGTGTGAATGGTGTTGCTGGATTGACATTTCTTTTTAATCATTGCTTTCAGTCTCATGCAATACTAATTGACAATTTATGGATTAAACAACAGGCTATTGAAGAAAAAGAACTTGCTGTAAAGGCCCGTAAAGCTAATCGCAACGGACTTACATCTGACCAAATGAGTTTGGCTGCTTTGGCTGAAGATGCTACCAGTCGCAGTCGTGCATTTGACACTACTCTTGTTCAGATTGGATCAAAAGGCAGCTTGGCTACTGAACGCAGCGACCCAGCCTTGAGTGGCCGTAAAGACGATTCTCGCAAGGCGTATTATCGTGAATTTAAAAAAGTTATTGAAAATGCAGATGTTATCTTGGAGGTTTTGGATGCTCGTGATCCATTAGGCTGTCGTACCAAGCAGATTGAAGAACTCATTTTGAACGCTGGCTCTAATAAGCGAATTATTTTGATTCTCAACAAAATTGGTAAATTCAACTCTTGTTCATCAGTTTAAATCTGATTCTGTTTATTCTGGCCACTGTTGGCACTGCATTAAATTTTAACATTGATGAATTGTTTGGTTCATGGTTGCTTTAGATTTGGTTCCTCGCGAAAATGTAGAGAAATGGCTAAAATACCTTCGCAATGAGTATCCTACTGTTGCGTTCAAGGCATCTACCCAAAGTCAACGCTCCAATTTGGGCCAATCAACTGTTTCTACTCAGCAAGCAAGCGATGGTTTGCTGACTAGCAGTGAATGTCTTGGTACGAACACTGATTTAAAATACAGTCCTTTTGGCTGAAATCATGCATCCATTGATATTTCATTCTCACTAATCTTCACTGACATTGTACTTTAGGTGCGGACAATTTGATTCGACTGCTCAAAAACTATTGCCGAAATATCAACATCAAAACCTCCATCACTGTTGGAATTGTCGGATTTCCTAATGTCGGAAAATCAAGTGTCATCAACTCTTTGAAGCGCTCCAAAGTGTGCAACGTAGGTGCAGCACCTGGAATCACCAAAGTATCGCAAGCCATTCATTTGGACAAAAACATCAAACTTTTAGACTGCCCTGGTATTGTCTTTAGTCGCAGTAACAATGAAGAAGATGCTGCGCAGGTTCTTCTTCGAAACTGCGTCAAGGTTGAACTTCTTGAAGACACACTTGGTCCAGGTAACAATTTACTCGATTGCAATGTGCCAAACTTGTTTAATTTTCAACCATTCTTGATACAAATCTTGCTAATGTTATTTGTTTTTAGTCGAGTTGATTGTATCTCGTTGTAAAAAGGAACAGCTAATGAGTTTATACTCTGTAAACCACTTTGTGGATGCAACTGATTTTCTTGTGCAACTTGCCAGAAATCGTGGAAAACTTCGCAAGGTAAGCTCCATTACTATTACCATTAAATCCATTCAAATATAATGGTTATGGAAATATTTAAACTGGTTTATGCAAGCTAATCATTATGGTTAAAACTGCTATTTAGGGTGGTATTCCAGACATTAAAGGTGTATCACGTTCGGTCATTCAAGATTGGAATAGCGGTCGAATTCCATTCTATACAATTCCTCCAGAAGCAGGACCTGCAGTTGAAAGCCACATTTCCAGCGCTATTGTCGAGTCATGGAGCAAGGAGTTTTCACTCTCTGAAATTCTTGAACTTGAAGACAAAGAAGTTCTTCCAAACGCACAGAAAACCCCAATTGCCCGTTCAAAAATGCACACGTTTTCTAATACCGGCCCTATGCCTGTTGATATGCTCCTAGATCGCCTTCCTAAAGGATATAACGATGCTGATGACATTTTGTCTTCCGAAGAAATGGATCTAGAAAATCAGGATAGTGACAGTGAGGAAACCGAAGACCAAATGGACGACAGTGAAGATGAGCATAGTGGAGATAGCATGTCAGATGTGGAGGACACGAAAATGCCAGAAGATAAAAAAATTGTTCCAGAAATCAGATTCAAGCCAATCCAGAAAAAGAAAACTCTCTCCAAGCTGACTGACAGATCTGTTGATATAAGCCAAGAAGAAAAACGCATCAATCCTCAAACTAACAAAAACTTGCGCAAAATGCAAAAACAACTCAAGCGCAATCAACGTAGAAATGCTCGCGATGACAATGCGGATGACGTCGAGATGGAGTAATGCCTGCTATTTAGGAATAAAACAGCTTATCATTTATTATCAAGATTTGGACCATCTATAAATGCATTTGACATTTGGTTAATTTATTTGAACCATATCTGATCAGATAGTTATTTTGTGGAATGGAATGTTGTCTGGAGCAATATACATGTTTGGGAGTGTTGCATGTCATTGTTTAAAAAGTCTTGACAACTTCCTTGGTCAGTCTGCAAACACACCGACCATCATATGATACAAACTATAGTTTTGAACTGATGTGTTTAAACCTTGCATTGTTGCGTTTGATTGCATAGTCATACGGTGTACGATCATCACATTCATTCATTGCAATCCAGACATTGAGTTTACTGTTTGAATATTATCAACAAAAACCTGAACATATTCATTGTTGCTAATCAGTCTGTCACTCGACAGTTGGTTTTTGTACATAATATTGTTTTCAAGATCATTGACATTGTTGACTGGTATTTGCGCATGGTAAGATCCACAAGTGTGTTTGCAATGTCTCGTTGTTCAAGTGTTGATGATTACAGGGTTGTCAGGCCATCAATCAACAATCTGATGACAATATATTATACAAAGTTTTGACATGAAAGTATAAATCCATACACAAAAGAACGTGGCTTGAATGTCAAGACCAGCAACAACTGTTTCTGAACAATGATTCCAATAACAGTGTCCAGCAAACCGACACCAATCAAACATGCGACTGTTTATCATGTATTTTGGCAGTTTAGTGTTGCATTTTGCGTGAATATCGCCTTATTCACGCTATCTTCAACAAACTATCACCAAGTCGTTAAAGCCATATGGTTACAAACAACCATTGTCAAGGGACAGCTGCTATGTATGAATGGTTTGTGCATATTTATTCCGGAACAGTTCAGTGTAATATTGTTTCCACAATATCAGGTGTTTGTGGCATGATGTTGGAATAGGGTGGATAAGCTGAAGCACGACTAAAAGCAGTCTGAATGAACAGGGAGGGTAAACTGGAAGACAACTATAAAGATATTGATAATCAAAAACACATGCTTTATACAACAGTTTTTCATCAATATAATACCAGCTGCATCATCGATTGCGAGTTGTACGAACTGATTGATCATACTTTGCATTGCATACTGCTTTAAATGGTTCTTTTTTTGGTAACAGTTTTAGCTGCAATATCTTCCATCAATGCTCAAACTCTTACAACATCAACACAACCTGCTGCAACATCAACATCAACACCACCTGCTACTATTAAAAGTAAATGGTCTGACTATAGACCCATCAAACTCGATCGTGATGCTGGATTGTTTACCTTTTTTCCATATACTCTTGAACAGCGAAATGTTCTAGTGTCGAATGCCGAAAATGTATTCAAGGCAAGTTGTCATTCCATCACAACCTGATATCATAACCAATACAATATATTGCAACATATTATTAACTGACCAACACATTACAATCGAACTCCAATGATTCAACATGTCCAGGCATGGGTCCATTTTGAATCAAAAATAAAGCATCATGGTCAACAAGCAAATCCGTATCCTGCTCTCGAGCATATCCGAAACAATATCAGAACCCTTACTGATGAACAGCTCCAGCTTGGGTTATTGGATATATTCACTCGAGCTCGCGACGGACATACTACCATGACATTAGCTGGCACTCATCGTTGTTTTTTAGTTACCACGGGAATTTCTTTTCAATTCATTGATGGTCCAGGCAATATAATCAAAGATCCAACAATTGTCGTCAGTAAACCCGTCAATCGTCAAATACTGAATCTACTACGTGATACCGCTTATAATCGAATCAATATTGGAGATCGACTTGTCAGCATTAACGGCCTCGCTTTTTACGAATGGAAAGAAAAGCATCGGAATGTCATTGGTGGATCCACCGAGTCTCATAGCCAGCGTTTAGCATTAAAATATTTGACCCTCAGACTTGGATCTCGTACCCCACTTCCTGATGAAGACTTTATCAAGCTTAAACTCAAATCCCATAGCGGCATCATATACGAGGTTAATGTACCGTACATGTCTGCATATCGACATACCTGTTGGGAGTACTCTAGTAAACTTTACACACAGTTGACAGGCGTGAATCTTGATATACATTTACAAAATACAGTTGCTGTAAAAGCCAATAGTCATGCATTGCCAACTACAACAGTCGATGATCATACCACAAGTTCCCAATCTACCAAGTCATTGCTTACTCCTCGCCGTATTCGAAAGCGGGATCAAAGCAGTCAAGATCAAAACACGGGACGATTGTCAAAACGTGATTTACAGATTACATTTTATCAAACGAGTATACTCGGACTATCTTGGACAATTTGGAACCCTGACGACCAAAACATGGGAATAATCAAACTAACATCGTTCAGGTGTACATCCCGCACAACAAACACACGAGATATTCCTGAAGCAATTCGTGAAGTGAAAAGACTATTGACCACAGTGCTCAAAAAAACTAATTCTATTTTGATCGATGTTCGTGAAGGTGGTGGTGGAAGTATGAGTTTTGCAAATGCCATTCCACAGCTATTCAAGAGCAAGCTTGAGCCATTTCAAGTGAAATATCTCATGAACGACGTCACATACAATATATTTGTACATCCGCCCATAGATTTGAAATCATCTCGCGATGCTTGGTTCAAAACACCAGCCAAAAGCAAGTACTCACTATTCCATGATTTTTTGGATCCAAGAGCATCCAACATTTACGATCAGGTTTATACCAAACCAGTGGGTGTATTTACCAGTGGTAATTGCATGTCTGCATGTGAAATCATGACAGGAACTATGCAGTCGTTTAAAATTGGAACAGTGTTTGGTGAGGATGTCACAACGGCTGGTTCCGGTGCAAATGTTTGGAGTTTAGATCCAGAACTCATCGATTGTGATCCGGTAGACTTTAAACCAATGCCATTCAAAAAAGAGTTGACATCTGATACCAAGGAAATATTTTACAACGAAATGACTGTAGGTCATCGAGCATTTGTTCGTAATGGCGATCATAAAGGAAAGCCAGTTGAAGATGTTGGCATTGTATCTGACGTTGTAATCCGACCACGATTGAAAGATATTATCCCTGGCGCAACGGGTAATTCTCGGTATGATTATATTGCAGATTATTTGATCAAAATTGGCAAAAGACCAGCCAAAACAGTTTGGAATCTTTGGGGAATTCTGTAGTGAAACAGTTGATTACTATAAATCGACGAGTTTACGTTACTTCAGCTACTCACTGCTGTATTCACGTAAAATGAAGTTTGTATTTATCTTGCAACGATCGAGTCGTTGGAATAAACAATGGTTGAATACTTGTCGTTTTCGTACATAAATTGACTTGAATAGACATCTTTAGCTCGTCGGTGCCTGGAATTAATCGACGCAAGTAGTATAAGAGTACCAGATAATACCGTTTTTATTGAATGAGAATGCCTGCTAAAATCTCTTGAAAAAAGTCCAGTGTTTCATCTTGCCAATTGATTTTTTAATCATCACTCATGTCAAAATATTTGGCATACTCTCCCAAAACTGTTCTCCAATAATATCGACATGCTCCGTTTTAATTTCAGATCTGTCTCGCATGACAGGTGAACCATCTTCTCTAATCTTTTCCACAGACTTTGTTTTTTGTCGAAACAAGACACTTCCTTTACGAAACAGCGGGTCGATTGTATTGTAATTGATTCCAAATCTACTAAACAATAGCTCGTTTTTGGCTGCTGCGTCTGTTACACGAAGGATAGCTTCTGCCTCAGTTTCCGATTTTGGTTCCTTGGGATCAAGAACAAGTGCCCAAAAAGCAGTATTATACTTGAAATTTTACAAACAACAGTATGTGTAAGCCTCTAAAAGTCGGATCAATGGATTTCGACCAACTGGATGCTAACCCATTTTCATATGATAATGGGTGCAATACTAGTGTAAAGCCATGCAAACAAAGCCATTTACCAGATTGTTGATATGGCAATCGGCCTGTCTCCAAGAAAGATAGTCTTTAAGATTCAAAACGGTTGGATAGCACACTGCACGAGCGTCAAAGGAAGGCGGATACTGCAGCGTATCTTCTGGGAAAAAAGTAGGCCAATTCATTACAAAGCTAGAAGTAAAAATACTACACAAGTTGGTGATGATCTTGGCCTCTCGTCGACCATAGAGGGTTGTAGAAGGATGAAACACAAAACTGAATTCATCAGACTGTCCGTATGCAATCACAATGTCATTAAACTCCCGCATTACGACAGCAGCGCAGTGGTTGAGCAATCTGATGGATCGAGTATCATTTGGCTTGGCAAATGTGTGAGTTTTGGAGAATCGATGGAATCCATGACCGTCTACACGAACTACTATCCAGGTGTTGCGCAAAAGAGAGGTAGACTGCTCAAACAATCGAACATACTCGAACCTACTTGCTGCCATGGATTGCAACGTGAGTCAAATGGCAAAGCTGCATCAATAAGCAAAAATCATGTCGTTTCGGTTGGCTGTATTTTTGGCCAAAATATTGCAAATTATTGGCTTTATAGCGAGTACAATTTCAAGCAATTTGCATGACAAAACTGGACTTGGAATGACAGTCTTTGCTTCTAAATACGCATATCATGCCTGTTTTTGATAATGTAAGGATCCATGCAGTCAAGCCAGTGCTGTTTATAGAACATATCCAAACAAAAAGGCTTTTGGATACACTCATTTCTCATCTGTTTTGTATGACATTGAACCTTGTTCAACCTGACCAAACTTTACTGTATCTGTGCATGGTTTTTATCAGGAAACAGTCATTTTACTACTCCAGAATGGATTCAAAGATAAAAAGTGCAAGATCCATCGAGATGCAGTTCCCCTAGCAGGAGTTACATTGGAGTGTCTCATCTTGGACCTGATCGATCAGACTGCACAGAAACATGGATCACTTACAGTAGATGGTCTGGCAAAGACTATGCCTCAAATACTATTGGATTTTTAAAAATTACAATATTTAATGAAGACATTGACAGGCACAGTCTGTTACAGGACATACAGAATGCTGTTTAAACCAGTCTAAAATATGTCTTGTGTGACCACCGTGTTTACAACTTTGACACCATGTAAACCAAGAATCGATCTTTGCAGGATGCTCTGTATCAGAATCATTGACAATCCCAAGTGCAGGCATTGCACTGTAGATCGACTCCATGTTTCCTCCCATCGACTGACAACAGATTGCACATCTAGGCAACGATTTACCACAGTGCTGGCAAGTGGTCGACTAGATAGCATCAAAGTTTAGAGCCAATCTAAAATAAGCGTGTGAAACAGCCATAACTCACCTTGTGTTTTTGAACACCTGTAGCCAGCATTCCAACAAGCTGCGGTGAACGTTTATGCTGAATGATATTGGAAATTGGCTGAGAGCAGAAATTGCAACGAACATGCACTTGTGGAGATATCCGATCTACAACTGGCACTGTTGTGTGAGCTAAACGAGATGAAAAGCGTCTCATTGATGAAACTAGAAGCGCTTTCTTTCGTCGCTGAATATCAAAATGGGCTCGCTGGTGGTACAGTTGCCATCGATCAAGTAGTCCTCGATATCTATCGAGTAATTGAGCCAAATTATGTTAGCTATAATAAGCTCAAATGTTTTTCGACAATTAAACTGCCAAGCAATAGCAGGTTTTGTAGTAGATTGCATATCAACGAAAAGCGTACGTTTCAATCCAGTTATCAACACGAGCATCAGCTGAAGCATCCAATCCACACATGGTCAGTATCAAACTCGCGGTCTGAATGTCACCAGTTTGATTGACATAGCTTTCTATCAAATCAATTCCAGCTGCACCCAGTCCTGTAAGCAGCAATCCATCTATTCTGCCTTCCGCAATCGCCTTTTTTGTCAGATCCTCTAAAAATACTACAAGCTAGATTTAAAAGGTATTGGAAATTATCAGTATGTTTAAATCCCGGCATCTATTCAAACCCATTTCCCAATCATTGCAAATTCTTGCCTCGTCATTTCCTACAAATCGAACCGCAACTGCAATACGATCTGCAAGTGAGAGTGAATCATCTTTTAAAACACAGTTCCAGTCTCCATTTGACGTGGCAAAAGTAAACATTGCTCGCACATAAGGGTTTGTTTGGTCAGCACCCAGGTTTTTGAAAATCTCCTGTCCTTGTAAACCACTAGCACTTGATGTGTATAAACGCGACGAGACTAAACCAGCCAGTGCAGCAGCAAGCAACTGCAGGTGATTCTCTACATGAATAAAGTCTAGTAATCAGCTAGAGTGAACAGGACGGGGTATTTGTCAATCAGGCTCACCTTTGGAAGCATATAGGCACTCAATCGCTCCATCCAAATTTCCAGAATAAAACAACTCCATACCCGCCATTCTTTCGTAGTATCCGTGTTGATCGAAGCTGCTTAAAAAGATGGGAACCCCAAATATTTGAATAAATCTCAATTAGCTTTCATCAGTAGTACTCCCATGACAGAGTAATAACAATAGATTCAACGCAGTGTTTACTGAGCATACTTTAAAGAAACTGGATCCAGGTCATCTCTTTCTGCAGTCTGATCTATACTGTATCCACAAAGTCTAAGTGCTAAAATCCTTTTGCTTGAAAGACCTGAAACAGTGTTTTCGTCAGCAAAACTACTTGCTACTGTATCAGGTTCTCGCGACGTAATCAATTGCAGTATGCCAATCATTCCAGCTTTATCAATTATTGATGTATTTTGTTGAGAATCTGTAGCACGAAACCCTGGGTCCCCACTAGACAATCTTGGATTGCAAACATCGAATGATCCGTCTACCACCGGCTCAGCTATAATCATTGAGATAAGCTGCCAAAGAGAATTCAATTGCTGGTTACTTGAAGATATCTTGATATTCAATTGGCACTGAAATGGTGTATGGATTTTGGAAAATATTGGTTAGGTTAAATTGAAATCGTCAAGATTGAAGACCAGGAACGTCATGTTCTTACATCAAATCCATAACCTTCTTGAACTCGGTTGCACATTGATGTAGCAATGTCGAGATCCTCATCTTGTGACCTTTCAGCTGAATCTAAACCCCAAAATTCAACAAATGTATCATTTGAGGTTGAAATCATACCCGATGGTGAAAATGACAGCTGTGATACACTTGGAAGTTTAGAAATACGGATTTTTTCATCGCCTACAAACGTGGTGGCATATAGGCTAAAATGGCACTGATATGGTATCCACGTAAAATCTGATATCATGCCATCATTTGTTCGCACTGTAAAGTTTAAAACAACCCTATATTAGAATAGCTACACAAGATGGGATTAAACTATTTCATAAACACCAGTATACTTTACCACTCTGATTTTTCCAAATAAAGGACTCGTATCCAAAAGCCATTCTAGACTCCTGTGTGGAAAGTGGCACGTCAACTCCTTTTAAAGTATAAGCAGATGGCGATGTAACAGGATGTTGAGACTTTACAAGCACGTTGGATGCAAGCGATACAGAATGATGATCAACTGGCTCAGACTGGGGTGGGTACTGCAAATCATGTTCCACTTGGTTAAATGAAGGCACCAAGGCATTATTGGTATTCTCTTTAAATGCATCATGAATATGGAAAAATTTAATGGTAGAAGAATCTTTCCCAGAGCATTGTAACAAGCCATATCGAGTTGGTGACCAAGAAATATTGGAAATTCCAAACCGAAATTCAGGATTTAGAGTCAAGATTGGTTCGGTGATTTTTCGTTCATCCCATACGCGTACAATTCCATCATCTCCAAACGATGTGAATCTATTGATGCAGAAAGGATCTGCTGCAAGTCCATGAATAGCCTTGGTATTCACAGAAAACACAGGCCCCTGGCCACTGTCAACTACAGTTTGTTGAAAAGATTAGACATAGCAATATTTACAGTACACGCTATATGAGCACGGCATTTGCTAGATATTAAAAGCTAATAATACCTCGAAGATCGTATGACCGAATAGATCGAAAGCCTATTCCCACAACAACTCGTGCTGCACTGTCCATCATCCAAGCTGCCGAGCTTATACCTTCAGATGAGCCGCATCGAAAAATTGCTTTTTTAAGTGAAGGAGATTCAAAGGCGGTTACATTTTTTGAAGATGGAATTTCAGACTTTTCTTTTTCTGCCTGTGTGCTACAAATATCCCAAATATACAAGCAATGATCGCTGCGTACTTTATCGAATCCTGCAAGCAAAAGTTGCGTATTGGTAGGCGAAAACGACACTACATTACACGAACGAGTGTTGGATGGTACATATTCGCTACGAAGAGGGATATGATTACAATTTTTTAAAAGCGACCGATAAAACAATAGTGTTTCAGAAGAAATCCCGTTGCTGGGTGTTTCAGACATAAACTGCTGGTCTGTACTTGTAAGCCACGATAGTCCATCAAGCACTGAAAAACTGGCTAGATTAACAAGACTGACTTTTCCAGAAACGTTTCCTATTGCAAATACTCCTGGAAATTTTGAATCTTGACACCACGATACCGACTAATCCATATCAAATACCGATAATTTCTAAATTAGAAATATTTCTGGATAGATTTGATTGACAGAACAGACGCTAATACCTTTATAAGAGCAGTATTCGTGTGGATCGCGACTGCTCGAGTTTGGTGAACAGAATCTGTGCCAGGCTGGGAATCCTAAACCAAAAATTATTACAAGTGTTTGTAGGATTCTCATTTTCAAACCAATAATTCAGCATACTTTATATTACCTGTCCAGTCCATTCGCATAGTTTGAGATCTGTGCCACTATAGAGTAAAAAAAGCTGCTTTGTAGCAGGTAAAGGCGACCAAGAGATACTATATTTTAGCCATTAAGATGAGCCAAACGTTAAGCACTGCTTTTTTTATCAGCACATAGTCATTAATATATTTGCAGCTGCATTCACATAAAATGGAATACTAAATAAAAGTCAAAATCCATAATAAATAATCTCATCAAGTGATGCGTGCCAATTTGCTGATCCTTTTCCTGTAATCAGCATGAAGACAACTGTTGCATTCTTGATATGTGCAATATCTGTTTTGTTGAACTAGAGCGCGAGCGTATCGGAGATTTTAGAATACAAGATATGAATTGGATTGACAAGTCAAACACAATGTCTAGATTGCAATGAATAAATCTGGTTTCAAACTTGAAGATCATACAATGCACGGTTATATCAAAAGTGGAGAAAGGGCAGATTCAAAACTATAGTTTGATGTTGTGTTTGAAAGAATTGAGAGTCTATTGAAGCAGTCAATCTGTAGTAGGAAAGTGCAATGAATATTTAACCATTGTTTATTCCCGAGCGAATAAAGGCTTTGGCCACAAAATAAATACAAGTGTTCCATTTTACATGAATACAGCTGTAAATAGCACTTTAAATCTATTCAAGTTGAAACTTTCAAAAGGCCGCAAATTGAAACTGGCTTTTTGAAAATATCAACACTTGTTACCAGAACATACCGTCTTGATTGCCTTCCACTTTGCAAGGACATTCTTAAAGCACTTTCTAATCAAATTTAATTTACAAGCTCTCTGACGGCAAAGCAGAGCCAAGTCAGGTTTATGTCCAAGTTCCCATTTTAGAATCAACTTTCAACATATCTTAGTAGTCACGTGTATTTTACTCGTTTGTATTCACAAGTCTTGGATCTATGCAGGATCGGATGTCTGAGTGAGCTGGAATAATCAGCTTACATGTAAGATCAAGTAAATCCAGTTGGAAACTACAGTATTCATATCCATCAATAAGAAAACAGCATTTGTAATAGTATTGCCTATTTCATACAATATATTTTCCAAAATTATCAAGCGGGTACTCGTGAAATTCTGTTCCCTTGCAGAACAATAATTAGAATAAAAGTCAAGACTATCAAGACAAGTAGAATGGCAAAAATATAGCATTTTACTCGGTGAAAGGTTCGCATGCATGGGCTTATGGATGCCAGAGTTTGTGGGCTGGGATAAAACCAATCGCATAGTAATGAATCCCCAACAATCTCGATCGTAGGGGTGGTGTTGTGCTCACCATTAAACTCGGGCATTTCAAACAACTTTGCATCATCTGGAACAACTGCATTTTCTCGAAAAATGGCTCGAATTTTAGACGACTCTAAAAAGTCATTGTCTGTGGCGATCAAGTGTGCATCGTATACCGTCAACTCCACTTGTGATTCACAATCCTCCGTGTCATCATTTATATCATCATTTGATACTTTGGACGTTACCGAGTGAATAGCCTGCGGAACGATATCGACGGGCAGCTTTGGTGTAGTCGGTTGGACTACTTCGGAACCGCATGTTTTGATTGAAGAGCCGTTGATCATAACGTTTGGCCCAAGATCATTGAGATTGATTTGCAAGGGTGTTTGTGCAAAGGGTTTTACCACATCGTACTCATCACCCGACTCGTTCATCTGTTTGTCTTTAAGCTGTCCTTTTTCCAGATGCACCATTCGCACCCATTCCTCGAACGAGGCAGGTGTCCCCGATGCTGATACGGCGTTTTGGTAAGAAAGTGAACGACGATGCCCACGGTAAGTTTTGGGCACAATCTTTACTAGGTCGTCTTTGGGCACAGGCACAGTAAATCGAGTAATGATTCCAGGCGGTGCCTGAACTTTCTTAGGCTGATGAACGTGTACTGGCTTTGAAGGGGGCAAATTAGTAATTGGAATTGAAAACTCTGTGCGACGACGATTCTTTACACCCTCTGGGATAAGATCTTTTGCTTGAGCTACTGTAAGCGACATGGATCGCTTTTGTGATGCTTTGATTTTCATAATCTCGGATTCGGATGGAGCAACAGTAGCACTAAATGGGCCGGTACGACGAAAATATGCCTTAGATTTGCTAAAGCTTGCTTGAAATATATTGCCATGGCTGCCAGACTTTACCCCTTCTGCACTATCGTCGTCTAATACTTCAGCAACAGCATGCATTCCACGTGTCCAGGCTGGACCCGGCTCATCTTCCTCCACCTCAATAATTGCGGGAGTTCCTGGAGTAAATTCGCCAGGACTTTTAAAGCTTGCACCACCAAGGGTGGTGGGATCGATATGCAAGCGTAACGAGGTTTTTCTAGATTTTTGATAGGAAGTAGGAGGAGGAATATACAGTTCCGAGTTGGATATGACAGAAGTTTTTGTTGATACTGCAAGTGATGTATCATCAGCAGGTGGTTTAAACAGCTCGACACTTTCTGCGGGAGGAAGTAAAGGGATTTCAACCACCCCATCAGTATTAAACGAACGATTTTTGAGTATGTAGTACTGAACGTTACCAATGATGTCTGAATTTGTTAATGGATTCAGCACGTGCAAACGATGTATGAATCGTTTTCCAAGATAATTCTGTGTCTGAAACAGTATCTTGTTGAGATGAAAAGCATTGTAGTACGAGTAAAAAGCCTAGTGAAATTCAATAACCATTGGTGTGTTAGCAAAAACTTGCATTTTTAAAGTCGTAATATTGAAGGAAATTTGCAGCTGCATTCACATAAAATGGAATACTAAATAAAAGTCAAAATCCATAATAAATAATCTCATCAAGTGATGCGTGCCAACTTGCTGATCATTTTCCTGGTAATCAGCATGAAGACAACTGTTGCATCCTTGATATGTGCAATATCTGTTTTGTTGAACTAGAGCGCGAGCGTATCGGAGATTTTAGAATACAAGATATGAATTGGATTGACAAGTCAAACACAATGTCTAGATTGCAATGAATAAATCTGGTTTCAAACTTGAAGATCATACAATGCACGGTTATATCAAAGTGGAGAAAGGGCAGATTCAAAACTATAGTTTGATGTTGTGTTTGAAAGAATTGAGAGTCTATTGAAGCAGTCAATCTGTAATAGGAAAGTGCAATGAATATTTAACCATTGTTTATTCCCGGGCGAATAAAGGCTTTGGCCACAAAATAAATACAAGTGTTCCATTTTACGTGAATACAGCTGTAAAATCCCAACTTAGAATGGCATGATACAGTGGGGTTTTTTTGCGAATTGAGTTCATGAAACTCTACGAATAAAAGGCAGATATTATATCTGTTTCATTTCTACTGCAGTCCCAAACTCACCTTGTCTGGCTGTTTTGGATCCCATGTTTGTACGCGCGCAATAATAAACGACTTTTCTTTTGGAGATGCTCTGCGATGCATTTCGCATAAGTCGCCAAACGTCTCTAATGAAAAAGAGTCTTCATAGTCGCATGCAACAGAATCAACAACCTTTTCACCAGAAGAATCCAGTAAACGAATGATATCACCCATTACGATGAGTTGATTCGAGTGTATGAATGATGACTGTCAAATTATAACAAAAAGTTGTCGAATACAAAGAAAGGCACGTAAATCTTGACCACAATGACAACTACAATGAGAAACTGTGATTTACAAAAAACACATGCATTTCAGTCTAAACGCACAATCTATCAAAAAATCTGTAATGCACTTTCAAGACTTGATACAAACTGAATTACAAGAACACACAAGATTGATCGGTTTGAAACCATTTCATCAGCAAGACTGGCCAATCTGGACAAACTTGATTATGATTTGAATGCGGATTTCTGAATTTATAATTCAATCCAATTTCTCGAAATAAACCTGAAATGGATAGCACACTTAAAGCCTGGCCACCTACACTACCTGCGGAAGAACTGAAGCAGCTTATTTCTTATGCTGTTGACTGGACAACCTCGCATGGTCTGGTTATGCGTGCTCGCAATGTGGAAGGTGCTTTGGCTGTTCATGTTCCTTTTGCGCTATTTCCTAGTCCATATCCAAAGGACTGCTATGATTTAGCATGGCAGCTTCAACCACTTTTCAACGAACTTGTTGATAAGATTGCCAGAGATGAACAGTTTATTCAAACCGTTATGGAGAGGTGAGTCGCCGACATGCTTGCATAGTCCATCAAGGCATTCTGCTGCCATTGACATGGTGTTGGTTCTAGCATGTTTATTGTCAAACGATCATCTCCAATGCTGACATGATTTCTGGTCATTTATCCACTATATGAATTAATAGCATTGCTGATGTTGATGACTTTACACATCGTCTATATGTTCTGTACAAGGAGACTTGCAATCTATCGCCGAATCAGAAGATCTGGATGGCTCTGAATCGTTCTGATTATCTATTGCATCAACCCTCTGCTGAAGCAACTGTTTTGCTTCAGCAAGTCGAATTGAATACGATTTCTTCCGCATTTGCAGGTCTATCATCGCGAACAAGCGATCTTCACCACTACCTCGCCAATCGCACTGCTTTTTTCAGTGCATCTTCCAAGAATACTCCAGACATCCATGCGTCTGATTTCCCCAAAAATGAATCTCTTTCTGGATTTATAGATGCGCTAGCAAAGGCATGGGAGGTGTACAACGTTCCAAGGTTTGAAAAGATATTCGATATTGTTTTACACGATATATCCTGAAACTCACTTGAATAGAAATATTGTATAAACACTTAGTGCGGCTATTCTGATGATTGTTCAGCCAGACGAGCATAATATATATGATCAGCGGCTGATCGAGTACGGTTTGTTTGAAAAACATGGAATACCAGTCATTCGTTGCTCACTTGGTGATGTTTTGGTGCATGGAAAGCATACTGGAACTGATCGACGACTTATCGTGTAAGTCTTTTCTATAATACTGTGATGATTTCCATACTAATGCCAAACTCGTGACTTTTTGCCAGTGATTCAAAAGAAATTGCAGTTGTTTACTATCGTGCTGGGTATGGACCTGGAGACTACATATCGGAAAAGGTAGTACTGGATCTATGTGCATATTTCACTCATTGAGCGTGTTGAAATTGGGTGTCCATGTGTGTTTTTAACACTACTTTTACTTTAGGAATGGACTGCTCGCCATATGCTGGAAACGTCCATGTCAATTAAATGTCCTCCCGTAGTATATCAGCTTGCAGGCACAAAGAAAATGCAGCAATACATTGCTACAGCAGGCGTTTTGGAAAAGTAGGTTGAAGCTTGGATTATTGGCAATACATTTTGGATCAATTTTGCAAAATCTAACCATGACTCTGGCATATAGGTTTGTTACAAATCCAGAGCATGTTGCTCTTTTACGCTCGTCTTTTACTGGTCTGTACCCACTAGATGAGACTCCTACTGGTATGAATGCATACGAACGAGCATTGAAAGACTCATCTAATTATGTCATGAAACCTCAGCGAGAAGGAGGAGGTAATGTAGTTTTAGACTGGCATTATTTTAATTGCTATTTTTGCTTATTGGTTTGCTTTAATGTAGGAAATAATATTTACAGTAGTCACATTCGAGAGCATATGCTCAAATTTTCACCTTCTGAGAGAAAGGCATACATTCTCATGGATCTCATAAAACCACCCCCATTCAAGAATACTCTTGTACGTAATGGTGTAGCCATCAACGCAGAGGTTGTCAGCGAACTTGGGATATACGGCGCGTATATTAGCGATGGTGTTCAGGTACACATGAACCAGACACTAGGGCATCTGTTACGCACAAAAATGTCCAGCTCTGATGAGGGCGGAGTGGCGGCTGGATATGCTGTATTAGACAGCCCATTTTTACAATGAGTGTAGTACTGGTAGTGCGAACCTGCCTTGATTATTTTCAAGTTTAATTCCACGCCTTGCATGGCTTCAAACACTATGCATTGTGCTGGAAAGCTTTTCAAATGAAGCCTTTAGCCCTACAATTCCGTAAATTGACAAAATGAAATCTTTTACTGTAATGCCAGTGGTATTTGACAAGATCATGTCAATGTGTGATTATTGCACATTTTAAACTAGATTGTATGGCTAACATTTTTGTACGTAAAGCCATGGCAGGCTCATCATCAACAGGCTATTGATTGAGTCGCTGGAGTGCTAGCATTCAAAAAATACTATAAAGTATAGTAGTGATATATAACTTTATTGCAAAATGATACTAGAGCACCATCTTTGATTTCTTCCAATAGTTTGCAGTGATCTTGATGGCTTCATGCATGCTGTATATTGGCACGTATCCAAGACGCTTCTTTGCTTTTGAAATGTCAAAATATCGGTTGGCAGTAATCACTTCTACACGGAAGCGAGTGAATGTAGGACGTATGGTTTTGATGGGCTTCAAAATCCATGCAGCTAGATCAGAGAGAGAGCCCAAAAGCATACCCACAGCCCGAGGAATCACGATCCGTTGAGTCTGCGTGTAACCTAGCTCATGAAAGAGCACCTTTGGAAAGTCCCAAAAGAGCATTGGTTGGTCATTGGTGATAATAAACGCCTAACAGTGCAAAGGATTGAAACTCATGGTCACTAATTACTCTACAAGAAATCACTTTAAATAGTAATATAAGCTTTCAAGTCGTCAGTTACCTCCCCAGAAGTGTCATTGTTGGCGGCAAGCTTGTCAGCAGCAAGAACATGTGCATGAGCAGCATTTTCGACAAATGTCATGTCAAACAAGTTTTCATTGCTACCAATCATGACCCGCCATTGGCCTCGCAAGGCAGATTGGACTATTGTATAGCTTCCTTGCATATCTCTATGATAATTTATCAAGAATTTAAAAGCTGTTTTACAACCAACATTGATTTTCAAAATATCCAATATACCTGGGACCAAAGATGCCAGATGGACGAATAGCAATAGTTAATAGTCCGCCTTGGCCATTGGCTTTAAGAACAGCAGCCTCTGCCATTGCCTTGGACTCATTGTATGCATCCATGTGAACCTTGCAGTACGGAAGAGTTTCATCCCCATTGATAACCTCGACACCATTGAATATGACGCTCGCAGATGAAGTGTATACTAGCTTGGAGACCTTGGCTTGAATGCATGCCTGAATGATATTATTGGTGCCCTCAACATTCACCTTGAAGTACACCTCGCTTGAAAGGCCTGTTGGAGGAGAAGCCGTATGAATAACAATCGTCTTTCCTATGCATGCCTTTAACACATCGCTAGGATCGGTAATATCTCCGACGATAAAACTACTGATCCGGTCGTCATTAAAGGTTTGGCGCATATCAAAGATCGCAACTTTATTTCCTCTTTCAAGTAGCTGGTTGACAATAGCTTTTCCCAGAAAACCTCCACCACCAATAACCAAGTAATGATCCATGCTTGAGTTTCCGTTTGAATATAAATGTTGCTTGTGCAGTTGAAATCAGGGATAGAATCGTAAAAGCGTTGGTCGCTAGAAAACTTGCAATTCCATGCGTGACAAAACGCCAGTTTTTCTAATGAATTTCACCATTGCATTCAAGCCGAAATATATTTGTACTTTACCAAATCCAAACATGGTGGAAAAAAGATTAGAACGAACTATAAGGCTGTTAGAACTGGATATCAAGCAGGCAGCCAAAACGTGGGAGCGACTTTCGAGCGAAGGTTTGGAGCATCTAACTACAATTGGAAATATGATGTTAACCAAGAAACAGTATGTATTCTGCTTTGTCTGCTGCCAGAGTTACAAAACAGACATAAGCTGAAACTTGGATTTTATATAGGAAACTCTCTGCGGTAGATATTGAGGTATTTATTTCAAAACTAGAGCTGAATACCGAGTCAGATTGGATCGATTCTTCAAAACAGCATCTGGTTTTTAATATCCTAGACCAAATGGTATATCGCATTGCTTTGGGTTGAGCCAATCTCGCACGAATTTACAATACCAATAACACTACTGTAACTTTGATTTATAGAATGCAATAATCAAATCGATGCAAACTTATATATCTAAAATGGACGAGGCTTTGCAGCATGCTCGTCCCTGGCTGTCCACCGCTCCTCCAAAAGCTAGTCTATCAAAAACACTTTCCGGTGCACTGCATTCCGATGTAGCTGATCTAAACTCTGGTTTGGAAATATTGGAATCACTTGATGACTCGGGTAAATAATTTGCATCGATTTATTAATGCAAATGTACTGGATAGTTGCGTTTTGAATCTAACAGAGCTGCCAAACTATGTCTTGTTTAAAGTTGCTGTTCAAAGAAAACTTGTAGAAAAGTATATCATGGAATTTTCACTAAAACGGCATATTGCTGCAGCCATCCTAGACGGTACCACTACTCGAGATGCCACGATGATGAGTTTGTCGCTTTGGCTACATGAGCCATATCTCTAAAAAGCACGAGTTTATCTTGAAACTGTATAAATTATGATTCATTTCCAAAATGATGTGATTGGGAAAACTCTACATAAACGGTGAACATGGACTCCAATGCCCGAATTAAAGATTTGCTACGTGTATTTAAAGCATACGACTTTTTCACCGGGATGTCAAGCAAAGTGCAGCAGAGATGCACAAGATCATGAATTGGCAGGTCTAGCTCTGATAATAGCAGCTTTATGTTTAACAAGAACATCAGCATACAATACTATTACTGTAATGATTTTTGATAAAATTACCTGACTGCTGGACAAGGCATTCTCGATTTCCTTTGGCCATTCCAATAGTAGATGCTCAATATTGTATGGTAGTTGCTCTCCCTGATATATCGTCTGGTTGTGTAAGCAGCCATGTATGGTTTCTACACTCTGAATCCACTGATCTATCTTGCCTGTTGCGTGATGTACTTGAATAGACTGAACATTTAAAGGATGGTTTTTTATATTCACGAGCTGCGTTGCTCTCAATGTTAACTCTACAGCTGTTTAGTAACAATTCATCGAAATGTATATCGTTGTATATTTAGTTATTTACACGATATTGCAATGAACGATCACTTCATCTACATACCTGCTGATTGTGATTGCTTTGAAGATGGTTCGTCTAGAATTTGTAGGCCAAGTATTTTGCTTGGTTTTGGAATTGTTTTGATATCTTTTTTGGTGGTGGTTTCCAAATCCATTTTTAAAAAGGGGTCGGTGTTTCCGATTGCTGCAATATAATCTGGGATTTGACACTTGAGATATGGCATCACTATGGAATCTACGTGCTGGGGGGTATAATCGTTGATAAACTTTAAAATTAAATTCAGATCCGTATCTCTGTCGATAAAAAATATTATTGGGATTAGCATGATATTGGTGTGTAGACACAACTGCTATACTGGAGGAAACCTACAGAGAATTGAAGGCGTGAGTTGAATTTGGATCCTGGATAAAAAAGTTTATATTATTGGTTAGGGTAAACTTTATTCGGTCGACATACTTGTTACAATTAGCACTGGACTTACCTGGTCGACATCTATACTTGGTTTTGTGGCTTCGCTAGCAATTGACGGAATCGGTAATATTGATTGTTTGATCTCATGTATATATTCTTTATCATTATTTTGTATTCTAGATTCGGTAAAAGAATGCTGAACAATATCTTCAGATTTCTGCTGGTGTTTGAAAACGTGAGCACAACCTTGTATTGAAACCGCTGCTTCCAAACTATTGTCAAAAAATGGCTCGACAGGTTTGTTGTAATCTGGTATAGAATCTTTGCTAGGAGATATACATTCCAGCTTAGTCGATTGAAACTCTGCTGTTTGAATTTCCACGTTGGCATCTTTTGTCATTTCACTCCTAGTGTCGCTAGTTGCAAAAATAGGCGTTTGTACTGCAGTGTTACCTAGGTAGCAATCGTGATCTGGTTGAGGCGGCCCTATTGTTGAAATACCATGTAATGAGGATACTGAATCTGTGCAAGTGCTATAATTTGGGTTCATGGTAGTTTCCACGGAGCTTTTGGTTGGCATACTTGCATGACTATGCGCGAGCATCGTTTTATTCATTAAATTGACAGGAATCTTTTCTGATGAACAAGTTTTGATGGGCTCGGTCTTATCTTGGTTGAGCGCCATATCAATAGGAATCAGTGCATCATTTTGTAAGATTTCAGTTACTAATGAACTATCAGTATTTTGCGTCCGACCTTTTGATGTCATGGGTCTATGAAAGTCGTCAACAGCAATTCCGGCTTCATAATCGCGCTGTAGCCTATTATAAGTATATCAGTTAGATGAGAGTAACTGATATAAAGGACTATGTTTTTCAGTAGTTGACCTATATCTCCCAGCTATTGTAAACTTTGGAAATGGTTGGTTGCAACTTTGGCAAACTCCTACTTTTGTGCAATGCGCTCATCCTCCTCCAATGCAATCATTCGAGCAAACCACTCATCATCCTGTAGCTGTCTCGCCTTTGTGTTTTCTATCTCGAGCTGTGCCATTCAAGTTGAAATCAGTAGCAACTGGTATAAATTATTTGTGGATGCCAAAATATATAGTAAACCGCCAGTTTCTACCAAATCTACTGGTCTTTCTCCTGACAACCAGCATAGAAACAGCAGTTGCATTCCCGAGACGCGCAATCACTGTTGAACTAAAGCGCGAGCGTATGGGATTTGGAATGCATGGGTTTGTACAGAGTTTGAGAACAGTCAAACACAATATCTGGATTGTAATCAATCACGATGATCGTTATATTTGGATGGAGAATGCTATCAAAGTCAGTTTTAGTAGGAAAACGCAATGAGTGTTTAACCATTGATTGTCCAAAGCAAAGTAGTCGATGAAAGCATTTTATTTTGTGAATATATCTGTAATTTATGTGCTTCAGCAATCAAGTTTTATGTAAATCGCAAGTGTGATTGAATAGGATGGCATAGCTAATTTCTTGGTTGACAGAATGTCAAATCTAGGGATATACTAACCCATACAAAGCCAGGTTAATTTGTGAACAACTGTATTAGAGCCATGATTATTTTTGTGGTTTATTGATGTGATCGTTTTAGCTCCACTCTATTGAACTTGACAATTCGTCGAACTTCCCCAATATGATGAATCTTTGGTGCTTTAGTTGGCGTTTCCCTTTTCCACTGGTCTGTGCTAGATTGAGGACTTTGATCTGAGGATGACACTAATTCAGATTGTGGTGCTGCAGCTACTTTAAATAACAAATCAGTGCCGATAACTATATCAGGCTCGCCTTGAAATACCCAATTTCCAATTCGTAGCACTGGCTTGGGTGAGTCCATACCAATTAATGATATACCGTTATGCTCGAGTACTTCTTTGCGTAGAGTCTCGGCATTCACTTCTTGTCCTAAATCAAGAACTACATATGCAGTCTTTAAGGTGGCAAATGAGCAAACCCTGTAGTTTTTGGCAGTATTGGTAGATATGCAATAATTTCATGCACAATACCTCTTCCACTATATCTGAATCAGTAAGCATGATCAATATTCACCGCCGTATTCATGCAAAACAGAACACTAAATAAGAGTCAAAGTACATAAAGAGTCAGTTACATAAGATGATTGGAGTTGGTTTACTGTGCTTTTTGAATCACCTACAGCTGATGATGAAGAGTACGAGAATAGGAGAAAATAAAAATGAGAAATTGTCAATAACCATCACCATACATTATGCATAAAGTACTCGCATAAGCTTTATTTGACCAAACGCTCATCTTATTCTAAACATTCCACAAAGCAACACATTCACTAATCATACATGGTTTACCAACCGTTCAACAAACGATGCGAAAATTGGAGCTTCGCAATTGAAGTAATCAATTTGTAGGATGAAAACGATGAGCATTTAATTATCGTTTACTCTGGTGGAATGATTGCAAGATAAATACAGGTTTCACCTTGCGCAAATACAGCTGTAAAAATGAAGAATCGGTTGCTATAGCATCCAAATAACTTTATACCAGTAAAGTAAGAGCAAAAAAGCCCGACGTGGGGGTCGAACCCACAACCTTGAGATTAAGAGTCTCACGCTCTACCGATTGAGCTAGCCGGGCTGTTGTCAACTAAATTTGCTGTAACTATATATATCTAATTATATTGATTTTATAAGCTATAGCCGTATTTACATGAAACGACATTTTTGTATTTATCTTGCAGTGATTGTCTCAAAATAAACCATCGTTAAATATTTGTTGTTTTCCTACTATAGATTGATTATTTCTTTAAACTCTGCTGTATCCTAATATTGGATATGCTTGCGCCTTGGTCATCCACAACACCGATTTACCATCATACTAGCTCATATATTAACACTTGTCAACTTTCAACAACAGATATATTAGACACCAGTTTAAGAATTTATTTGTAATTTTAAACTGCATACTAACAGTCTAATGTATCAAGTTCAAGAGATTAGTTTTTGGTCAACCTCGACATAAACTTGTCGAGCATGCATTTTGATCTCGACTGCGATTCTTTGGGACACTCGAATTCAAGATCTTCGATTGCTTTACTAGCAATTTGTTGACAATCAATGCACTCTGATGATGGTTTAGAACCACCACTTTGTACTATATGCTTCATGGTGTCTCTTGAAACATAAGTCCAATCGGTACTCTCAGTACCATCGTCACAGTCTGATGATTCGGAAGATGGACATTCTTTGTATCCGCAGCATTTTGGACACTTTGTCTTTAAATCTTTACAGAGCTGTTCTATTTTGTTATTAAGACCGTCATTGCTTGGGGTTTTCCCACCTCTTCCCAATGGTCCAGCTTCAGGTAGTTCAGCTTCAAATGGTCCAGGTTCAGATGGTCCAGCTTCAGATACCTTGGCTTTAGATGATCTGGTTCCATATGATCCAACTTCAGGTAGCTTGGCTTTAGGCGGTTTGCCTAGAAGATTTTTGATTCCAAAACCTTTGATTCCAAGTTTGGGTCCAGGTGGGTTGAATCCGAATGGCTTGAATCCGGGTAGTTTGGGTCCAGGTGGGTTGAATCCAGGTGGGTTGAATCCGAATGGTTTGAATCCAGATGGTTTGGGTCCAGGTGGTTTGAATCCAGATGGTTGAGGTCCAGATGGTTTAACGTCGGATGACTGAGGTCCAGATGGTTTAACGTCGGATGGCTGAGGTCCAGATGGTTTGAATCCAGATGGTCCAGGTTTAGATGGTTTGAATCCAGATGGTTGAGGTCTAGATGGTCCAGCTCCAAATGGCCCAGGTTTAGATGGTCCAGCTCCAAATGGCCCAGGTTTAGATGGTCCAGCTCCAAATGGTCCAGGTTTAGATGGTCCAGCTTCAGTTTGCTTGGCTTTAGATGGTCTAGATGATCCAGCTCCAGATGATCCGGCTTTATATGATTTGTTTTTATGTGATACGACTTTAGATGATACGACTTTAGATGGTCCACGTCTAGGTAGTTCACGTCTAGGTGGTCCAGCTTCAGGTTGCTTGGCTCTAGGTGGTCCGGCTCTAGATGGTCCACGTCTAGGTAGTTCGGCTCTAGGTGGTCCGGCTCTAGGTAGTCCACGTCTAGGTGGTCCGGCTCTAGATGGTCCACGTCTAGGTGGTCCGGCTCTAGATGGTCCATTATTCTGATGTGGTGGTTCTACGTCTTTTCCGGGACTACGTTTTGATAGATGGGATGATCGAGTTTCTGATTCGGGTGCAATCACTGCCGCACTGGCAGTTGCGGACACGGCCAATAAAAGTACAATGTCAGTAAATTGCATATTGGCGAGTTTATGATTGAATTCGGATAGCTAAAGATGATAGATGGAAACTAGTATTCAATTGAATGACTCTTGATGGGTTCGATGAGAATATGACACCGTATTTAAGCATTTAACCATGATGGCCCTTTTTAATATACTGCCCTGAAGTTGCATAAATATTCCTAAAAACTTGCATTAACTTGCACAAAGTAAACTGCTCTTGACCGCACCACTATTATTTCGGCTATTTGGTAGGTACAATATTGAGCCCTATTCCTTCGGTCATGTTGTTTAGGGTGCTTTATTTCAAAAAGCATACTGTCCGAAAGCAATGTATAGCAAATAAGCAATTTGTCCCTAAACCACAGATGTAATGGATGTATTCATACGACATTTTGATAGATGCTGATGATTACACATTATGACTGTAATGACATTTCAATAAAGCATGGCCAAGTCAGAAATAGCATGTATCACGACAGTAGACTGCTGATATTCGTCAAACGGTTACCAGATCATTCAAATTTGATAGATATGCATGGTTGGATTGAGCTAGCAATCGATCATAGAATGACTGGCTTAGTGACAACTACATCATACATATCAGGTTGAGCATGAATAGCGGTTGTTATATTCATGCATTGGTGTTGATACTGCCGAGTATAGTTCAAGGCTCAACCATTCATCAACAATGAGTGTGATTGATGTAGCTGTCTGATATTCATCAACCAACACTATTCAAACTCGTTACAATACATGCTTTTTTTGAATGAATCTTGTTTGAATAAAAGAGTGCTGAGATGCGAAATGATTTTATAAAGCCATACTTGTACAAACATGGGATGGCGGCGCTACAAGTTCGTTGATCAACTCCTGAATGACGGTCCTGGTGGTAGCGCCAGAACTGTGCTTGATATTTCCGGTACGCTACCTACAGAAAGTCGACTAATCAGGCAGCTAGCATCCTATAATCGGCCACCCAACTCGAGTATCTGCTTTTGCAGGACTGATGGGCCGTCGCTTACCAGCCCTTGCTTTGTTCAAAACTGCATTGTGGATTCATAGACACATTGTTGTCAGTTACACCGAGCGTTCGTCCAAGTAAGTCGAACCTAGTGCATTGGATACAACCAGTCAATCCAGCATTCATTCGTTGTCAAACAACCATAGTGCACAATACCAAGTGTGTAACTGTACCCGCACTGAAAATCACAGATTATAGTTTCTATAGCAGCACACCAATTTGTTCATACTAGAATGGTTTGTCAACATCAAGTAACTGGAGATCAACTCAGCATATTTATTTTCAAATTCATACAAATTGGATAAACTAAAGGTTTAAAGTTTACAGAGCCAGGCTTTAAGTGACATTGGAATATACGAAAGTATAAGATGGTTCAATTTAATATCTATTCGTCACAGCTGCGACCGACGTAGATACAGCAGATATCCATGGTCTTGCACTTGGTAGTGGGCTTAGGTGCACGACTGGTGTTTCTTCTTGTAGTAGTAGTGGTAGTAGTGGTGGTGGTGTCTGCGGTAGTAGTAACATCTCCAGCAGTGGTAGTATCTGCAGCAGTGGTGGTAGATGGTACGTTGCTGGCACCAGAGCCTTGGGTGCATGCCTGAGTCTCGGGATCCCAGTTCATCTGAATGAGGAAGTTGTGTCCATTCCATCCACTGTTGTACGAAGCACCGTTGGAGTCAGTCTGGGTACTACCGTACTTGTAGGCACACTTGTCACCATTTTCAAAACCTGGAGTGTCGTTCCATGCACGTTTTGCAAAGGGATCGGTGACAGCCTCGGTAATTTCATGGGCCATGACGGAAATCATAGCATCAGTGGCAGCATCATTGTTGGGAGAAATATCCTGGTTGGATGGGGGGCCACATCCGCCGATGCAGGAGCTGCCGATTTTACCAGAAAGAGCATAGGGGAAAGCTTTACCGCTTGTAAAACTACCTTGGTTATGGTAACCGCAGTATCTAGTGCAGAAAGACGAGCCAAGAGCGTGCTCCGAAACAAGCTCGTCAATCAGAACATAGTAAAGCGAGGTTTCACTTTCGGGGAACGAACCGGCAGCAATTGCATTCTTGACAATGTTGGGAACATCATCACCACTGAGCGACTTGCCGAGAGAGTAGTTGTCATCAGCAGATCCAGCAAATCTAACCTGACCATCAACATGAACCTTTGGAGACGAAGCATCGGCCTGGTAGTAGTACTTTTTAGTGGTTGTCCACCAGTCAGAGTCACCAAGACCAGAAGTGAAGTCTTGGACGAGCTTTTTCTGACTATCGGTCCAATTGCCATAGTAGACATCTGTTGATTGAAATGCACATTAGAATCGCGTCCAATTAAACTACTCGATATGCCAATCGATCGCATTCAAAACAGTCAATTAACAACTTACAGTAAACGTCAAGTGGTCCAGTAAGAAGAGGAGCACCCATATTGTAGGTAATAGGACCATATGGGGTAGCAGCAAGAGTCTTTCCGCGCATAGGAGCAATACTCTGCAAATGAGCAGCAGTAGGCTTGGATGGGGCAGCAGTCGCAGCGACAATAGCAAGCGAGGCAACAAAGGCAGTAGCAATCATTATTGTATGAATAGTATTGATAGTATGGTACTTGATGAATACTAATTTGATGGAAAATGTATTCTGTTTTATACTAGTATTCAACCCGTAGGATCCCGAGCCGCATTTGAAATACCAATCAATGTTACCCTATATTAAATGATAAATTACAGACATGCGATGGTGTATTACACATGGTTTGGATATGAGGTTTTTGTGTCACATAATTACATTCTTTTTACACATGGCATCCGTGCTGTGGTTAAACTTGTGTTGTATCACATTTTGTCAATGAATTAACAATGTGATAGGGGTATTTTCATGTGATGTTTAAACCAATATTTTTGAACAATTTAGTCTATCATGCGATACTGAATCAAGGCATACTCTTTGTGCACATTGTGATGTACATGCTGAATCAACAGCGTGTGTCTTACCATGAGAACACGGCAGCTTTAAGCCAGCCTTGTAATAACTGACCTTGTCAAGCATCATGTCAATAATGCATACATGTGCTTAAACAGCATTTCAACCCATTGTTTTGCTGTTTTATGGTGTCAGCATGAAAGCAACCAATAGTGCAAAGGCAATCTGCTGATAAGATAGAAGAAACTAGAAGGATCAGGTCGGTCATGTTGTATGGCTGAAGACAAAGGGAATCAGAATAGAGATAGATATGATTGTCAGCAACCATCACCACCATGTTTTGGTACCATTCTGATAACATCAAGCAGACGCCTGTTGCAACATTTTGGAAACGTGGACTATCGGCTTGTAAAATTGCATAATTCTAGACCAATGTAGACTCGATATGGGTGAAATGCCGAAACTCTTGTGCTAGACAAGACCAGCACCAAGCTCGGTAAGCAGCAGCCGCTAGACCAAATGAGAAACATTGTCCTGTTTAATCAAGTCATTAGGTCGTTCAGAAAACTAATCATAGCAGCGAGTCAGACTTTCGCCATGGTATACAAGGTATGAGCAGTGGATACCGTCATTCAAATCAGAGATAGTCTACCGATATTTGCAAGAGAGCATCACCAAATAAGAGCCTGTCGCACAAAGAGAACTATGCCAGAACAGTACAAAACCAGGTCAGTTGTGTTTGTAAAATAGACTCGAATGATAGTGTACAAGATAATCCCTAGAGCAGCTGCATGGTATACAACCATTCAAATTGAATTGCATAATCAAAACCACCTGTCAGTTGAAGTTGTGTACGCTCATTAACAGCAGACACTGTTTATTAAACTATCGCAGATTCAACAAGCAATCCGACAATTATGATTTCAGTACAAGGTACACCAAAGTAGTAGAATGTATTACAAGGACGATTTATTAAAGCTTTGCACAATCATTTGAACAAGGTAGTCAAATACCGATACTAAACTCATAATCTAAGATACACCAAAAAGGCAGTGTACAATTCACAAACATCTAGATAATTTGATATACAGTTTAGCGAGTTCCGTCGCTGCAGGTGTTGGTGTTGGGGTTCCAGTTTTGCTGAACAAGGAAATTGCGTCCACCAATTTGCTGATTGTAAGAAGCACCCTTGAAGTCCGTTTTCCAGAAACCAAACGAAAAATTGCACTTGTCGGCATTTTCCTGACCATTGATATCAATCCAAGCAGTAGGATATATAGGGTCGGTGACGGCTTCAGCAATCTCATGAATAACAATGGAAGCCATACCGTCAACACCAGTATCATTGTTGGGCGAAACTTGACGATTTTGGGGATGAACACAAAAGTCTTGGCAGTGATCGCCATTGCCAGCAAATGCAAATGGAACTTCTCTTCCAGAAGAAAGAGTAAACTGTTTGTGGTATCCACAGTAGTCACGGCAAAAAGCATAGGTATTTCCATCACCACCGATTTGGGACTCGGAGACATCATGGGCAGAGAGAATCATGTATAAAGCGTCGTCTTGCTCGGGGAGATCGCCAGAATCAATGTATTTTTGAATCAATGAAGCAATGTTGTCGCCGGTAAGAGATCGGCCAAAAGTGTAGTTATCTTGAACGGTGGATCCAACACGAACTTGGCCATTGACGTAGACTTTTCTAGAGGTACTAGATCTCTGGGAGTAATACTTGCGCTCGGTATTCCACCACTTGGAGCGACCAAGACCGTTGGTGAGATCTTGGATAATAGACTTTTGGTCACCGGACCAATCACCATAGTAAATATAATGGACAGTGACGCCGTTGGTAAGCACCTTGGAACCGTAGGGGAAACGAATGGGAACAACTGCAGCCCTGCGTAGAGACGATTTCTTCTTCTCGGTCCATCTGGTAGTGGTATCAACAATTTTACCAATATCATGGGATGGCTTCAGACCGTGTGGCGAAGCCATGGCAGTTGCAGCAAGAAGTGCCGAGAAAACAGTAGTAGCAAGCATATTTAGACTATTGGACAAGTAAAGCAATGGATTGTTGGAATACATGCATCAAATCAGCGATCAATTTATAGAAAATCGGTAGAGGCAGGGCATTGACCAACAGCATAGAGCAGAGTGGCCATTCTCAATTCATTCAAGTGTAGCGCAATATGCTTTAGCACTACCTTTATGAGATTAGCTGATGGCTCAGCTGGAAAATGTGTGATTACTCACGTGTGTGCATATTTAGGGTACTATTATCGGGTCTAGTAGTGTGTGCATGCAAATGCAAGCCTAGTATTGCTCGACCCAATTGCACGTGTAAGCTGGTCTTATGATAAGGGTATGTATCGATTGACGATGTTTATGTCCTGAGCGGAACAAAAAAAGCAAATCTTTGATGGTGGAAAATAGTCAATGTGACTTGAATACTAATATGCATGCAGCAATTCACATGGTGTTAATATCAGCTCTACCCTTATACACACTATCAGATGGTGATAGATTAGCTAAGCTAGGACTGTTATTTGAATAGTGACCCCAAATTTCATTCGAAAAAGGAAATACAGCCATCAAAGTGACGAGTATCTTTTATCAAAGATTCTTTTGGTGAAGTGAAACAGATGTGGATCTTAATAGATAAGGTGATAAAGAATATAGTCTAATGAGTACACTCAAATTATGATTTCAAAACAGCAGTTCACTTTGCAGGTCGATAAAATTAGTTTGGAATTATTTGAGAAGCCTGACAAAAAGTTACTACTTGTAACAAAGCCAGTTGCAAATGGCGTGCACTAATGATGCTGGAATACAATGTATTCAAAATGAATTGCTGAAATTTATCCATCAAGCTCAAATACTTTTATCAAAAAATGAAAAAAAGATGCACGCAGTGAGGTTCGAACTCACGCACTGTTACCAGTAGAAGAGCTTAAGTCTTCCGCCTTAGACCACTCGGCCATACGTGCTGTTCTTTAAACGAAAAAGAATATTATATTTATACTATAAACACATACTTGACAATTGGTTTGATTACCTTTTATATATATTACACCAAAAACAGCTGTATTCACATCATGAACCACTCGTTTGTATTCATCTTGCAATCAGAGTCTCTATTTTCTTTGAAATTGCTTGACCAACAAATACATTTTGTATTATACTCGAGTCATTTCATGAAGTTGGCTGTTCACCATACACTCTTCAATGTTTCATTTTACGTGAATATGGCTGTAAAAACCTTCATTATTAGCAAACTCCAAGACAATTTATTATATTTCAATATCTTCACCCTCATCTGCATCTTGATCGTGAGAGTTTTCATAGTGTTCAGCGGGATGCACCCTTGAAGAAAATCGATCATTTGGATGTCTATTAAACAGACCATCGTCTTCATCTCTTCTGCAATCAGCAGCCCAATCATCAGAATCATCACCAACAGCATCATCATCTCGCAACAATCCTTCACCTAAACTCGGCATAACAGCTTGCATTTGTACACTTGGCGCACCTTCAATCTGTTTCAAATACTCGGCAATACGAATACGAATTCCCTCAAGATATTGTTTTGTGTTTGCATTTCCAGAATTACGATCAACAATAGCTGGATGAAGTTTAAAGTCTGGTCCATAGTGTGAAAGATACTCGTTATATGGAAGATCATCCGATAGATTGGTTTCTGTTAAAACGGATGTTTCATAGGTCCAACACCGTGCAACATTGCGAATTGTATATCCGCCACCGCCAAGAACCAACATGGGAATTTGAAATGACCTCATGTATCGAACACACTCGCCGTGGCCTTTGATGGACAGGTTAAAGCAGCCAAGCCGATCAGATGCAAGAGAGTCTGCTCCACATTGAAGAACAATAGCTGTTGGACGAAACGTTTGCATCACGTTGGACATGATTTGTGTGAAAATATATGCGTATGACGCATCATCTATTGATTGATGCAATGGAATATTAATAGCATAGTTTTTGCCTTTGCGAGCACCAGTCTCGGACAAAGCACCAGTGCCAGGAAAAAATTGCCCATCATATCTATGAAATGAGACTGTCATGACACGGTTGGACTAGAAACAGTACAAGTATGACCAATTGTGTGAGATAGATACTCGACATAAACTAAAAATAAACACCAACGTAAATTATACAACTTGCATGGTAAAATGCTTCCTGAACACCATCGCCATGATGCACATCAATGTCAATATATACAACACGAGGATGGTATCGCAACAGCTCCAAGATTGCCAGTACAATATCATTGACGTAACAAAACCCCGATGCTTCAAACTTTTTGGCATGGTGCAAACCGCCGCTCCAATTGATGGCAATATCTGCAGATTGTGAGTTGAGTTTGCGTGCACCTTCAATGGAAGCACCAGCAGACATTTTGCAAAAATCGTATAATCCTTCAAATACTGGACAATCTTCTACACCAATATTGAACCTGGACAAAAACTTTGAATAGTTTTGGATATTGTCTGGAGAAACTCTAAAGATATTATGCCAGCACAACAAGGGTATGGTTAAAACATGCCAGCATCTTGAGTAGTATCTGCCAAAGATCAAGACCAGTCTTGATACTATACATAGAGCCTACCTTTGAATAAAATCAATATAATCATCCGTATGAAATTCAGTCAGTTCCTCATCTGTTGCAAGACGAGGTGAATAAACAGTCATCATTTTATGCAGACCATAGCCAATGACCAAATTGTGGGTTAGTGCCAGTCTGGCTGGTTTCATTGGATGGCCATCACTAAATTACAATGATTTGTTCAGAATAAAGTCTGACATTAGCAGATTGGCTTGGGATAGGTATGGCTAGACTAATCCAGCAGCCATAGTCAAGTAGCCTTACCCATAGTGGAAGTTGCCGACTTCGTTTCTGTGTAAATATGCAATTCGTCCTTTAGAGTGTGATGCGACTGGAGCAGATACAGAGAATGAGGATGCATTATCCATAGGTGGGGGCCAATTTGAAGTAGTCATATTTGCAGTCTGCTTGTGCCAGTTGGTACTACTGATCAAGTTTACAGAATTGATTGAATAAAACAGTAGACTCTATCCAGAATTGAATAAATAAACAGGACTGCACCCAGATTAAACGATTCGGCTGCTGACAATTATGAGCAAGATTACAAGATTCAAGTGGATTTTTATTCAAGCAACTTGAGCATCACGTGCGAGTCCATCAAGATACTGGCAAACCACTCAACTGACCAGGACAAAAGGTTAGGCTAGTAAATCCTATTATTAGAGTTCTGTATACACATTACGGGCTGACAGTGCGGGTTATTCACAGCGATGGGAACGAGATCTTGCGAGTGACGACCATACACACAACAATGGCTAGAAACGAAACCAGTTTGAAAACAGCTGCATTTGTGACTTGCTTTTCTTCCGAATCGCTGCGAGAGTCTTGGAATATACGACGAAAGTTGGGAAATGATGACATTGGATCGATTAGGCTCGAAAGTGTACTTTGTTGCTGGCTGGACAAGCAAGAATGACAAAACTCGACTATAGTTATAGAGTGTATACTGTAAATATTTATGGCTAGACCCTATTTATGGTGTTTTCAACCAGCTCAGCGCTTACTCTGGCTTTGAACATCAGCGAGTGGTTGTGTTGGTCTGGTGCAGTCGGCTGAGTTTTATATCATTTACATCTATAAAATGTCTGTTGCACGGAGGAGACATGCTTTGGAAGAGGAGGATGCCAACCTTTCAAAATTTGGACCAGGTTAGAGCTTGCTGTCCATTTGGATCAATATCGTATCGGACTGAGAAACAGTCCATCATTCTGGATTCGTGCTGCTATTCTCAAACTAAACTCATCATGTCTACCATCAGAATTTCAGGATGTGCAGTGTTTGTTGATTTCAGAAGTTCGAGTGCTTCTTGAAGTAGCAAAGGATCGCAAGCGTAAAGAGTCGGGCGATGGAAGTATTTCAGAGTAAGTCTGGATCAATATATACTCACGAGATACCATACCGGAAATGCTCACCTTTTATCATCTACTCATGCATGGCAGTATCATGCAAAAGACAATCGACTATTGCCAGCAATTTTCAAGATTCACCAACAAACAGACCGTCAAGGAAATTCGCAAGTATGTTTCTAGAATATTGAACACATCTTTATTCTTGCTTTATCTGGATTTAATTTAGATCAAACCCATCTAACACTCTTGTACATGAAATCACTAGTTTGTTTCCAGACGACCAGTTTCATCAGTTTGAAATGGCTCAATTGGCTAATCTGTGCTGTGAAACTGCCGAAGAAGCCAAAGTTCTTATTCCTAGGTGAGTTATTCGATCATCTTGGTTTATTGCTGCATATTAAAAACAGTTGGTCTGAATGTGCGTTAATAAAACAATCAATTGCCATGTTCACCACACTATAGCTTGTCTACAAAACACGATGATGAACTGCAAAACTTGCTTAATGACCTGCAGGCACTACGCAAATTCCAATGAAATTGGATTTTAATAAAAACGAACAAGATCTACATTTCATCACATCAGCTTGAAAATTCAGGGCTTGATTAATCTGAATTTCTAATATCCTGTTTTGCTTGGTGCTTCCATCTACTAATAATGCTTATTTACAGCTGTATTGACGTAAAATGAACCACTTTTCTGTATTGATCTTGTAATGACCCTATTTCTTTTATTGAAACTCTGTTATATCCTAATGTCAGATACGTTCGCGGTCTAGTTCAAAAGAGCGATCTCAGCATAAAATTAAAATCCATAGACAACACACTCAAACACCCATTCACAAAATCGATACGAATTTTAGTCTATAGACAAATGAATGTAGACATCAAGCTATTATTTTGTAAAAAACGGTGCAGCCGCAGGCATTGTTTGAGTATCTTTCCATGATCTACGTGCCAGCGTGTCGATAGCTGTATCCACCAATCCGAAAAATGTCAATACAAACATAAAACCATTATCCATTCAAATCAAAAAACTACCTGATGTTCGTTTGGTTTTTTTCTTGAATAGTCTCGACATGCGAAAGTTTTTTACTGATTCAGCAACTTTTGCTTGTTGAGAACTCTGTGATGAAAGTGGAACCACGAGCAAGTTTCTACAAATACAAAACGGGAATAAAAACATATTTTTCAAGATACTATTGGTACATTTTATCAAGTCGCCCAAAACATCAATCAACTTACCCAACACGAACACTACCATCGTTTGACACACTTGAATTTCCAACAGATTTCTTGGATACCTTGTGAGACTTGGAATTCAATCTGATATGCTTTCCTTCGACTAAATCTACGGATTTAGTATTGGCAACAGCAGTTTCTTTTCTTATGTTTGCATACACGCACGAAATCAAGTGTCAGCATGCAACGGGATAATAGAATCTGAGCAAGATTGACCAAAAAAATCTGGTAAAACCAATCAGCATTTACAACTCAACTCGATTTTGGCTGCTTCAAGAGTTTCGATAGAAATAGGTCGGACAAATGTAGCAGCAATCTTTTCTCGCTTTTGTTGCTGTTGTGTCTTGTTGATATCATTTTGCTTTCGTCTTTTCGCCTTGAGAAGTTCTTTTTCGCTTGTTTACAAAAACGTATCATGTTTTAAATCCGTTGTTGATATATATCGAGTCAAAAAAAGTCATTGGATGATTAGTTCAAAATGAATTCTGGTCATGCAAGATTTTAATTTAGTATCTCGACCTACAGCTTGTCTTTTTTTTGTTGCGCTTGAAGAGCTGCCATGGCAGAATCTTTTGTAGCTCTAGTAGAAATTGCCTCTGGCATGTCATCATCCTCTTCTGATTTTTGATCGACAGAATCCTCTTGGGAATCGACTTGGTGGGCTACACTTTCATCCATGGCATCACTAGCAAGCGAAACATTGTCATCACCAGAATCATTGGGTTGAATATACGACTCGGTGTCGGGTTCAGGCAAATGATTCATTATGGCTGGCTTTTGCACTGCAGTCTTGGTTGTATGGCGAGACTTGGTAACTGAACTCATTGGTTAGACAAGACGGCTCGAATTGACTTTGTAATGATTGGTTCAAGTTGAAAAAATTTAAACCGACAATTTCTAACCCAACCACCACAACACTAAAATGAAGTTCAAGTATCTAAAGAGAAATATATTGACCAAAAATAAACAAGAAAGTGTCCTATTCGATCCAGACTCGAATGAAATAAACAGAGGTGGAATGGTGACCTTGAAATAAAACAGGAAATAAAATACTGAGTGGCAATGCCAGCATATCTCTATAAAATGAAATGGGCAATAAAGTGTTGTCCTAGAACCTTCTGTGCCTAAATAAACAAAGTCTATAGCGAAACCAATAACGAGTCAATTCAATATGTCGAGCCTTTTGTCGATTCGGCTGACATGACCCGCTTGGGTGCACGATAGACAGACGAGTATTGGGAGTCCAGTCCAGAGCTTGTAGAAGAGGTGGACCATGGTGAAAGACTTCTGAATCCCGACTCCATATCAAACTCGGATATACAGTGTCTGTGATATTCGGGTTGATCGTCCAATGTTGCATCAATTTGGCGCTTAGGTGGTCGAGCTGTTAGAAGAAACTGCCACGAAGCTAATAAATTAATATTGTCAGTTATTGGATCCTACAAGCCAAGAAAGAATTGACAAAATTTACCATTCAGCTCCCAGTCATCAAATAACCTCAAGGTGTCGAGTGCTGGTCGTATTGGATTTGCAGTATGTACAGGCGAAGCGAGCGCAACAGGCTCAGAAGATGCAAATGGCAAAAGTGGAGAGCATGTTTGCGGTGTTCTCGGACGGGCAGGTGGAATTGACATGGGTTGACACAACATCATTCTGTAAAATATTGCTGGTTGGATGTGGAATAAATAACAAAACTGAAGGGCGGGTAAAACAAATGATTTAAAATGCAACTATGTAAAATAGTGTTTAGATTCAAGCAAAACTGAGCGCAGGGGTATGCTGTACGTAGTGTTAAAGGACCAAGGGCTGACTGGAATGCAATGTTTTTTAAAGGGGCTATTCGAAACGTAATTGGTTTATATAGTTTAGAAGCGACACTAGATGGCTGGTGGATAAACCATGGTAGCCCCAGCGTGGCCGTTTAGCAACACAGATTTTGAAACTTTAGATATTGAGGAACTGGCTTTGATTGTATCTGCCCCGGGTAACCCTCGGTAAAGCAGTAGTTGTAAATCACAACTCCGCCTCCGCAGCTGTATATGAAGGGCTATAAGCAGCCACTGAGCGCGTTGAAACTTATCAACATTAGCTACAACGGTAATGCCATGAACCGATAGCAAGCTAAAGATCGGCAGTTTGTTTGTGGCTTTTGAATCTCGACAGGTTTCAAATGTTTGACTTGGCAAGCTGTCTAAATATGTCCATCAACAACAAAGCATCAGAATGAACGCTTATGACAGACATATGGCCGTCTAGCCATTCACATGGGATTGTTTGGCGACTCATTTAATCACCCCAAATGGTTGCAAACATGAGCTGACAGCCAACGCATGCATCGTAATAACCACACGACCAAACTGTGATCAACATCTACTTTTTGAAATCAAACAGTGCGTTTCACTCGCTACTGACTTGTCAAGTCTTGTAAATGGCACCCGTCAGATCCTGATCATTGCTCCAGACCTCAAAATATTCCGCAGTATTATCCACTGAGGCTTTTGAAATCGCTACTGTTTGCTCAGATAAATGAGCTGCTTTTCAAAAGCCTGTTTTACCGCACCGAGTTGAATTGGTAGCCACCAATTCGGACAACCGTCTTGTTGTTTAAATAAAAAAATGATTTGCAGCTGTATTCACGTAAACTGAACCACGTTTCTGTATTTATCTTGTAGATTTTCCTTTCGTGTTTGCTTTAGAATAAATAATGGTCGAGTACTCGTGCTTTTCATTAGAGATTGCTTTTTCAATTGGCATTCTCAATTCAATAAACACACTCATCATATGATGTCCACAATCAAGCTGCCCTTTTCTTTACATTTGATAGCCATACATTGTACAATCATCTGGTCTGATGTTGTCAACCATTTTGTTCCTAAAAACTCGGATACGCTCGCGTTCTAGTTCAAAAATAAAAATTGCACATCCAAGGGATGCAACTGTGGTTTTGATATCAATCACCCAATGTTTACTTGTAATGTTCATTTTGGAGAGTTAAGAATTGAGCGAGTGGAAAGAATGTGGCATTTATTGGAGCTGCGATGTGAGTATTCAGCCAGTTTTTATACAGAAATGACCACAAAGACCAGTAAACTCGAGTTCAGTCAACACAATGTTGTCCAGTAAATTTGATACAAATTGGCACACATCATCTCATGAGACTGTATATTCTGACACCTTTATTTAGTGTTCCATTTACATGAATACGGTTGTAAAACTCGACAGAACAAAAGTCATGAGCTCATGCACTCAACACTGCCAATCAAGCTGCATCTCAATCATTCAATACTAAATGCAGATTCTTTGATTCCTCGCCATGCATTCAAAGTTCGAGAATGAAATTCTTTTTGAGCAGCTGCCAATCCACACAGCATATCTCGCATATCCCGAATCTTTTGTCGTTGAAATCGGTCCAAATCGTGTTGAATTTCTGCATTGGCTGACAAGAGCTCTTGTCGTGCAGTTTCGCGCTGGGTTTCAAGCTGAACAATCATGTCTCGCGTTTTTGAGATCTGGTTGCGTCGTGTGACTTGAGGATCATTGTCCATTAGAGAGTTTAAAGTGGCAAGAAGTGAATTGGATGCCTGGAGAGTCGTAGAGGTTGAGTGAGCGTATGCGCCGGACCTGTATGGATTGTTTGCGATACTGGTTCCTGTGATAGACATTTGCTGCTGGGACAGATGTGGAGATGAAGTAGATTGACCTGATCTCAAATGCATATTTGACAGAGTAGTGGTTGATGTAGTAGTAGTATATCCTGCTTCTGCGGCATCGGCAGTTCCAATAGCTGGTATATTTTCATTGACTATAGGTCCTGTAGCTTCACTGGACTCATTCGTATCACCATTGAAATACCCACCTTCAGAGTTTAATGCTGCTGCAAGTCGAAGCGACTCATGTTCTGCTTGTTCAAGTCGAGCCAATCCAGCCTGCTTCAAGATTAACGACTCCGAAATCCCTTCAAATTCTGCATGCTTACGATGCCTCCACTTTAGTAGCTTTTCGATATTGATGGAAAAAAGCGCATACTCGTGCAAAATCTCACCAAACCGCTCTTGCAGCTGATGATGTAGAACATTTGTAGCAGTTACAGTCGAGTCAATTGCTTGGCCAGTTTGTTCAATCATGTCCGCCAGTGTAGATTCAGTGAGGGACCAGCCATTGTACAATCCACCAAGCTCAGCATATGTGGTCGCCATATCAATATGATGGGCAATGATACGCTTGTGTATCTTTTCAATATACACAATTTGTGACATGAATCGGATTGTATAGTCTTCTGCAGCGACAAAATGTGCATCTATCAAGTATTATTTTTGCAACAGCATTATACCAAGATTAGATGTGTCGATTTAGCATGTTGTTAGCAAATCTCTAATTAAAGCAACATCAAAACACACCTGGTTTTCTCAGAGTAGTCTTTTCATTTACGGCCAAAAGCGTGTCCTTTCGTTTTAGCAAATGAGACATGCCAGACGATGTCAGAGTCTCGCTCCAAGGAGCAGCTTCGCGCAAGAACAAATGAAACACATGGGCACTGCCAAGTATAGGATGTGCAGCAACTCGATTGAGAAAAGTCTGAAGCATTCGTTTTCGCAATAAAATGATGTTGGGATCTTCCTTGGCTTTTCCGGGTTTAGCAGCATATGCGGCTACAGTATGCTTTCCCGGAATGGGAGGAATTACGCTTGTTGGATATGCTTTCGAGAGAAGTTTGCGAAGAGATTCAAACTCAGAGTAGCGATGTTTAGCCTCGACATCGATGGAATAATCTGGTAGACTGGTGCGGATTACATATGAAATATATGAGCTACCAGCCATATCATGGGCCTTGATAGCCTAAATAATTGGTAGGGTGTTGCAAAGAATTCAAATAGCTATTAAAACATGATTGAGTAATCTGAAAAACACATGTCAAAACAAGACTTGCCTCGGTAATATCAATTAATGGCTTGGGCTGATCTCTAAGAGGAATATCATTTTGGATAGGAGGCAAAAATTGTTGCGTCAGAGTCTTTGTGAATGCTGAATCGATTTCGCAACAAAATGTTGTCTAGCAAGAGCAAGGGAGTAAAATAAAATGTTTAGTTTCCATGCCATGCTCGAGTTCCATATGGAACATGCTTAATCAAGAGTATGAGTACGACATAGATAGCACTAAGCCATCAAACTTCAATGACACTGCAACAGGAACGTTTGAAGCTCCAGTTTAAATCATTCACAATGTAGATGTCGCTACTGTCCATATGATGAACATGACAGTATTTATCCATGCACTTCAGACATCGATCTAGCCTATATCCCACTCACTACCGATACAATGCATAGCAGTCATAATAAACCCTTGCCTTCTCACGGTCAACCGAGGGCATATGAGATTCAGCTAGCAACTGGTCAGCTTCAGGATAGCTAACCAACGAGAACACAGCAGAAGTAACATTGGGATTTTTTGAAGTCGACGACCCAATATCCAGCTGAGTTGGGTCGTTTTCATGAGTGGTGGATCCATCCACAGGACTCAAGCCATCTTCAAGATCATCCTGGCTGATAGGGTGTGAATTCATGACGTTAGGAATAGTTCCTGATGAGTAGCTGTCAGCCATCAAGCAACGTGAGTATAAAAGTATTCCTACAATAAGTCTAGCCAAAATCCAGTAATTGCAAATCAGATGGTTTTTCCAGATAACAAAGTGTTGATTTGGCTTCACAGCTCAAGACAAAAGGAATGAGAACACGGATGAATTCATGTTTTAGCAATCCAATTTCGCCATGTTTTCAACTGTAAAATTTCTGGACAATCTCACTTGCAACCCAACAGCATGCCTGCACCAGATGATGTCCAACAGGAAAGTGGATCAGACCAAACTGCCAAGGAAACGCATGATATCCTTTATAGCTTGCTGGATCGGTTGCGCATTGGAGCTGATGCTGCATCCCTGCGCTCACTCCTTCAAACTCTCTCTCAAACCACTTCAGTCCGTACTCGAGTGCTCTCAGACACTCAAGATTCTATTCAAGGTAAGAGTATCCTTCTTTAAACTCAATGTATGCATAAGCGCATGGTTTCTTAATCCCAGCTATTAGGACTAGAAAGACAGCTTGAACAAGCAAAGTTGCAAGCACAGAGTAGTGAGCAAGCCCTTGCTCAGCGTAATCATACTGATACAATGCTTAGTCTGGATCGGACAAAATTCGCTACAGCCAAATCAGTATCAGATTTGACAGATTTACTAGCAGATGCAGAAAAGGAATTGAGACTGTTGCAACAGGAAGTAGAAGAGGTTGAGATGGATGAAGCTGTATTTAAACAAAGAAGTGTGTGTCCAGAAAAGTAAGTTGAGAAATGCATCGACTGGCATTCAGGTGGGTTGTATTGCTGACTGTTTTATTGGATCACTACTAGACTCAAGGCTCAAGTGTATTCTCAGCTCGGATTGCAGCTTATTAGGGATACAAATGGTCAATACACGCAGTTTATTACATGTGAGTTGTTCAACTATTTCTATAGCCTGTTGTGTAGATTCATCTGTTTTCTAAATCTTAATTGCTTCTTAGCATCAAAACGAAACAATGATATCCAAACATTTGATATCTCCAGCGAGTATTCTCAATATTATTATGCCAACATGATATGGGAGCTGATCAAGGAGGACTAGTCAACAACGTTTTGCCAAATTAAACTTTTGATCACTTCAAATAAACCTAATGTCTTTTTGTAAACCTTTTGGGACTCGTTTGGGTGATACAGCAATTTGTGACAGTGAAATTCCAAGAGTCTGTGGGTGAACTGGGATGTATGACTAAACCAACAGAGCTAGCTCCAATCCAAATGGCAATGAAATACAAGGTGATACCAAAAAAATTGTCTACCAAATTCAAAACATACACCTCAAGACAGACAAGATCAAAAAGGCAGGAGTTGGTTTTGTCATTCAGTGCTCAAGATGTATCGCGGTTGGTATAATGTTAGATTTGAGTTGAACTGTGCTTGCCTAAAACTCCGATATACAGTTATAATCTAGTTCATTTTTCATACAACTCCGCCAATCTAAACTGAGTTTGATTAAAAGAAAAAATTGAAAATCAGCTTATCATCAAGATTTAGATGCAGAGACTAAAATAAGCAGCAAGCTATTTTGTCATGTGTGGTAATGCTGCACACCCAGCATCTTTGCATAAATGTTCAAGTGGATTATAAAAGTGTGCGCTTATAAACGATTCTCTGGTTCAAATAGTGGCTATACTTTTGCCAATCCAACTTTTTAACAAGGCTTGACTATTTAGTCAGGGATGTTCAACTCCACAACTTGTGAATCGTTACACTAATCAAAACATGCATTGTTTTTATTGGTGGCTTAAACAGCATCACGTATCGTTTTATTAGAATTCTCGAGATACTCGCCAACCTATACTAAAAAGGTGGAACAAACGCGATGCTTCAGCAGACTTTATTCCGACATTAATTCAACTCAGCTTAGCTCTAGAAAATCTATTCAATATCCAGTGAAAGTGATACTCCAACATAATCGCATTTTAGTACATTCACGAGCACGAGATCGGTTTTAAGCTGAGCTTGAGGTTTTTATACATCAACCCGTTTTATCCAGATGAACAGCGCGTTCACGTTTGATTACTAACTCATTGGCATTCCCTGTTTTGTGCTTGTCATGAAGAAAAGCCAAAAATAAAGTGATGATAGAATCAGATAAAATTGCCATTGTTATTTCAAGATAATACAAGGTTTAGAATTGAAGCAATGAACTCGATTGTTCCCAGTCTGATCTTGGGGACAATCCACCTTTTTAAAATTTAATCTGACAACTACTGATCTTTTGTTCAAAAAATAAACATATTTGCATCTACTACTATGGATTAGATATTGGGACAAACAGCAGTTTATTCTAATACAGAAAAATAAGTTTAATTAAAACACCATATTTCTCACTTGTACATGTGTAAGCGCAATTAATATAGTCTGTACAAGTACTAGTGGTGGTAAATGTGTGCAAGTGGTGAGTTTAAATCATAGCGAAAAGCTCGTTTCTGTTCAGCCACATCAATTACTTGAGTCGGTTCCAAACTATTTTTGACTAAAGCAAGTTTTCCAAACCCCGCTCGTCATCAGCCTGATTTATTACCTTTATAAACATAGCCATTAATCTATCACGACAGGTATATACATAGTATAATTGATCCGGTCTGCTTTATTTCGTAATTTGGCTATTTAGTTTGCCAATTATTCAAGGTAAAGACACAACCAAGTTTTTAAAAATCCTAGATTCCACTATATCAGATTGCACATTCAGGTAAGAGATTTTTGTTTGGTGATGGCAAAGTATGTTTAATCTACACAACGATCCAGGCATTTTGTCTGGAATCCTACAGACTATAATGGGTGGCAAAAGAATTCTCGATGGCCGAGATGAGGGGCCAATTCTGTGGATAAACAAACTTGGGTTTTTTCATGTTCTTGCTATGGGATGCTGATTTGAGATGAAGTCATTTAAACCACTCGAACGGTCAGGCTGGGCGGATTATCATTACTTGGTCGTGAATGTATAAGCCCTGCCGGGATTTACTTGACCTTGTACATTTTCAATCCAAGTTTCCACTTGATTTTTGAACCTGGGATAGGATACAATTGGAGGAGAATGGTATTGTGGGAGGTATCTACTGATGATGGTTTTGCATCTAGTCTAATGGACTATCCATCTGTTAGATTTTAACTAAATGTTATCTGTCTGTTATTCACGTGACGGTTCCCGTGTAAAATCACAATCCAAACAATCCCAATCATCACGTGACTTATGTGGTGTTACTTCATTTTTCACCACGCTGCAGCCAATCAGATTAGAGATTTGTGTAACCAATCAGGATATTTAATCTTGGGCTGTAATTTGGTTGGTTCCGCCTTGCAGCACTCCGCCATTGCAGGATATCGAATCTAAACTCGTTGGATATAGATTCAATCCGAGTGTAGCAATCGTTTAATACAGTTATTGACACTCGTCTGGGTGAGAGATGATTGAATGTATTTTGAATGTGGATTAGATTTGGATAAGAACGATGGTCCGCTCATTCATCGAATTGTTTGGCCCATTCATTCAAGTCATCCATTCGACTATTTCATTGCGCTATCCATTCGAGTATTTTATTGCGTTACCCACTCAGGTGTTTTATTGTGCTATCCCTCCGCCTACCAGTCAATCACATCACAGCCATTAAATAACCACCCTCCAATATCCAGACAATAGTGCTATAGAAGTACACCCTTGATCTTGTATCCCTCTATCATTACATCCCCGTGCATGTATGTATAGATTGGAATGGGTCATCACTCTGCCCTTGCATCATGGATGTGATGGCTTGACTTGCGATCGCCTCTTCTTTACTTGAAATCATTTCTTGCTTCTGGATTGACTAACACCTTGCTGACTGGGTATTCTTATATCACCACACTTGTTTAGAACTTGACTATTATAGTGATCGTATCATCACCAGTGGAAATCAAGTAACGATCTCCTATTACAACTGAAGCGCTTGCCTAGACTATTCATTGAATACTATTATTGCCAACTACTTGATCAATCCCCTACTGTTCAAGTGAGTGATCGTGGTTGCTAGAATCCATGCTCTTGTATTTGAATCTAAACCTTGACGATCGCTAACCACAATTGCTGTATACTGGCTCTATTCTATACAGAAAGTCATGCTCTCTGCTACCATATCGCCAGGCAGAAGTAATCCAAGCCCTGTACCTTCAACTAGCAGTGGGACAGAAAGGGATCATTGCTCTGTCATAACAGGTAGCAAGTACAAACAGTCAGAACCATCCACCATGTATGGAAAGGATATGCCTCCGTTGCCATCATTGGGCATGAGACCATTTCATGATCCACGGCACGAGCAGGAAAAACAGCGACTGTTGCCAACGTTGATGGATGAGCAGCTGCTAAGCGGCCAATCGCTTGGAAGCCATGGGGAAGATGGTTTGTCAGATAAGATGGTCGCTGAGATCCATCCATCCATAAAGACGGATGAGATGGTTGCTGGCACTCTAACCCCTGCTCTCTCCACTGTCACCACCATCAACATGGAGTCACCAACTCTCTCGGACATGACTGCTGTGTCGTTAAGCATGGGTTCTCCCGCTTCCAGTATGGCCAACATGAGCAGTGCAGTCAATCACTCTTGTCCTCTGGAGCTGGCTTCTCTGGTCTGTTCTACTGCCATGAGTTCATCTTCAAGCACTCTCCCAAGACACGGCATTCATCCAACACTGGCCGTTGGCCAAAGTTCAATTCCCGCTTCGCTGCCTCCGCTCAACCAACTTATTCCTATTTGCTCCGACTCTAGTGCTTCATTCACCCCTACTACTTCTACTATAAACATGTCCACCCCGACTCTTGCTCATATCCAATTGCACCCGCTGCCCCCTTGTGACTCTATGGATGTGGACACTACTGATCCACAATCTGATCTTGCAATCGATGTAGAAACTGCTGGCAATCTTGATCATGCCAGCAATTTAAACCACATCAAGTTGAACTTGGTCTCTTCAATTACTAATACTGTTACCCTTCAATCGAAACCGCACATCAAGTTTGCCAGCTCTGCCAGCCATTCTTCGTTTGATACTGGCTTTGCTTCGATCGCTGTTGATTCTGTTGGTGTCATTGCTCCTAGTGCTGAGCCCACTGCTTCTGATACTGCTTCCAATCATTGTGAATCTCTTGTATGGTCAACTGGTACCAATCTTCCACAATCCCAATCAACTGTCTTGCCTGTCCACTCTTCAAGCTCACACCCATCAGTGCTCGCGTCGTTTGAATCACAAGTTGTCCATCCCTCTAGCCATCAAACATCTGTCAAAACTGCTCCTGCTTTTGTGAATACCAGATCTCCACAACTTCAGCTAAATACCATTGTTCCTGATAGAGAATCGTATTTATCCAACATCGATCCATTTTCAAAGACTGTTGCTTTGTCTCGTAAGCGCAAATCCTGTCCTACTCGAGCTGTCAACAAAGACACTCTTACCCCTAACGATCGTTTACAGCAGGGTATAGTCAAGCTAGATGTATATAGTATGTATCTCAACAACCCACGCACCTTGCTATCCATATCTATTCCTCCCGACTACACTCCTCGCCTGGCAGTATCTCTCCCTTCGTCCCGGTTAGCTTCGGCCGCTACTACCTCCAACTATTCCCGCTCATCTACACAGGGATCATCTAAACGAAGCAAACCATCACAGGAGCGTGTTCCTGGTGCTCCACGTACTTGTCATGGCGGCTTGGGAAGCTCTACCTCTCCACTCACTATTCTCCCAACTGGTGCAATGGGCACTTTTCCTATTGCTCGCCGCGCTTCAACTGGCGGTCCTTCCTCTGGTGCAAAGAAATCACATGCTAGCAATGGCAAACACTCTTCAAAAGAAAATGGCTCATCAAAATCTAAAAGTTCTGGTCCTAGAGGATCATTTGGTGGAATCATTCGCTCAGAGTCTATGGGTGCCATCCCCTCTGGTAGCACTTTTGTTTTCCCCAGATCATCTAGTTTTACCATTCCTCAAGCTATCACACAAAGCGGAATGCCTACTTCTCAAGGCGCTGGTGCATCAAAGAAACCCCGCCAGAACCGTGCTGGTGCTTTAGGCAGTGGTGGTGGCGGTGATCCATCTGGTATTGTTGTGGACGAAACAGTCTTGTTGAAAAAGAATGGAAGACGCATCGACATGTCCATTTTTAACGATACATCCAAAGCTCCGCCTGTATTTTGGAAAAAAGGTGGCATGTTGTATATTCCAGATACCACTCCTGGGTTCTCCCTTCTCACACCCGAAGAAGTTGCTATTTGCTCTACACTCCGTATTCTTCCCGATCAATACATGCATATCAAAGAAGTTATTCTTACTCAGGTTGAACGTCGAGGACCATTCAAGAAACGCGATGCCAAAAGCTGGTTCAGAATCGATGTTAACAAGACAGCTATTATCTATGACTGGTTTAGAGCACTTGGATGGATTCCATCTGACGAGGTGTGGGAGAGACAGTTTGCAGTAGTCAAATCTAGAGGAGATGCGATTGTTGTGACTTCGGTACCAAAAACAAACCATACTTCTAGTAGTAACTACGCTGCATCATCAGGCACAATCAAGTATCCTGGTGCATACCGTCCTGGTGGTATGGTTGGTGCGCCTAGCACATCTTTGTCAGCAATTAGACAATCACAAGACTCTACACTCCCATTCGCCATGCGCAATGTTTAGGATCTAAACCACATATCTGAAGAAACACGTGCAGACTTTATACTACACAAAGTCATTCACTAATATTTTAACTTTGTATTATTCCACCTATTGCTTTCCTTGCCATTTGAATCTTTTTGCTACAAGTAACTGTTTCTTTTATTGCTACTTCAAGGTTTTGGCGTTCCATACTCCTCCTTTGGTGATGTCCTTGCAGTTCTACATCTACTTTATCTTTCCTTTATGATGTGCGTGGTAGACTTGTCACTCTTTTTGTTTATACTTGTTTCGTTTGTTAATATCTGCCATTCTATTCTTTACACCTTTTGACTATTTGCCTATAGCATCCTTATCTTTACTGATAGGATGGGCAAATGCCACTTTGATTTTTGGTTAAAGGTTTTCTAGACGTTTTTTGGGTTTTGCAGTGTATTGGGAAGCTAGTGATATGGTGCTGTATGGGGATATCAAATCTGCTTACTTTTTACTACATTTTCTATTATTATTTTGGAGTGGGTTTGACTGAGAGCAACTGGTTTAATCGGGCTTGTTTTTTCTAATTCACTCCTTTGTCGACTTTTTTCAAATAAAAAAGTATACTTTTTTAAACAGTCATGAATTACAGTTGAATAGCCGGTTGTAGTATGGCTTGAGAACCGACAGTTTGTGTGAACTATTCTGGACTCTTGCTGAAATAGATTATAATGACTCGAGATACCATTTCCAATTCAAAGCATGGTACTTTTTTAAATGTGAGCTTTCAACAGTACGTTTTGAAAATACCGTTTATATCAAATTAGAATTCAGTTTAATAGCCGTCATACCAGCTTTTAGTGGTGTATACCAGCAAAATAAAACAGTGGTAGCTGGGATGCAAATACGCCATGAAATCGTGTTCATATTGTTTATCTTTGTGCATCCAAACCAGTATATACTTGAGCAGCATATTGAACTAGGTCTCGTACAGCTAGATTGAAAATACTGTCTAGGCCTTTTCACCACCATGCCTTGGATCGCACTATTCTACTATTAGGTTTCCTACGCGTTGAAATAGAAATTTTGAAGCTCCACCCCCAAAATAGTCAAATGTATACAACTGCTCAAGAATAAATGCATGTATCAGTCAGCGGTAAGTAGTGGATAGATGAGGGCGTGGATGAAATTGAATATGCCACCCACCCCACTCAACCTTTCATCATATATATTCTCACAGTCTGTCATTCCTAGATTCGCCTACTTCAGCTACTAGAGCATTTTATCGTCGTTTACTTTTGACTTATATTCGTTCGTATTAATCTGTAATTTGAATAGGTTTATACAGCAGCTTGACCACGCGAGGCATCCCATCCCAATATATCGACATCACTGAGCAATTCAACCAAATAAAACGAATAGCAAGCAGCAGCATATCGACTACAATTCATACCTTTTGACTATTTTAAATTTTATTTCAACAACTTGCTCTGATTTAAACTCTGCAAGGATCCATCCCATTATTACAATTCTCCTGAACAAGGTTTTAATCTCAAAGTCGCTGTAAACCCTGTAGTGTGTTGTTACACCAGTTGACCCTTCTCATCAGGCAATAGATTAGCTTATCATCAGAATTTTCTTGTTTAGGAATTGTATTAGGTATAATGTTGGAAGAACTCGTTGGGGAATGTATACGAGTATCATCCACCCCATGTATTTGTTGATTCATTGCAATTTCAAACTAACGCTTCAAATAACTATATTTGGTATTATTGAATTGACAATCATGACAGGCCATCTTAACCAAGTAGGTGCAACATGGCAGATTTACAATCTCGCCAAACACGCACACCCACAATCGATAGACGATCTACACAGTTGCAACAAGATGACGAAACCGAGAGCTTGATGCCATCTCAGTCTGATCAGACAACAGAAGCTATCCCATACACCCCACCCCACCACCATCATCCTATTCAATTTCCTGCATATACCCATCCGCCTGTACAACTACCCATACTCTCAACAGCGTGGCTAGCTATTCGAGCAGTGTTGGTTATGGTATGCCGACTTTGGTTGGCATCATTAATCATCTACACACTATTTGTACTCATTCGTCGGCACCATCCAGCACAGCATGCACTTCGTGGATCCATTACATCGATGCAAAACAACATCAATAAAGGTGGATCTGAAACACATGTATCTAGCCATTCGACCAAACCATCGTATCGTACTTTAAATCAACAAGAACAAACTGACCAAAGTAGATCTCGGGGATATGGTCGCGATTTAACCATCACTATCAAAGTTCTTCCTCAGTCTAGTCAGCATCAATTGTACTCGGATCACCCTAAGCATACGTCATACAAACAGGACAGAAATTCGCATGCCACTCCTAAATGGTTGTTTTCAACATATGAAGAAGAAAACAATAAACCCGATATGGTGGGTATTCCAGCTCTTTTCGGATCAGTCTTACCAAGACCAATTGTTTCACCTCTATTGATCGTGCCTGCCCATATTAATGGATGCCGCTCCAGAAATACTCAAACTCGTATGGCTAGTCATGATTATTCGCCAGATCATTCTGACACTTTAAATCTGCCCAAATTTCCTACTCTCACGGCCAAACAGAAACTGTCCATCTTTCGTATCCAAAAAAATATGGATGATGAAGCAAGATGCAATGGTGTCAAAAATGTTGGCATGGATGATGCTGGTGGTGAAGATGTGACGGATTCTTTAAATGGTGCTACACAGTTGTCTAAATCCCAGAGCGATACAAGCGTACAATGCAATGTTGGAAAAAGTGTTGGTCTTGCTGGAAGATTTTGTCGTGATGGGGAGACACCGTCATTGGAATCCATTACTCGACCCAAAGCCAATTCAGATCGTGCATATTGGGGTGCACCCATCAAGGACCAGTCGAAACAGGATGCAATTGCAGGAGATATCCAATGGGCATGTTTGATTGCTCGTGGAGGGTGTCCATTTGATGAAAAAGTTTATAATCTCCAGACTCATGGATGCCACACTGTAATTGTCTACAATAATCTTACTGACGTGCAGATCAATAACCAAAGCGAAGCACGCTCATGTGCCAAGGGAGACTTGACATGCAAGGCAAGCACCAATAGCAATGGTCAACCTATTCAAGCCAAAGATATGCATATTCGCATGTCTGCTCATACCATGCACAATTCCATTCATGTGTACTCTATGTTCATGAGCTATGCTAGCAGTAGACAGTTGATTGATTCTGCAATACCTTTGGCTCAGTCAGATCCCTCTACTTATCCAATCATAATCCAGCTTATTCCAACCGAAACTAAATATTATCGTGGCTATACAGCTCATCACGACACGCTAGTGTCGCTTGCGTTTGATATGCTTTTGCTGTTTATATCGGTTACCATCTGTGGATCTTGTTTCCTTGGAATATGCTTGTTACTGAGTGTTGTGCGCAACGCAGTGGTTTTTGGACATTTTTTCATTTACGAAACCATTATTGAGGGGAGCGTATTGATTCTATCAGCAGGACAGCACACCGCTTTACAGTCTACACAGCCAGCAAAACTAGCATCTATTCCATTTCCTGTTCGAATACTCTGTGCGATGGATATTGAGAATCTGCACAATACTTCACAAATGTTTCCAATCGCCAAAGTATCATCCGTATCAGAAACAGACCCGAAACAAATAGCAGAGGGATTAGATTGGGCTCAATCGGAAACTAATATTTCGCGAGACTGTTGTGCAATCTGTTTAGATGATTTTGTTGTAGGAAACCAGGTTAGGGAACTACCATGCCGACATTTATTTCATGATATGTGCATTGATCCATGGCTACTGAAGCACAATCGACTGTGCCCAATCTGCAAGCGCGATGTGTTGGTTTCCAGCACGAATACAGTCAGCGTGGATGCTTCTGTCGAGCATCACAATAGACAGGCAGGTGCTGGTGAGATTAGACCGTCTACATCGTGGTTTGCCCCTGTTGGTGCTGACAACATATTGGATAACCCTCAGTCCCAACATACACCCCTTGTGACTGGACGCATGTCGGTTGTGTTGGGACAGGTTGCCATATTGATTCCATTTGCCATTGCTGCATCAATGGTTAATGCAGTCATTCACACAACTGCTTATTTTCAACGTCGTACCAATGCGGATAATCCACAATCCATCTCTACCGATTCTGATATTGGGACCATGACTCGATCTAATAGTAGCAATATCTTTGGCAATGAAGATGAGGAAATGCTTGCTTGAACTATTTCATCCCGGTGCATATTGTATCAAAACCATTGCACTTTGGTGGTTTAGTAGGTGAAATGTACTCGATTGTACCTACTAATAATCAATAAACCCCTACACGCTAGGTTGTTTTGGAAATACAATATAAAGATGGGATGAGAAACTGGCAGTAACCAACACCATTAGTGTATCATGTTTTGGAAAACACAAGTGTATGGTCAGGACTTGGTTACTTGTGACGACTCCTACCGCCAGATCCAGTGTGTTTTTTGAGCTTTTGAAGTCGCAGGTTTACATTGTGGGCTGTAGGCTTGCCTCGCCATTAATAATGAGATGAAAGGCTCCATATACAGCCCAAACTTGTGTATGACGCAACGCGCAGCCAAGCGTACACGACACCCATCAGCATTTGGGTGCTGATGATTTGCACCTACGCTTGTCAAGCATGATATTTCGAGTAAGATTCGATTGCCCATGTCTCGATTCAAACAATGGGCTGTCTACTCCCACAGCTGCGTCGCCATCTGTACTAATGGTATCAAATCTTGACTGTTTTATAGTTGCTAATGTGGTCCAATAGGGTTTTGTTATTGTCCAATAGGCAATGTAGTATCCCTTATCACAAATAGTGTGACATCATTGTGCCCCCAACTCTAACAAAAGATGCATTTCGTGTCCTTGCTCCACCCATAAATATGTACCAAATGATTTTACGACCAAGGACAAAAGGGATGAGAACAGGGGAGAAATATTTGTTTACGCCTTGCCAGTCCAATTTCGCCATGTTTCGAGAATATTCAGACAGTATCAAGCAGACTGTTGCAGCATTTCAAAAACGCAATTATTCGTTTGTAAAACTGCACGATTGTTTCAGGTTAGTGTAAACTCAATATAGGTGTAATACCGAAGCTATCGTGTCAAAACAAGACCAAAAGAAAACACTGTTTAGTTGAGTGGAGCAGCAGTTTGTTCAGCACAAGCCAGATTGTCATCGTGATATATGGGGCATGAGCCATAGATACTTCTGCCATTCAAATCAGCAGACGAACAATCTACCAATATTTACAAAAAATAACACAAGAAAGCAACCAAGCAATAAGCCCGAAAGTGTGGTTGAATGAAATTTATGTAATACCATTCCAAAAACACATGATACATACTGAAGCGAAAAAAATGGATGACGATTGGACAATTTCTCATTGTTCTCATGTCTTTTGTCACACGTAGTGACAAGCATTCTTGTGTCTAGATTTGTCACTAGAGTTGGAGCTTGAGGAAATTCAGCCTTGGCGATTTGTCTGATTGTTGGCAACAAAAGCACAGGTTTGGCTGTTTTTGTTTTCAACATTTAAGCAGGAAAAACTTGCCATCACATTGCTGCTTCCTGTTATAGTTGGTCAGCCATCCGTCCTTGATTACACCTTACTTTTCTATCTCTTTCTGCTAGCTTTTTACTCGCACCCCCATTTGATGCGCACTGGCCCAAAGAGCTCTTCTTGCTTTTCATCTTACTCTCCTTGCTTTTTCAACTGTTGCCCCAACGGCTGTTCTAAACTGGCCACTTCTTTTCTTGCATTCCAGCTGCGTTCTTCACTGCTGCTCCAGTTCAGCCACTCCAACTGCGACGACGGGGGCTAATTACACTCGTCGATAAAGAAACATCAAACTCAGAACTTGTTTTCTTGATTTGTTTGTCATCTATTAGAGCTTCTCAATTTTTAATCGATATCACCGACCTACTAGTCATCGCTGTGGTCAACCTACTATTCCCCAATAGCCATCTCTTTTGAATTGATCGTTTTCAAGGTCTCCACCTTGCAACTAGCTTAATCCACCCAACTCTTCAGCTTTTTTGTTCATTGCCTAGCGCACTCTTTAACCTTGATTTGATTTTGAAGTCTGTGCTCCATTTTTTTTGTCAATTGGGTTTTTCACCAAAAAATACTCGGTCCACTGATAGTCCAAAAAATATTTTATTGAATTTGCGCCGACTCCCCCTCACTAGCATTCAATCACAATGGCTAATACCCAACAACTGCATCTTTCTGCAAGCACTCCTAGTGTTGGCCATGCTGCCAGTCTTCACGGTACAGTCGCTACCGTGTCTAATACGTCTACGGCTGCTCTAGACTCGCCCTTGAGCAACAATTTTGAAAAGACGCCTTCCCAGTCTTCTGTATCGTCTGGGCGTACCTCTCCTACTCGCTCCCATCTAACTCGTATCTTTTCACAGTTTGAAATTGGACGGATGCGATTTGTTATTTTGGATTGTCCTACTGATGCCACCCTGCCAGAATACCTCAAGGTTTGTTTAAATTGTTGTGGTTGCGAGTTTAAGATTTATCCAACCAGATTTGCTTGAAGTCCATATCTACTGGATACCAGCTCTGACTAAATTATGAAATACATTGATTATTATAGGAACTTAAATCTCGGGGGGTGACAGATGTTGTTCGGGTTTGCGAGCCTACTTATGCCACTAATTTGCTTCATGAGAGTAATATCTCTGTACACGATTGGCCGTTTAAGGATGGTGGTGTTCCCACATTAGATATCATCAAGAACTTCCTGACCCTGGCTGACACTCGATTTGGAGGATTGTCGCTCGAGGCCAAGGATAAGGAGTCTGCTAATCAAGCCTGTATTGCCGTGCATTGTGTAGCTGGGCTTGGGCGGGCACCTGTTTTGGTTGCACTGACATTGATTGAAGCAGGCATGGCCCCACTGGACGCGGTTGCCTTTGTTCGCAAGTATCGCCGAGGAGCATTCAATTCAATTCAATTGACGTATCTGGTTGATACTTACAAGCGATCGTATAACAAGCGCCCGTCGGCCTTTTCAAACTTTCTCTCTGGTAAGCGAACAAGTAGCAATAGCCACAGCAGCAATGGTAGCTCCCCTGCGAGTGATGTTTCTACCAATGCACATTCCAATTTGAGCGGATCAAATGGGAGCATCAATGCCAGCAACAGTACTCTCAGCGGGCTGTCTAGTAATGCAGCCAGTCTTCGCCAGAGTCTCTCGAAAGTATTTGGTCTTCGTCGACCTGCATCCAACTCGCCTACACTTTCTTCTGCTTCAACCTCAATCCCCCTTGCTATTGGAGGCTCTGTTGGATTCCCTCCATCTGACCATGCATCTCCGGCTCCAGCTGAACTGACTACCTTTTGAATCTTGGCGCCGAATCTATCGCTGCCGCTTGAAGAATATTGTCGACTAAATAAGGTTATGACCGAGTGTAATAGGACATGCTGCTGCACCATGTGTTTGGGGTTGTCTGTATATAGACTATGGTCTATTGATTGTCACAATAAAGGTTCATTGTTATTCGGACTATTACAATTGTTAATTTTTTACAAAAGGAGTGAGTGGTATCGACACACATTTGTATATGCAATGGTCTACCCTTCGCACTTGCCAAATCAGGCATTCAATTACCCTTCGCATCTTGAATCAACATTTTGGATATTACGGCGCGGTGTTGGATAAAGATAAAGGAAACGCGCTCTGCTTGACCTTGACATTCTATTCAGCTGAATCGCCGTGAAACAAGTCTTCTATCAACCAACACATCATCTTATAATGCTGAGTGAAAAGACACCAGGAAGAACTCAATTGGCATCATCTACACCCGAGTTTGCTCAACTCGAGTACGACCTTCAACTCACCCTTCATGCATCCACTGTTCGTATTGTTGCTGCTTACGCTATATCCAACCCGCACGTTTCAGTTCAATTTGAACGACGTTCAAAGGTATCTAAACTAGTCTTGAATCTAATACTCGGCATTTTTGAAATGTCAAGGCAATAATGTTGGGTACAATCAAGTAGATGAGCTTAATGGTTCAACATGTGTTTAATCCACACCCTATCCACCGTTATCAAACCACGCCATATGTTTGTGTTTTAGGATATTCTTGTACTTCCTTCGTGGGTTGATGCATCGTCGTTTGGAGGAATTAATACCGAGGAGGATATCGTGCGTAGAGGGTTTCGGTTTCCTCCTCCTACTCAAGGCCTTAAATTCACTGTTGGTAGCATCAACCGTCCTCTTGAAAACGGTAATGCTTTGTTTAGATCTAAACGTGTTCAAGTGTACAGTTGCTGAGTTTTTGATGATGCTGGGTTTAGGTGTAGATACTCTACATGCGAATGCAGGAGCCACGCAAGGAAAAACACTGAGAAAGGCTATGTTATGCATGGTGGCTGTTGGTAGATCGTTTGTAGCCGACGAAGGAGCAGCCGAAAGCGATGTTGTTCCTGATGGATACGATAGTTTTCACATTCAAGGTATTTATTTCTAGTTTTGACTAGAGTGGTTTCAAAGGCTCGTGGCTGATTTAAATGTGTTTGGCTAGATCCAACCATACTGGCTAGCGATCAGCCTTTTAATAAAGTTTATGAACATACATACTATATCAAGAATCCTGCTCAGGTATGTACATCAACTATACTGCTTGTTTTGTTTGAATTAACATGATTTTGGTTTGTTGCATCTAGGTGCTTCCACAGTATATTGTACATTATGAGTTTGATCCAGTAAAGGAAAAGCAATCAAGAGAGGTAAGCCACTTTTACCCAATGTATTTTCATACTGTGTTGCCAATTCTAATGGTTTATTTGATCAAATTGCTGGTTTTATAGAAAGCAATCTGTGACAATTGTGAGGATGAATTAGCAACCATGTATTGTTCAGCTGATGCAGCAAATCTTTGCAACAAGTGCGATCTTGCTCTTCATCAAACTAAGCTTGCTAGCAGACATGTTAGATCCGCCATTGGTCAGGTAAAACATTATATTTTGAGAATTTGAAAATAAAAACGATAAACCAAACACTCGGATGGTTTGATTTAGGGTGCGGACGTATTTGGAAACTGTCGTCATCATCCAGACAAAGCCATCGAGTTTTTTTGTTCTCTGTGCCATATCCCTGTTTGTGTGTTTTGTAAAATGGTTGGAAACCACGCCAACGGTGAGGCAGCACGTCACCAACTGGTTAGCGTGACTGAAGCTTACCAATCTGTTTTGCAAGAAGCTCAAGTTGTAAGTAGTTTTTAACTGTTTCTAGTCTATTAAACAACATCTAGTCAAATCAGTATACTGACCATTCTGTTTTAATTGTGATAATGTTTTAAAAAGCCGGATCCCATTCTACAATCTCGCCGCACAGAGATATCTAACCATATTAGTGCAGTGAATTCCCGCGCTCAAGCTGTCGAAAAAATGGGATCGCAGATTGAACAGCAAGTTGAAGAAATGTACCAACGAGCGATGCGAGAACTTAAATCCATTATTCAATCCAAAGTAAAGTTCATCATTGCTTCTGCGTATCCACTCTTGCATCCTCAACTAAATTGCATAATCCCTACATAGTTGATCATTTTATTAGGGGATGAGCTGGAATTAAAGCGTCAAATTTCAGAAATTGATCGTCTTGAAGATTTTTTAAAATACCAGCAGTTTGGTGATGCTACTACCTATTTGTTTAGTTGGTCTAGACACCAACACTTTCGTGCTGCGCTCCACGATTTTAAATTTTTCCGTAATGAAATTGACGTTCAGTTGGATGCCAAGGTAAGTTTAAAGTGCATGTAGTTATTTTACATATGAATCAAACATTGAATTTTGTGAGTCTAGGTTGCTGGTAATATTTCGGTTGTTGTTGACCAAGACAAACACCAAAACATCATGTGCGTTGAATGACTAGATTTATACTACAGATTATGAGATGGTGTTCTAATATTGCTGATTAACCATTAGGCTTCCACCATTACCTCATCAACAGCAGTCTCAACAGCTTCAATTGCAACAAGGAACACAAATTCAACAGGTATTTAAATCATGTTTGAAATTATTGTATAAACATTCAATTCATTTAATGTGTAAAGTATAACTAAATATAATGTACTTGCATTGAATCTAGAATATGGGTAATTCAGGGATGCTAGGAATGGGGATGCCTCATAAAATGCAAATGCAGTCTCATCAACGCCGTGTTCAGCGTAGAACTTCTGTGAGTATTATAAGCATACCATATAGTTTTGATGAGTCATGCTCAATTTTTGGTGATTGGTAGGATTTTTTTGCGGAAGCACTGGGTGGATTTGATCAGATGCATATCAACCAAGGCAGCGTATTAGATGAAGACGATTTAGATCGTAAGTATTGGCCAACTAGTCAATATAGTAGTTCAATTGTAGTGAATTTTTTAAAACTAACTTGCATGCATAGATATGGTTGGAACATACCGTCACGATTGATATGTGGTGATGATTGTTGGATTGGGATTTGGAATATTTACCGCCGTATTCACATCATAAACCACTCGTTTGTATCCATCTTGCAATCAAAGTCACTATTTTCTTTGAATAAACAAGTTGAATATTTGTTGCGCTTTTCTATTACAGATTGACTGCTTATACACATTTCTAGTTTTTGAAATTTCTTGACCAACAAGTTTGTTCAATGTTTCATTTTATGTGAACACAGTGATAAATTGGCAAATGACAGAATCAACAAAAGTACGTTTTGATGATTGGACAAATAAATAAATCCAATGTTGGATATGTATATCCTGAATATGTATATACGATGCATTTATTTAACCATGGCACCTCCAACAACAATATTAGTTTTACTGTCAGCACGATTAGACATGTGAAATGCTGGCTTAGTGCTATTGCCAGACATATACGCAAAGCACATGGTTTGAGTTGTATGTGCCCACCAAATCTCGCAAAGCAAACGTTGACTAGATTGATTCGAGCAGATCATTGTCGATTGTGGTTCATTTGAAGTCGATCCTTCATCTCCACACTGCTTATTTTGTATTGGTTCTACTATTAAAGCAATGCATCCAACAGGAGCAGGCAATGTATTGCGTGGATTCAATCGCCGAGATTCAACGACGTTTTGATTAATGAATGCACGGATGCATTCGCTCGTATCTTGAGAGTCTGCCCTGTCTATCAATGCATCTGCTAGTCGCGATGCCAGTTGTGTTTTGATGATCTGCTCGCCACATCCAGATACACTGATGCCAATCCCCAGATCTGATGATAGTGTGGCAGATGTGCGTTGAGCCCATACACCCGCACCGTAGATGGCAGCCTCACCCACTCTCCCAGGCCATTTGAGTGATATTCCTCCTGAACTCACACCTGCAGATATATTGCCCTTGGAGTCCATGATGACTGCACCGACTGTATCCATCAACATCTTTGAATCTACAATGTGCTGGTGGTGGGAATATAGTTTTAGTTGCTGATCAGTTACCATCATGCGAGCATCTGAAAGTGAAATGCAATCAATGGTAGACGATGGATGCTTCAAGGCATAATCATGGACCGATGCACCACATATCATGATAGGTGGAACTTTACCAGTACGCGGATGGTGTCCGGCCATATCATCCTTGGAAATACACTGAGCAGCCTGGATAGGACTTGCAATGACTTGAGACCTACTTTCCATTTCCTGTGTCATGGGAACTCCACCCACCGATCCAAAGCTACAGACTGGAGTGGAGTGGAATGGATCCACACTATCGGTCATGATGGCAGCATCACACTCCACCGTGCCAATACAGGTAAGATTGGATCCAGGAATGCCAGCATTGGTAAGCGAGGATGACTCGAGCTGACGGATAGCATAAACAACAGCTTCATCTGCACTGACGAATGAGGCAGAGTTGAGTAGTTGGATTGTGGAAGTAGTGATCTTTGCTAGTAGATTGGCATATTCTGGAGTGCGAGCAAGTGAATGACATCCAGCACCTGCATGAACAGCGACAAACGGAGTGAACATGGCAGCAGTGTGAGCATTGACATCATGATTCGAGTCTGATGGCCGAGTGTGCATTTCCAACTCGAATGGTTGCGTTGAGAGAGTTTGTAGATGTGCAATGCTTTTCAAGTGAATCTCAATCCAATCTAGACTAAATATTATCAGTGAATAACTCGATTTAAATTCAATAATTGAATTGAATTCAACGATTATTTCTTTACAAGACCAGATCTTGGTAGTCATGACTTCACAACCACCGCTATCGCAGCAACTAGGACCAACGAGTACTATCCGCTCTGTAAAGAAAAGACCACCTTCACAGCCGCCTGTTGGCTCTGAAATGTGGAAGTTGGACGGACTCGCTCATTCTGTCTTACAGGTCTTGTTCATTAAGCGACATCTGGACCAATCTGATTCTACTGAACCTACTCATCATACCAAGAAAAAGAATCTATTGTTTCAACCGGATTTCAACTATGGAGTTGCTGCTACTCAGGATTACAGCCAGGCAAGCACTGGTTCGAGTGTTTTCAGCAATGGTCTGGACTATGATTTAGTCTCGAATACGGACAGTCAATCTAGTCACTTGCAATCCACTGATGAGGCCGATGCTGATGTAGTTGCTGGTTATATTGCTCTCAAAATGCTTGAAGGTAAAATATCAGAAATCAATATCAACCTGACATCTCCTTGCTGATCTTGCTATTGATTAGAGAATTCATTTTTGTGGGGTGCGCTCGACACTCCCCAAACTACACCACCGCCTATATTCCAGCGTCTTCTTCTTGTTTTATTGGGAAACTATATTATTGATGCTGCTCAAAACCAACCCACTTCATCGGATTCTACGCCCGATGAAAATACAATCTGGCAGTTGGGCTCAGCCGCATACATTCTCGAAGCTGGCTTTCTTGAACTGCCTTTAGATTTGGTCACTGTATATATCGAACTGCTTCGTGAGTTGCGTACCCAGATCTACATATATGCATATCTCAATGGTGATTCGACGCACAGGTGCAAAATGGCATTTCTGAAAAATCTAGAGTCGCCTGCTGGTGGTTGTATATCTGCTCAGCTGATGGATGAGTTTCAATCGCTACTAAAGTCTCGCTTACAAGAGGTACATTTAGCTTTTATCATGATTTGAGATACTTGTTCAAGTACACAAGTTAATCTATGCTTTCTCATAGATTCAGACGATCTTGCACAATTCTGACGGGGACATCATGCAGGTTGCTTATATGTTTCCATTTGATGGATTTTCTGACGATGTTGCTGCATTCATTGCAATATTGAGTAAATTACTAGCTATTGATTACTCTCCCAAGACTGTTCGCGATACTGTAAGCTTTTTTGCTTTAATGGTCTGCTCATAATCCACACCTTTTTTAATTGTATGAACTGTATAGGTAAGAAATGCAAAACAAAAAGGTCATCAACCACTATGGAATCTATACTCCAATATGTCAAAAATAGAATCCGCTCTTTCCGATCAAACCATGGACGATAAAGTAACAGATACAAATGATAATAGTGATTCTCATGATGCTACTGCACAAGAAAATGCTCTTCACAGCAAATTGACTATGTCTGTCCCATCATGGGAGCAATCTGTTGTTCCCAACCAATTGCGTGAGTGGATCGGTGAGATGCTGGATAGTAATGGGAGCGATACTACTTTATCGGATAGTTTTGAGCTGTCATTGAGGTCAAGAAAAGGAGCCCGGAAATCAATGAAACGAGCACGTATAGAAAGTGATGAGTCTACCATGTCCAATGAGCTTGTTCCCTGCACTCCGGTAACGCAAAGTCATAAACGTATCCCAGCAAACATCGCGCCAGACAAGTCAACCACCATATTGAGCAAGACATCATCTATCCCTGTTGGTACGGCTACTCCTACTTTTATTCGTAATAGTGAAACCAGCAGCAGTCAAGAAGATGACGATACTGCATATTTTTCAAATACGAGAGAAGCTGAACTAATGCGCAAAGTTGCTCGTATCCACAAGGAACAGCGTATATTTCACCAGAAGCAGCTTGAAATGGAACGTCGTAATGAAAAGATGCAAAATCGTATACTGGTTGCTTTGGATAATCTGACCAACGCTATCAAAAATATTAATTCCAATACAATCCAACACCAAGCGAAAGCTCCTGCAAATACCATGGCTAGGAATCGCCGACATTTTAATCAAAACGATGGAACTGGATTAAAAAAGCCAACTACTTCAACCACAGCTACTTTGAGACAAGCCTCAAGTGCCAAGACTAACCAGCGCTCACGATCGGTTTTCAAACGGCGTATTCAACTATCAGAAACTAATAGCGATTCTTTTTCCCAACCTAATTTGTATTCGTCCTATTTTCAACAAGGATCTCCTCAGTTTGAAAATGAGCTGCATTTCGACAATTCAGAATCTAATGCATTTGCATTGCCTTTATCTCGGCCAGCTTCCGTGAATGGTTTGCAGCAAAGTAGTTCATATACAGCCAAGCCAACATCAAATGATGGTATATCAGATATGATCAACTCACCTCAGTTTGATGATGGATCATCTAGCGATCATGATCAAGATTCGAATCAGGTTAACGCCATAAGCGACTCTGGAATGTATGGAAGCATATTGGACGCACATAAACTCTCCGACTCTCAACGTCGTATCAAATGGAAGGGGTATGAGGTGGATGATTTGAACAAAGCGCTCGGACTGTATGGACATAGGTGGTCCTTTATTTCTAAACTTGTAAGAAGCGATGGCCAAATGGCATTTCCTGGTCGTAGTGCTGACCAAATTCTACACAAGTTTGTTCAGGAAAGCTTGCGACGACAGAGACTTGGTCTTCGATTGGGTAATTTTCGATACGGTCTGGATAAGACAGAGGGAAAATAGAAGGAATTCTATGATTCAACTTTAGATCTCGAGTGCTGACCACCAAACTAGTGGGTTTGCTGGATGAATAGGATCAGAATTATATGTTGACAATCTCACTTTTTCCAATGTAACAAAAATCAAGGATTCGATTAAATCATTGTGTATTCGATAATATTAGAATAAAACGTTATAATAAATCAAGAGTACGTTGATAGTCTTGAATTTAAGCTTTAGCTACCAGTTGTTTAAATGTCCACCATGCGACAACCATTCCAATTACTCCACCGGTAATGACATCGGTGGGATGATGAACATGTTGCTCGATCCTACTCGTAGCTACATATGTCGCCAACAACATGGGAGCAAATGGAATAATACTCGATGCTATACCAAGGTACTTTCCAATCCACAACGATGTAATGTGGACATACTCCCATGAAATGTGTTTGTTGAACCTTTTAGCAGATGAATGAAAGATGAGTCCAGACATGTATGCAACCCACAAGGCAAGAAATGTCATTCCTGAAAATGCATTTGAAGAGTGTCCAGATGGAAACGATCGTCTTCCCTTTGCAACCATTCTTGCATTTCCTGTGCAATCTTCAATAGCAGCAGACCATTGGCACCTAGCAGCAAAATCGGGTCGTAGTCTACCTACCCAAACTTTTAAACAATCTGTTACAACAGACGTCATCAACACACTCACACCTAAAGCTAAAGCATATGTATGCACCGTATGGGTGTAGATTCCTAGGGCGGCCATGGTTGAAAGCGGACGAGTTTTTTGAAACCGGGTATATACAACCACAGCAAGGGCTGATAGGATTGCATGTGCCAATACAGGCAAACCATAAGCAATGAAAACCAAGAGTTGATCATTGATAATGTCTTCTTTGGAATAAATCGGATATTGAACTTCCGGATTGGTCGATGGGTCGGGTGTAGTTGATGGCTGAATAGGATGAAGGTTTTTGAGAGCATACCAAATGCCTAGAAGGATTAAAACTGTTATATAGTTGGGAATAAGACGGAGAGACCACCAGTAAAACGGATGAGTAAAATGCTTCAGTTCGCACTTGCAACTGTCCTGCTGTTCAGTGTCATTGTATGCATCTGAGTCCAAGTGCTGGCTGCAGTGACTGGATGAATGGCGAGGCTCTGGAGTAGTTGCTGCTGGCAATGGATGGAGTTGTAACATGGGAGTAGAGTAGGGCTGAGTTAAATTCCGAAAAGGTATATTTCTATGTTCTATACACTCTTCCGATGTATAAGGGATATCAAGCAATGTCTGGTGTAGGTCAGTGTCGTTCAACGAGGGTATATGTTGTGCATAGGTTGCCATTCTGTACTTGTGTAAATTTCAGCTACGTTTGAATCTTGAAGTTTAAAACATTACTTTAATCCAGTTACTGCAAATATCTGTCCAATTCATACAATTACTATCAGAGTCAAACAGCAATGACGCTCATCTTTTGATTGAAAACGATTTCTTTTTGTTGGATTTATACTATTTGAAATTCAAGATATTTGTATGCTAATCATTGTCCTAGAATGGCCCATTCAAGTCGTATATCTGTTTATTATAAAATGGTATATATACTGGGAAAAACCACGAATCTGCATTAAAATCAGAATGTAGTAGGAGCATTCGGATCTAATGGGCCATATGAAGTGATGGCAGCAGCAATCTCAACAGATGGGCGAAATCCAAAGTAAGCCATGGCCCGATACACTTGATGAGCGGCATCAATATTTCCCATACGTATATACATACGGATCACATATTCAAATGAAATGTCTTCAGGTTTGTTGTGTGCAATATGCATGCATAGATATTCAAAGGCTAGTCGTGAATCGTTGGCTTGTGCAGCAAGACATATCATACGATCAAACGTAATAGATAAAGGATACGCTCTGTTTCGTGGAAAGTTTTCTTTAGATTGATTTTGATACAGTTCCATCAACAGGCAGAGATGACCTCTATTTTCATTGTCAGAAATGAAATTGGATCCATCTCTCCGTTTAAATCTATCGTAAACAGGAGTGAGCTTAATGGGCAGTGAAAGCACTCCTCGTGTGATTAAACTGTGGCGATTAAGATAGCTGGCAGTCCACCATTCATCCCATTGATCGCACATGTCCATAACTTGTTTAAAATACATGGTTGCCAGGCCCAGATTATTGCAGGCTTGACATGCCTCAATCATGGCATCGTACAAGTGTTCATTTACACCCTGATAGGCAGATCCCACAGTTTTGGACTGGGTGGACGGACCTTCACGTCTCAAAACAAAATCAAACACTCGAGAAGCGTCAGTCAGCTTTCCAGCAAGTCCGTACATGCGAATGGCAGCCTCATGAACATGCGCTGGAATCTCCATTCCAGCGGATTCTGCCTTGCTTTTGACATGCTCATACATTTTCTCAGCACCTTCTACGTCCCCGCCGCGAGCATATCCATCAATCAAGATCGCCCATCCGTCCATGTTCGCTAAACGTGCCCAAGGCATCTGTCGTAGAGATTCGATCCAAGTATTTGTCAGCATATCTAGTCGCCTGGGAATACTTTTGGCATAGAGAGCCATGAGTAAATTATAGCAGATCAAGTCTGGTTGTACACCGTCCACCTTTTGCATAGTCTTCATGGCATCCAACATCTTGGCTTCATTGTTGTTGGCTAAATAGATTCGCATTAGGTTGTGATAGTCTCGAATGTCCAAGTGAATATCATGCTCTCGCATACGAAAAATGACAGTAACAGAATGGGCTTCGGCAATAGTTGAATGTGTATGTGCAGTGAGTAAACCAAGCAAGGTCGAGTGATCTTCATGTGTCAGCAGCAAGCACTCTGAAGCAGGCAGTAAACGGTAAGCAGTCCAAGCCTTTTTGAGCTCACTTGACAACAATGCTTCTCGCAGAGCAACCGAGGTATTCTCAGTGTCAATGTAGATACGAGATCGTTTTTCTGGCTTAATGATTTCTCTAGGAGGCTGACTTGTAATAGTAGGCCATATTTTAAATGCATTACTGTTTGGATGCTCGCTAGTAATAGTAGGTTCAGTACGAGCATTTATAGTAGTTGTGGATTGGTTCAGACTGTCGTCACCGGACAATAGATAGTTTCTTTTAGTAAAAATATGGGGTGTTCTTGGACTAGAGTGACGATGAGGAGCAGTGAGTCCATGCAAAACACTCCTTGTTGCTCGATTCATTCTGTCGAATAAAAAAATAATTCCCGACTTGACGCCAATTGTTCAGCTGTCATGTTTTACTAAAAAACTTTATTTATCTACTTATGGATACGAATGAAATACTCCAGTATCAAACATAAACTCGAATACTTTGGCATCCCATTTTTTTCTATCCGGAGATTGATCAAACAGTTTGTATAGCACAGCTCGTTCTTGCTCATCGCACTGAGATGGTTTATATTGTAAAGCATTAGTCGCGATCATCGAGTCTTGGTATCCATCCATCAGCCAACCCTCTGCAAAATGATACATTGTAGTTACCTGTTTGAAAACTTGTACGTGATGCTCCAACTGTGCAATAATCGCCTTCATTTCGTCGGATTGTTCTGCCATTCCTTCCTCGCGTGAAGACCGTACAAACTGCGGGAATCGATCGTGGTACAATGGAAGTGCCCATGGTTCATTCAAAAACCTAAAACATTCAAAATACATACGACACTTGTCAACATTCAATCCAAATCAACTTTTTCGGTTATGGAAATGCCCGCCTTACTTTACAAAATCTGTAATAATGCCTTCATCAAATCGTGCAACAAGTCGATTCAAGTATTTTTCATGGAGGCCATATAAACACAAAATGTTTTCAATGGGAATTGAATGGGTGCCAATGTATGTGATGGAGGTGATATATCCCTGTGTGTCCATATGAATGCTAAAGTATCCCAACTTGTCTGTATCAATCACCAAATCTCGTCCCTACAAACATCAAATATATATCCAAGTCGGCCAACATATTTAAATTCAAAACAGTCAAATAAGCTCTCAAACTAAATGATTCCACTAAATTCAAACTTACGTAGCTAGCAGGATTATTGCGCTCCAACTCAAGCTGCCCAGGCAAATGCGGTCGATCAAATGTGATGTAGTAGTTTGATCCGGGCAACATTGCTTCACATTTCTTGGCATCCTTAAACTCGGGCAAATTCTCATAATCCACCAACTCTTGGGGTTGTATTGTCGGATCAAAAATCTGCAAAACGATGTTGGCAAGCTTTGTACCAATCTCTTTTGAATCGTAATGAATATGCGACCAGTGTGTGTTGTATCGACTGGCATATTTGGTAACACTTCCAGCACCAAAAATAAAAGGATCATTTGTTAAAAAATGTTGATCAATCACAAGTCGTCCATCAAAGACCAGGCTGCTTTCGTTGATAAGTTTAAACGTGGCATTATCAACACTGCGTTCGTCTGCATACAGTAGAAAATCCACCATGGGAAGACGAATTGGGTCATTGGTTTGGCGATTTAAAAGCACAATCCCAGAAATAGATCTAGGCGCAGTGGTTTCATTCACTCCCCATTTGTAGATACGATATCCTTGGTAATGCTTTACGCCAATCTTTTCCAAGTGATCAAATACACGCTTTTCAACAGCAGGATTGTTGAAGCATGTGGCTTTGGATGGAATCGTTGGGTCAACCAACACAATCCTGGACGGACTCACTCCAGAATTTAACATCACTATATGGGTTTGTTGGCGTGATAAAAATGGAACCGCAGCATTAGTACATTCTAAAAAAGTTTACATTTTATCCAAAAGGCAAATCAATCTTACTTTCCACTGTGGCATAGGCCTGTACGCTGCGACCAAATCTGTATACAAATCGGTTAATACTTTATTTCATTTACAATTAATCCAGCTTAATATAGTGACAAGCCTACTTACATAACTGCAAGCGACTCTAACTCGGCATTAAACAGTTTGATGGCACGTTGAATATCTTCAATATTAGATTTGTTCATGGAAAATACACCCCCAAGCTCACTCAAAGATACATCCAGTTTGGACACATTAAATTGCAATCCTGGGCAAAGTACAAGATAATCGTATCTAAAAACCAGGCCTTGTGTTAATGCTGATTTGCGCCAAAATGATGGATCAATCGTGAACAAATCCGTGCATCAAAAATAAATATACTTACTGAATCATCTGACCGTTGCCTAGTTTTATCAATTTTGATTCACGATCAAGCTCTTTTGCACGCTCGTAAACAACCCGGACATAGTAATCTAGTGCTATCTGCTTTAGTCTACAGGAAAATAAGGCAATGTGTAAATCAGTGTATTCAAGTAAAATCATACACAGAATCAGGTGTCTTACTCTAGTTTAGTGTAGCATCGAGCGGTTGGAAAGTATTGACTGAATTCTTCCCAACCTTTTTTTTGAGTAGAAATAAGCGTCAAATGCGTGAACTTCAAATGTGTCGAATACACCAGCTTTTCTAAAAAAGCTATGCCCACATTGGATTCACCAATCACCACGATGCGACTATTGATTGAGATTCTCTGTTCGAGTACAATAGATGGTGTAATGATTTGAAGGTTGAACGGAAGTGGGCTAGGAACAGGTATGCCATCCCTTAAGTTATCTGGATACTGAATCATTCTTCTACGCTTAACAGGAACAAGCTCATATTTAGTCAATCTCTGCGTTGCAAAGTCTGTTTTCTTGGTCGTGTCAACCAAGTATAACAGGCACGGACACTCAGCCTGTCGCATAATTTCTTGGAGTATCCATCTGGACTGTACTTCAAATAAAGGGTTGATGATCATATGCTCTATTATGATGGGTTTACCATTAACGGGACTCTGCTTTAAAGATGTAAACATCTCCACTTGATACTGGTCAATGATTTGCTGAGGATCCAAACATATTTTTAATACGACTACGCCAACAATCTGGCTCAGTATTTCTACAACATACACTACCAACGTAGTTTCACCTATCATATCAACACACATTTCAACCCGTTAAATTGCTAAACTTGAACCAATCTATCGAGACATTAAACATTGCTGAAAATTGAATGACCAACCTAGTCTCAAGATTTGTTCAATAGCCATCATAATTTCGGATTGATTTTTAAGACCTTGTGTGAGAGCATTAATATGAACAAGATCACTTGTTTTCCCAGTCCTCACATCAACAAGATCGCCAAGTCCAAATCGATTGGCAATATACAGATTATGCCTTTTAAACAAGCAATTATAAATCAAATTATTGGTTATATACATGGACAGCTATATCTGAAACTCAATAAAAAGGGTATATGTGTTACTTACGGTGAAACGCTGTCATTTTTTGCTTGAACTGTGGAAAATTGTGCAAGTAGCTTAATCTCGGGCGTGTTGGGAGGTAGTGAAATCAAACAGTACTCTCGAGCTTTAAACATTAAAAATGCGCCACGTAAAAATTCAGCTGAATAGCTTGCATAGTAATGTTCGATACAAAGTATATCAATACAGAATGCATTTAAAGATGCTTCTTTAGTTTCTGCAGATTGCTGAGCAGTCTGTTTCGTTGGTAATTGTAACGAATAGTCAGAAGAACTAATATTCTGGTTGCTGAAGTTTTCCGTTTGAGTTGAATCTGGAGTTTGTAGAGCGCTCTTGGTTTGAAATGGCGTGGTATCTTGAATAATAGCAAAGCAACAGTTTGAGTTTAAATTAAAAATTCATGAATAATTATAAACGCATATCATACCTTTTTTTAAATCATCAAATACTTCCAGCTCATACGAGTTTATCAGTCTTTTTTGATTAAAATCACGATTGATGCTCATGAACCCGATAATTTGACCATCAGCTTCAGCTACAAGCGTTTTTGTACCTTCAGATTTAGACTCCACCAATCCAGCAAGAAAGTAATCAACGTGCTTTTCCTTGAGCAGGTTTTGTTTACGTAGCATGGGAATAAGATCGTCACAATCTTCAACGCGAGCTTTACGGACCCTAAAGGTGGGTAGAAGCTCTTGGCGGTGACATACATGGAGGGAAAATGCTACATTGGAGCTTAAAATGGGAATTTCGGTAAAATATTTTGCTCCTTTGTGCATGGTTCTATGCCGACGCCTATCAATACGATCGCCTATTTTTGTGTTTGCAGAGTGTTTGGACACTGTGTCGACCGTATCTGGAATGGTATTGTCTGCATTAGAGTGGTGAAAAGTCTGATGTCTTGGTGATGATAAAGGCGGAAAAAGGATCAATGAATCGGGAAGAAAGTAGCAAATAAACTTGACATTTGTCATGATTTGAAATGCAGTCGTGAGAGCAGTTTCTAAAAACACTACTGAATGGTCTGGCTCAGTACACAAAAACGCAATGAATGCTGTATTGTGAACCTATGATCAATTTTTCAAAAACCAAGTAAGATAATATGCAGTTTATACTAGTTTGATTGTAGTTTCTTGATAATCTATTAACCAATCTTACTTTAACATCTTTGAAAGAATATATTGTTTGAAGCCAAGAATCCCATGAGCCTATTGAAATTTTGCTGATATCTTGTGATTTTCCATCTTCATTAAGGATAGGTTTTGTGGTGACATAGGCTGGAGGTACAAATGAATATGCAATAAACCCAAACACTTGCGTATCTGCTTTGTCCGTCGCGACGATACAAAGTGGTGATGAGTGGCTTTAGATACAGAGTAAGATAATGATAAGAGTATATGGATGAGTTGTTCAAGATTAATTATTCATTAAAACAGTGTTGATGAATATATGGGCTGACTCACATCAGCTGCTCAATATCATAGTCGTTTCCATATCGTCGCTGTAATGTTCGCGCTAGACTTTGGTTGCTGTTTTCTCCACCATCAATGAGCCGCCTTATTTTAGGAATATCACTGGCTTCTGAACGACGATATAACAAAAAAGGTGGTGAAGATTCATGTAGTGTACTAATTGAAGCAGGTGTCGTAGTTTCCATAGCTTAGCTTTCCAGTATAGCTGTTTTGGGGCAAATCTGCTAATATTTGCTCGAATACCCTCAGGAAATAGATTACCAGCTTTGAACAAAACTGTTTGTAATAATGAACAGGCTCATACGACAAAAGACTATCGAGTAACAATCATTAGTAAAAATATATTGCACCTTGTACACCTTTTCAGTATGGCTGGTCAAAACTATTTGACGCTCATTGGGAGTTTTGATGCTGTTTGCTGGACTAGTGCAAATCTAATTCAAGAAAATGCTCCTAATGCTCAAAAAGTCGTATCTATGCATCTCAAACAACGCGTTAGAGTTGTTGATCCTTTGAACAAGTCTAGCTTGAAAAGGAATTGATGTTTTGGAGTTGTGATTTAGATTCGTCGCATTAGGACCATGTATTGATAGTTATATTACAGCTATAAAGGATTCTACCATTTATAAATTCAAAATACTTGAACTCGCATAGTTGGATATTTACACTACTATAAAACCCTATCGGAATGCTATCCAAGCGATATTTCCCACGTGGCATTGCGGGATAAAAAGGTTGGCTGGAGATTCAAATCTGTAAAAAGCAATATATTAGAAGCAGATGATTATGTTGAACGAGATGCTGGAAATAAATTGCTTTATACTGAAACCAGCACGAATCTTGAAATTCAAAGTAACTGATTTGCAGACTCATGTAAGATTAGAATCTAATACACTTTAGTGGATCCCAGTCAACTATTTGAATGCAGATAGCTGAAAACATGTGGCTGACAATGGTTCCGTTATGGAAATATATCTTGTACGGGTTCAAGTAACTGAGATTGCATTCAAACATCAACCCTACAAATACCTTGATATTGCTTTGGGATTGTTACAAAAGCAGCTTGAGTAAAAGTAAAAGTATTATGAGCAGCAACAATAATGAAGATGCTTTGAGTAGCAATCAAACCAATAAAGTGTCAGATACGATAATACGATCAGTTGCACTCGACACACAAATCCATCATGACAGCAACAATAAACTATTGATGCCACCTATTGCATCTGCAACTGAATACACTAATCAATCATCAGCCATCGTATCAAAAAGGTCACATAGAGCAAGAGCCAGAGTCATAGCAGCTCCATACACTCGATCGTCGCCATTGCCATCCATCAAACCAACTGCATCGCCATTAGCTACTAATAGATCTAGTGCTAAATCATCAGAGGTTTTTGATATCCAAACATTGATTCCACATCATACAACTGCTGCTTTAATGAAAGAGTTTTTGTCAATCAATTCCAGCAGCGCCTCCATATTGCCACATCCACTGTCAATATCCAGTCTAAATGGCCACAATAATAATCTCAAATTGAAGCGGAATTCAAAAGCAAATCATCCAAGTAGCGGTATAGCTATCAGTACGAATATTTACAGCCACAATCACATACCAACAGACCCACAAACTGGTAGTAGATTACCTGCTCCACCATCATTTGGTCCAGGAACCCCAATACTCTGCAGCCCACCTCGTATAAACACATGTTACTCTAAAAATGAAGTCGGTAATGAAAATATTGATGGCGATCCTTTGGATTTCAGGAATCTACCACAAAACCATATGAATCGCTACATTCCGTCGTGTAATCAACTGTCATCCATCAACCAGCCTCGATCGTCTAGCTTTGACCATCAGCACTCTACTCCACTTTTGAGTTGCCCACTCCAGCAATTTCAACCATGTCATGCACCAATACTTCCACATACACCCATCTGGCATCCGCGTATTGTCCAACTGGACTTGCAATCTGTACCAGGATTTACAAAGCAACTACCTCAATCTGCCTTTTTTCCGTGTTCATCAACTCCTAATTCGTTACAGTCCTCAAATCTACCACAGACCTTGAAGCATGCTTCAAATCATTTCACACATGTTGCTCCATTTCTTCTGAATGCAAATGCAGTCTTGTCTGGACTCACCATCAAACCAGTATCTTCTGCTGCTGCACTTGTAAGAGCCAATGCAACAGATACTAAACCATTTATTTCAAATTGCATCACAACCACTCATTCAGGACATGCTGTCATTCCAATCGTATTTGCAATCACTGTTCCCATTAATTCATCACAACCCATTGCACACACCGAATCTCTACCAGTCATGTTTAATCATCATGCATTGGTAGACATACCAGCAGTCTTGAAACCATCATACTTGTTTGATCAAGAGATTGAGCGCGAAACAGTAGTTTACAGACACATGAACACCACACATCACCTCGACGGTGTAGTAGGACAGATGCTATTTTCTGGATTCTCGACCAGTCTTCCACCTCTTGCTCGTCGTCGTTCTCGTCATGCTGAATTGTGTCGAGTGCTGGTCGTTGCACTGACTGGATCTGTCCCATCATCTTACACTGCAGTCGATCCATTGCAACAGATTCAATTTCGCTCTGTTTTTACTCACGCTACACCACACACATGGTCACTATCATTCTGTCACATACTTTTATCGGCTTATGAATTACTCTGGTCGCATGGGGTATTGCATCGGATAGTAGCCGAACAGAATATTCTATTCGCTAATGTGGGTTGCAGCACTCCATTGGTTAGATTGTTTAATTTCAGTCGAGCAGTGATGAAACATGAATCAAAAAAGTATGGCAATAATTGGGAAATGGAGGTCAAGTATGAGCGACGATCAGTCGAATTGTTATGTAGTACACGGTGTAAGGAGTTTGAATCTCAATCCAGTTAGTGGTTAGTTCAATCCTGCACACCAGTCCAGTTCATCCCATCATAATTATCTTGATCGTTAGTGCTCTATTGCTTGATTTTGCAAAATATATTTGTATACATGGCATATGAATGCAATAGCGTGTTGAGCCGAGTAAATTATTAGCAATTTTTGAGCAACTGCAAATACTTTATAATATCCAAGTTATACATTGCGGTTATAGATATGTAATAGTGTAGAGAATATTTGCTTTGGTCTTGTCAATAAATGCTTCTAGTAATGCGCCAATCTCCTGATCCAGATCTGTTGTTGCTTCAATCTGACCATCCACACTCATGTTAGCTACCAACTTGACCATTTCTATTGTATAAATGAATAAGGGTGTGTACCTCTTGTGCTAGTTGAAGAATCAGTTTACCACCCACAGTTGCTTGTTCATGGTTATCAATAATCTCGACGTTGATGACATGGACAGGTTGATTGGATTGACGCGATCGATTCAATATACCTACATCAGATATACTATCAATCACTATATTGTGTAGAATGGTATGAACAAGTGATTGCTTACTCTCACAAGCCGCATCAAAACACCGCTCCTCACAGGTAAAAATAACGTCAAATACATCACTGGTGTCTTGAAATCGTTCAGGTGCTCGTTTGATTCGTCTATTTCGGTCGAGCATCAGCAATAACCCGTTTTGTGTATATCTTGCATTCAAAAGGAATGTTATTGTTGAATGCAAGATAAAGTGTATTGTATCAATAGTTTGGTTGACTTACAAATGCCGGTCTTGACTGGCCAATTCGTTGTAGATGTCATCATACGGCGTACCGAATGAGTATATGTTGGGCTTATCTGCCGATGGTCCTGGAAGTCTGACTGCTGTTCCTGTTCCATATGACGATATACTAAAATTGTGTTGCCTAATTGGATATCAAGTATTAGAGTATAATAGCATGTTTGTAGTTGTATGCTTGCGAATGAAAATCCCACCGAAGAACATGATGTGCTTCCATGCTTCTGTTCTGGTTACTGGCACATACTACTGCAAACTTGATCTTGGACATAGGACTGAGTAGCAGTTGATGCATTCAAATCAGTCTTTTGAATGGATTCTGTTTGATCGTATCCGATCATGAATTGTGTTGTGCAATTCTGCAAACTCGGCTCACAACCATTATAAGCTGGAATGGATTTATTCATTGTACCAGAAAATGTTTATTAAAGCCATAAACTGCATCCTTTCCAGTATAAAATTGTCGGACCAAACCTCAGATAAACTTTTTAATCTGACGCTCCTTTGTTTTCAGAATAAACGAATAGACCAATAGAATACATGCAATGCCCGCAAGTGATGCAAAAATATATAGTGCATAGTAAAGGGCACTTGAGTGATTCTGTCCCTGTAGGCTTGTTAGTTTTTCAATGGCATCGTTGGACGAGGATGCCAGATTAGCATTGGTTTGCTCAATCATTTCCTTGGTTTTACCCAGCTTTGAATCGATTCGCTCGAGGAGTTGATGAGCCTAAGATGATATTTTGTTGTAGCATAGTCCCATATAACAGCCAAAAGTGGATTAAAGTTGTGTTGTATGCAGTTTTACTACAAAACAAATCACGATCAATAGATACTAATCAAGTCAATAGCTTACCAACTCCTTGAGTTCAACCACATATTTTGATAAAACACGAACTTCGTTTCTGTTACTATCCACTTCGGCCTTGATTGCATCAAACTTGGCTGAAATGCGAGACTCGAACTGATACTGATGATCCTCTGTCAAAACGTTGGAAGGAATATGCTTATTATCACCAGATGAAGCAGGCACACTGGATAATTTTTGCTGGACAGAGTTTAACATCTCAATAATCCGTGTTTGATCATCAGCAACTCGCTTGATTGACATTAACTAAGATCAACACACAAAAGCATTAGAACAGCAAATACCATGATCTATTCAAAACAGTATAATCTTACATCCATTGCTGCTTTTGTGGAGGCGTCTTTTCCAGTTTTGCTGGCTTCTGCTTTAGCAACCTTACGCACACGCTGCTCAGCCTTTTCGACTTCCTTTTTGAGATCCTCGTTCATTTTGAACTTTTTGCCCTTGGCAATATCTGCTTCTTCGTTTGGTCGGAAAATTTTCTAATGAATTTGATGAGAACCAGAGCAGATATGTAAAGTTAGCAACCCAATCCAAGTAGTGATAGAGATGAAGCATTTGTGAATAGCAGATGATTTGACAAACCTGGCGTGGTGGAGGATTAATTTCAAAGACTTCCATACTAACTACATCATGATCATCTAATGTATTCAAATGATTCAACATCAGCTTTAATTGAACTACACAAAAGCACAAGACCAATCACGATGCCATACCAAAACCGTTGGAATCTGTAGATGCAGAAACTCCGAAAAAGGCATTTTCAGGCATAGATGGCATTTCTGTACTGAAACAGTTGGTGTATTCTTCGCCCTCTTCTCTAATGTCGATATCCAGCTATATAAATACAAATGAAAGAAAACGATGGTCAGTAGCTTGGACATGAAGAGATTTTGAGTACTGAGATTCCAATCCTGTTACATGACGTACAGAAAGAGTTTTGTTCATATAAGTTAGCCGAGCGTGTACAGGCACGGCAGTATTACGAAATTCTCGAAAGCAAGCACCGACATGAACCTGTGGTGACATGTAATTAGCAAAATCGGCAGCATGCTTTGTTCCATCGTTGAGAATGGCATAAATGAAGGGATTGGTACGTTGTCTTGAAGCATCACTGCTATCGAATACAAGAGCGAATCCCTTAAAGTTAGAGTTGTGGCCGTAGAAAGAAGTGACGGGAGGGTTAGGCTGAGGGTTGTTGGGATCTGGTGTAGCAGGAGGAGACGGAGCAGCATCAACAAGCCAAAAAACAAGACCATCGCTGCCAGATGAGCCACGACCATAGACGAAGAAAGAAAGCACAACTTGCCACTCCTTGTATGGATTGGAAAGAGAAGACCATATCGAGCCATGCTTGTCGGGGATACTCATTGCTAGACGCAGAAAGTCTGAGCCATGCGAGACATCTAGTCAAGTATAGCATTGATGTTAGATCAGTTGAATAGATACTGCAAGGGTACAAGAGTTCCAAAAAGTAGCAGCACAATAGACAGTGTCACTGGAGTAGTCTCAGCAGTGATCATACCAGATGTTGTTTTAAAGTAGGGGATGGATTGGTCTTGAAGGAAATATGGCGGCTTGAATGACCGTCTGTAGTCGAATCGGGTATGTATGGATGAATTGACATGATTATTAGACGATGACTGAGCAGCAACGAGGATTGGTTGAAAGACACCCAGCAAGGCAACGAGAGCAACAGCACCGAGCATCTGTAGTAAGAGTTGGATGTGTAAAAGAATCAAACTCTTGTCAAACCGTCGAGTTCATTAACTATTGTCGGGTTGAATCTGAATTGCTTGATTTCTGAAACTGCTGCCAGATTCTGCGTGTAATCTTGCTGTATTCACGTAAAATATTAACCAAAAGTGTTGTGCAACGATTGAACAGTGTTCAAGTCACTTGTAGTTGTTGAAGGAATAAATGAGAAATTGTCAGTAATCATCAGCAATGTTTTACAAATATCGATGCATTTGAATGGCAGAATCATGTATTATAACAATCCGACTTGTTTTATATCGATTCGATGTAGAACATCATTTGGTCTTGTTCCGACGCGAGCTTCAATGTTCCATCTAGTTCACATTGGTTTAAACCAATCGACAGTTTTACAAACTAAAACTCTCGTTTCTAGAATACTATTGCAGTATTCTAGAAACGAGATGGTTTCAAGACACGATAAAATTGAACTGAAATAGGAATAAATGTTTTCCTCCCGTTCTCATTATCGTCAACTGTAGATACACAACATGTTTGAAAAGGTGTGCATTGGAGCTGTTGGCCATGTCTACATTTGTTTATTGGATTGATAAGACTTGATTCATCTTATCAATCTAATAAAGTCGACTTTTTGAGCACATCAACTATTGCAAGTTGTCAATCCATGCTGACTAGATGCATACTAACCGTCCTGCTTTTACTCTATATTACCAATATAAATTCACATGTACCAGTCATTGACCGATCTGATTCGAGGTCTGCGAGCCAACAAAAACTCTGAAGAACGATTTGTAGCCAATGCAATCGATGAGGTCCGACAGGAATTGCGTACAAACGACTTGGATATCAAAACGAATGCTATATCAAAACTCTGTGTTGTGAGTGTATCAAGAGCATCAGTCCTAAATCATCGCTAACCCTTGACATCACTATTGACTACACTCATGACTGCATATTCACTTTTGAAGTGGTTTCTATTCCCCAATTCCTGCTCAGATATTCAACAGGATTGTGTATTTTAATACTGACGCATGAAATTGCTTTGTATAGCTTCATATGATGGGATATGATATGAGCTGGGCATCGTTTCATATTATCGAGGTCATGTCATCTTCCAAACTATCACAGAAGCGTGTCGGATACTATGCAGCATCGATCTCATTCAAACAAGACACAGATGTGTTGATGCTGTGCACTAATCTCATCAAAAAAGTAAATTTGTAGCTGCTTGATCCAGATGGTGGGCCTCCTGTTTATTATTTTAGATTATAATAGCGTCTCAATAGTTTGCATGTTTTTAGGATATGTCGTCCAACAACTACGAAGATGGTGCAGTTGCAATGCATGCCCTGGCCCAAATTGCCACTCCTGACCTTTCTCGTGATTTACATATGGATCTGATTGTAATGCTGAACCATTCAAAACCGTACATGAGAAAGCGTGCCATTTTGGTGCTGTATCGAATTTTTTTAAAGTATCCTGAAGCACTTCGCGCTGCTTTTAGCAGACTCAAGGAACGGTTAAACGACGATGACCCAAGTATGAATGCAAGGCTCGATGTAATACCTTTGTCAAGCTGTACTAACATTTCAAAAAATGGGCGGTGGTTTTGAAATCATACTCTGATTTAGGTGTTGTCAGTGCTGCTGTAAATGTGATTTGCGAACTTGCTCGTAAAAACCCAAAAAGTTATCTCCCGTTAGCTCCACAGCTATATGGTTTATTGACCACCTCGAATAATAACTGGATGCTGATCAAAACAATCAAGTTGGTAGGCCAATCCTATTGTTTATGTATGGTAAATGCACATTTGGATAGCTTAATCTAGCAAAATATACCGCTTTTATTGTTTCAATATGCAGTTTGCAGCTTTAACTCCGCTAGAACCTCGGTTGGTGCGCAAGCTTGTGCCTCCTATCGTGAATCTGATCCAGTCTACTTCTGCCATGTCTCTTGTATATGAATGCATCCACACTCTTATTGTTGGTGGCATGATTACACCCGAGTCTACTACAGATCAGTCTGAATCGAGCCAGGACAGGCAGATTGTACTACTTTGTGTCACTAAATTGCGGAAATTTCTTGAAGACTCGGACCAAAACCTCAAATATCTTGGGCTGTATGCTCTTGGCAAGCTTCTTATACTTCGACCGTCAGCTGTTGGCGAGCATCGTGAAATTATTTTACGCTGTCTTGAAGATCCTGATTACAGTATCCGTCAACGTGCACTAGAGCTTATTCAAAACCTTAGCACACCCACGCACCTTTTTGCTATTGTAAAAAAACTCATGATGCATCTTGTTCCTAAAACTGATACAGCACTATCCAAACGGCGCACAAAGCGGACTCTTGGAAAACAAGAGAACATTTACCGGAATTCTGTTGCTCAATGCATATTGACTATGTGTAGCAAGGACACTTTTGCAAACGTGACAAACTTTGAGTGGTACTTGAGCGTACTGATTGACCTGTCTTATTGTCCTTTGATTGATGCAGGCAGCGCCATTTCCGAGCAGTTTATACAAATATGTGTCAGAGTACCAGAGATTGTTCCTTTGGCCGTCTCTTCTTTGGCAAAACTTGTCATGGATACCGAGCTTTTGGACACAGTGACAAAACAACCGAATAATACCGAAGCGTTGTATGGTGCTGTTTGGGTTGTAGGGGAATACTGCAATGTTCTTTCCGATCCCCAAAAAATCATCAAAAGCATGCTGTTGCCTCAAGTGAATGCTCTTTCGCCATTGGTCCATACGGTATATTTGCATAATTTGCTAAAAGTATATGCTCGATGGATTGGCGGACATCTTGATGGAAAGGATGTAAAGCGACCAGAGACGGATGAGTGTTTAGAATTGATTCGAGTGATTATCGATCGGCTGGAGTTTTTCACAACAAGCCCGAATTTGGAAGTTCAGGATCGGGTGAGTATTGCTGTAAATGCTCATGATTGTGATTTTATATCAATGACAAGACCAACTTGCTAATATCATGACGCTGTATAATCTAAAGGCGTCGACAGTTTTGGAAATTTTTAAGCTCATCATCAAAGAAATAGATTTATCTCGGGAGGAAACCCAGCCTTTGACAACTTTTGGCATGCCAAGAATGACAGAGATTTTACCTACTCTTTTTGATGGCGAATTCAATCCCGTTTCTATCAAGTCTCAAGGAAAAGTGGTTGTACCAGAAGGGCTTGATTTGGATTCCTGGATTCACCCGCCTGAATTGGAAGCTGAAGAATTCAACTTGGATGGATCTAGTAACTACTCGGATGTAGACTCTTTGGCGCTTTCAGAGTCACCCACTCATAGTTTTGAACAGGTGTGGTTTTGCTTTGATTTGAAACTGGCATTATATCAAGAAAACTAGATTTAACTTGAATTCTGACAATGCTCTGTTTGATCATTATAGAATGAACGGCATCAGCGACGACAAGAAAAACAGCAAAACGATCCATTTTATTTAACTCGGAGCGAAACACAGTCAAAATCCACATCATCGAATATACTCAAAATTGATGTAGACAAGATTCCTATTGCAAAGCTATCGTTGGATACATCACCTTTAGCTTTTGGCGGCTTACCAAGCTCATTGTCTTCTCCATCAAAATACACGTCTCTATTTGCCAAATCGCGCACGGAAGAGCAGATTCGTGGCGAGGCAAATGCATTCAACATGGGACAATCCTCGCCCAAAACATATCAACTCAAGCAAGAAGAGGATCTGCCTTCAAGGAATGCTCAAACTGATATGGGCGACAATGAAGGACATAAGGATCTACTTGAAGATCTTGAACATATTCGTCTTACTGATCCCGATCGATACGCAGTGATGAGCATTGATTTGACATTGGCTGGCGATGACAACAATTCTGCTTCTCACGCCACTGGATTTTCGACTAGCGATAAGAGGGCACCTAGACATAGTAAATCCGGATTGATGTACGAAGCTTTACCAGATACAGTTGACCAATCATTAGAAAAGTTAGAATTGAAGTCGGTAAAAAAGAAGAAGACAAAGAAAAGTGCTGTTGATGCTACTTTGAGTGCAGAAGAAAAAGGCACCAAAAAATCAAAAAAGAAGAGCAAATCCAAGAAAACTGGAGATATCGAGGAATCTGACAAGAAAAAGAAATCTGGCAAAGCAAAATCACTTGCACATATACCAGAACAAGCTATAACTCCTCAAGTAACTACTGAAACACATACTGTATCAGCTCTTCTCAGCGGAGCGATTGGAGTATCTACTGAACCAATTGTGTTTTTTGAAGATGATTTTGTTGAAATCATGTACATGTGGCAACATGTGGGACCGTTGACTGACATAACGGCTACTCAACTTCAACTTTCCATTATGGTTTCAATCGCAATTAGACCCATTGAGACATCCGCGATTACAATTTCAACGTGTGATGTCAACACCGTATCTGCGGTCAGTATAAACCAGCTGCAGCCCTGTGAATACGAAATGAATCTTGTAGCAACACGGACAGAAAGCCATCTCGAATTTCAAGTGCCCGACATTTCAATGGAAATAGCGTATACATATGTCACGACGGATGAAAGTTTAGCCAAGAAAATGGCTCATACGGTGGATCTAACTATCCCGCCTACAGTAAATATGATTTCTAGAACATCACCTACAGTGATGGAAATGACTGCTTCAGGGATGGTGGAATTGCTTACGAGCGATCCACCACTTTTATCACTTGTTCATTCTACTCAAATGGTGCTCCCATCAAGTGTTGTGTTTGATGTCTGTATTGAAATGATTAGTGCACGACTTTGCCTGGGTGTTGTCGAAACACATACCACACCGGCGCGAGCTGTATCCATGTATGGTGTGAGTTTAGTCATGAATGGTGTGCACGTAGCCGCCTTGGTCAAAGACACAAGTGCTGCAGGGCCAGGAATGGGTGCAACCCCACCCAGACGAAAAAGAGGACTGATTGTCAACGTTGATCTCAGATGTGGTCATGCTGGGGTATTAAAGCTATTGGCAGACATGATCCAGAATATTTGTGCCGAGCTGGTTGAAAGTCGCACTGTTTAGTTTGCTACACTACTAAATGATGATCTAGTTTCAAAATGTTGAATAAAGCTCACACTTTTATTCTCACAAGACTTCACATGGACTGGTTTGGTGATTGCAGAAACTGACCAAAACTGAGTTTATTATAACAAATGATAAGCCTAGAATCTATTATACACGCAACCCCACTATCAAGCAAAATGGGTTTAGAGATAAACCAATAATGTGAGAAAAGATTAAAGTGGTAAGCATGCAAGATAACAAGTCCAAGCAAGCGCTGTTTAATTATAAAGAATTATCTGAAACAATCTTCAACTGCAATGGCGGACAGCATCGTTGGGTTTCACACGACGTTTCCCTACAACTCAAAAAGCAGTCATGCTCAGTGGGATCGTCGTCTCCACTTTCTGGACTAAAGCTTGGCTGGGAATGTTTACTGCTAACAAACTCTGGCTGAATTGTGGTGCTGTGAATACCATGCAGATGGAGTTTCTTTTTAATCATGGATGCAATCTCCATATATGGTGGCTGAAGAGGTTCTATGCTAGATTCGGCTGGATCCCGAACAAGAACATGAACAGATGCAATGGCCTTGCTGTCTGACAATTGCCAAACATGGAGTTCATGAATACTGATTACACCTTTTACGGTCATGATTTCAGATCGAAGTGTATCGATTTGCATTGTGCTGGGTACGCTTTGCATTAGAATAAATGTTGCGCTTTTGCATAATGGAACAGTGCTGACAATGATTAGCACTGTGATGATGAGAGACATGACAGGATCCATGTAGTACTTCCAGTCACCTTCAGCGTAGATAATAATGAGAGTCGAGATAATAACACCAATCGATCCTAATGCATCACCGAGAACATGGAGAAACACGCCATGCATGTTGAGATCGCCATGACCATGTCCATGTGCATGGCTATGATTGTTTTCGCTTTCATTTGCATGGAGTATTCGACGAGAATGGCCTTCATGCGAATGACGATCATCATCGCTTTCTGCCAAGTGCATATGAGGATCTGGTAAATGAGGGTGATCATGTCCTTTGTATGAATGTGAACTCTTTAAAGGGCATTTGTCATGATCAGCCAAAGGGTCGGTTAAATTGTAGTGAGAGGGTCGTGCAAGTGTTGCCGTACTCATATCGTAATCACCCTGAGACTCTAAATTGACTTCTACACCTTTACCCTCAAATAGCTCATCCTCGCCCAATTCAACTGCTTCAAAAGAGTGTCGAAGACGCTTTGCGGCAAGAACAATGTCTACACGGGTTTGTGCAGGGTGGATAGACCTAGATATCTTTGGAGTGAGTTGTGGAGAGATGGATGACGAAGGGCCAGGCTCGCATGGAATAGGAGATGAAGCGGCAACCACAGTGGAAACATTGTCCATGACACTCGTCTGAGAAAGAGCAGATCCATCATCATGATTATGATGACTATCATCATGAGCGTGTTGGTGGTTATGATGGCTGCTCTGGTGATTATGACTGTGACCATGACCATGACCGTGGTGACTGTGGTCGTGGAATAAAAACAAACCACAAATGTTCATTGCCAATCCAGCAGAACCGGTAATGACAACCAGCCAGGGGTTACGAATATCTACACATTAAAGATGAATAAACTTTTCAATATGCCAACATGTAACAATGGGATAGTTTAGATTTGTTAAAGCCATTAAACACTTACGGACAGGCTCAAAAAAGCGCTGAATGGCCTCGATACTAATGGAAAAGCACAGTGCAAGCAGCGACACACCATTGATAAGTGCACCCAAAACCTCTGCTCGCTGTAGACCATACGTGTATTGAGGGTCGTATGCAGTGTATGCAGCCAGCTAGTGCAAGTAACCCCAACAACAAATCAAGAAATATTCCATCGTGTTAGAAAGCTTTTGTAAGATTGCAAGCATCATGCAATAAAAAGAGAATTGCTTAGAGGCAGCAAGATTAAAGATATTGCCAAGAAACCCAACAAGAATAATGACAGCCAACAATCAGCCATAAAGATGTAAACAAAGTTGCTAGAGTATGCTGATAGCAAGAAGCCAGCGCATGCAGCAATGCTTGAATAGCCCGACAGTCCAATAACAGACATCAAGGACTGGCATTGGACTGTCTGGAATTGGAATAACCCCAATAGTATTCTAGCACTGTAGAGACTTGTGAGTATCTAGACTGTATTGACCGAGTATGATTACCTTGATAGCATACCAAGCAACAGCTAAAGAAAACAAGTCGGACAACATGTGGAAAGCATCAGCGATAAGAGCAACTGAGCCAGTGATGTAGCCCACAACTAACTCTAGGGCAAAGAACAGCGATACCAAGACAGTGAGGATACCCAGACGAGACTGTTTGGTAAAAGCCATTGGACTGAGCAGTAGTTGATGATGGACAAGGAAAGTGATTGAATTTTAAAACCAAGGGTCACATCGTTGATAACAGGGCTGCTCATATTGAATTGTGCTTATGATAGTCTAATGATGCGAGCTTGGTATTAACTGTTCATAGCCCATGTACCCAACCCCAAATCTTAAACTGTAAAATATAAGTATAATGCTTGTGTAAAACAATCGCAAATTATCGACTCTTCAATAAAGCAAATAGAAATGCCAAGGAATTGGATATGCAAATAACAACGAAGATGAACTGAGAATAAGTGGAAGGGATCAGTGGAATGCAAACAAATGAAATGGTAATAATGGATGTGCACGCCAAGTGGGTATGTATAAATGCAGCAAGCTGTTCACGTCCTAGATACAATATCTGACGAAAGGATATATCAATGTTCAAATCAAGTCGGCTGCATGTGAACACGGGCTACACTCAGGTGTTTGCAGAAACCGATGCTAATTTCAGAGTAGATTGGTCAATAAACGCACTCGAGTTAGTAAGGGAATGCTTGATAGCAATCAGTCGAGTATAGGACAATCAAACCATCCAATTGTTACCTTGAGCCATCTTGAAGCTATTGGATCGCATCTCTACCCGATAAGTCACTACATAAGCAGCACGAGAAGTTTGTTAATTCACAGTCTCGACCAAAAAAACAAGGTTTAGATTCAGATAATAGACTCACGAAGCTCTAACATATCCCGATAGGTCAGCTTTGCAATTTCTTCGGTTGCTCGATCGTATTCTTCTCGTGCATGTGTGAATCCAATCGAGACAATATCTGAAAACCCAACAAACTTTTTTGGACCAGCGGGGCGTTCAGAAGCCAGTGAAGAAATGGACAATGGGGACATTATTGGAGATAAAGTAGGTGAAATTGAGGGTGGAGTGGGGATCTGAAAGTCCTTGTCTATGCAACTGTCACAGCAGCTAGAAACAAGCGTGGCGGAATCAAGCTCGAGACCAGGCAGCAGTTCAGGAACAACGTCGGTTTCGCTACAGGATTCATCCTGCAGTCTTTCACTCAATGGTGGTGAATGTAAATGAGTGTCCATTTTAGAGTATGGCTTGTTCAAGGATGTTTCGCATGCTATAGAGGGATTGGTTATCAGCTCATTGCTCAAACCAAATACTAATTTTTCTTGCAGGGAATATGTGTCTAGAGATGAATCCGATAGAGCAAACAGCGATGAATCGCCCGGCATGACAGGAGGCGAATAAGCCATCAGTAGAATACGAGTAGATATGTGGCAAAGTTGATTGGACAACACCAAAGCAAAATATTTCAGAGCAGCAGAAGATGGGCAGAAGATCCAGACCAAAGAATCCTTGTTAAACAGCAAACTTCAATCAATTCATAAACTCAAACGACGAGCTCGAGAGCGAGTGCAAGGTTTCCCTCGCTTTATAAAGTTTACTCAACCCGCAGGCGTTTTGGGTGGCTATGTAAGCTATTAAATTGACATCATCGTATAGGGTGTTTAGTGCTTTGCCATTCTCAAGATTACATCACTGCCACAGTGGTTACCAATATCAAACCATATAGAACCATATTTCTGTATCCAATGGATTGGCATGACTACTGTCAACAGGCCTGTCTAGCTGGATTCTTGACAGATCATCAACTACTATCTTCATATTCGATCCATTCTCCCAAATAAAGCTGCTCGTCCCTAATGCGTAAATTTGCTTGATTCAAGGTCCCTGATCATGTCACACCCAATTTATCTTGCATTGTACAATGTAGCATCCTGTCGTACTATTGGTGTAGTTGAATGTCAAGTTTATCAGTATATTTCCAGACCCGGATATATCATACAATTATGTTAGTGTACTTGGGCTGTAAGGACAAGACTTTGCTCAAGTCGGCTTATTCTACTCCTATTCTTCATCGCAATAATATTCAACAATTGGAAATTTTAATGCTTAAAAATTATATGGATAATCTAAACTGTGACAAATGCTTGAAATTCAAAAGATAAGCAGCCCACTTGGTCTGAAACAATACTAGAATTTACTGACAGTTGTATAATACAACGTGGGTTTGAAACCTACAAGCATTCGACCAAGTCAATGCTGAATAGTATTTCAAACCATTGTTTTCATCCCTGCCGCATGCTAGTCTGCTTTGATCTTTTGTCAAAACCAACCCACATACCGCACTGCTATTTTTCTAGCTGTATCTATTCGTCTAGCATCACATTCATACCAGCCTGTATAGCATATGAATTCATGTGGCCAAGCCTTGCCTCCTTGGCCACATCTGGCAATCCAATCAATTCATATGGAGTATTTTCAATCCACAAAAAACGTTGCCAACATAGCCGCATCCAGTCAGCAATACCCTGAAACAGTTTTGATTGTCAATGTTCCAAACGTAGAGTTCAGCTGGATGAGTCTATTTGCCTGGCTAGATTGGAAAAATCACTTCAACTCGTCTTATTGCTTTAGACCACAAGCAAACCATACCTTGTGTTCCTCTAACCCAATATTTGGCTATGCAAATAGAATTCGTCGAGAAATATTCCAATTATTCCACGATCCACAAACTCCGCAAATGGACAAACTCCGATCGCTAAACAAGTCTTGATTACTATAAACATTTTCAATGATATTCAAAACAATATGATAGATATGATCAAGCTATTTACAGCTAGCAACAAAGTGATGAGAAATTGTCAGTAACCACCATTGGTATGTATCATGTTTGTTTTTAGTAAATTGATGATAGTCTCAAACTTTTGCTTGAACATAACCTGTCAGACTAAAATCTAAACATGACTTGTTTATTCAATACCAGCCTGCATCTTATACACCTTGACCACCACCTCTGCAATAGCTATGATAACTGCAAAGAAAATGAGAACAATCACTACCCATGTGATAAAGGTCATTTCGTTTGAATTGAGATGTTCTGATAGCATATCTAAAAGATCGGATAGCACATCTGCACGTGAGTTGAGTAATTTGGCCCGCTGAGAGATCTCTAGATATCCACGTATTGCGTTATACAGTCCTTCCAGCTCTGGCTCAGCCCAGAAAATTTCAGGAGTGTCTATGGTATACAGCACATTAGTGTACAGTCTATATTCAACAATGCAAACAAGACTTGGGCTCACCGAGAACATTTGAAACAAGATTCACATTCATCTTGAGTCTAAACAGTTGTCCAACAATTTTCATAATCTCAATACGGCTCATCTTGACCTGCCCATACTTGGCCATCATGCGTGGAAGGGGTGTCGCACCATCAATGGTCTCTTCCATAGCATTTTCAAACAGGGAGAGTTTAACAGACTGTGCTAGACCATGAGAAATAGTGAGTTTAATCAATGGACTGCTACTTTTAAGTGTGATCATATCATTGAAGATACGTGGCTGATGCGGGCCTGCTAAATCATATTGGAAATGAAAATCTTCAATCTCGACATCTAGAATATTCATACAACAGTTCAACACATTCAGATTAGTCCCCACGTTTGACATGAACCTTGTATAGGCAACATCACACTACCATCAGAGTTTAGCAGACCAACGCCAAATTTGAGAATGATGGACAGAAATTGTCGCTCTTCTGCTTTGCTAAAGTTCCATAACGCAACAACTCCATAATCAAAAATAAACACTTCACTACGATTCATCCATGGGTATACAACCACGCTCTCGGTTGAATTTGACTCTGGAAATCGTGTGTGCCGATCTGTTTGTGTATGTTCTGGGAAATCTGCATAAATGCCAGGCATCATGTGTGGTGATGGATCAATCGATCGAATATTATGCCGATTGCTAATTACATAGATAGGTCATGACATTATTTTAAAATCCGGTTGCAAATTAGCTTCCAGTAACTATTAAAAATTGGTGCATCATGCACAAAACAATGTGTACTTGCAGTGTAGGAGTAAACTTTTGGTTCAAGCGCCTATCGTTTGTATCAGCTGCATTTACAGATGAAGCCTGGCCAAATACTCGAGATTTCATTCCTGGCTCGTAATAAAAGTAGACACACTCATCATACTGTTTTGGGATCACTCCATGAACGTCCCGAATAAGTGCAATGGTATCATCCATATTGAATGACTCTGCAACGCAGTAGCATGTAACTAAATATCGAACATGAATGAGATAAACTCTGAAAAACAAGTCTACATGAAATGGCGAGAAATACCTCTAGGAATGCCAGTTCGTTCTTCTTTGGATTGACGTTCGGCATGAGTTCGAGCAGCATCTCCAACACCAGCCATTATACCAGAAACCTGCTGGGATGGATCAGATACTGCACCACTTGTAATGTTTTGATCTGTATTTGCCCATGCATTGACATCTGGAGGAGTTCTGGCAGTTAATGCATCATCGCCTATAGCTGCTCCTGCAATAGTGCCAGCATTGGAATCGTCAGGAAACAATACTAGTTTTTGAGTAATCTTTGTTGTTCGTTGAGGAATATTGGGTCGATTGGGTCTATGCAATGTAGGAGAGTTGCGCCAACTACTTGCACCATTGCCAGATGCTAGAGCAGCATGAGCCTGAGTGCGGCCATGTTGCTCGTTTCTGCGAGCATTAGCATTCGATGTTAATTGATGGAATACTGGAGGAAAACTTGACCCATAAAAAGAAGGTGGTAATCCTGGATTTGCTGTAGATAATGAGTTGGAGCTAAACCCTGTAGTATAAATGTTGTCTGCAGAAGAGTGAGCGTCATAACCCTCCGAAATATCAAACTGTACTGTTCGACCCTGTGATGGTTGCTGTCCTCTACTACTACCCTCCATATTAGCAGGTGTCCTGCTGTTGGTCCGTTTTGACATTTCCGGCCAGCAGATTTACAGCTGTATTCACGCAGAGTAGGATACTAGGTAAGAGTCAAAGTATAATAAACAGTTTCATGAAATGATTACTGGATAATTTTGTCACGATTATGAACAAAAGGGATGAATGGAGTGATAAAAGCGATTGTCAGCATTCATCATGTTTTAATATTCTGACAATATCAAGCAGGTTCTGTTACTGCATTTACGATTGATGAATATTCCTGTCATTCAAATCAGCAGATGAACAGTATCAATATTTGCAAATAACATCAAGAACAATGTTTGCTGATAATTTCCCATTTTATTCATTCTCCATTCCCATTTCCATTCCTACTGGCATCAGCTGAAGCTGAACTGCATTTGGTTACATGATCAATCAAAGATCCATCACGTCGATGCCTCTGCCTCTGCCAGTTTCTTTGGCGCATTCTTATCTACCTCTTCAGGATTGTCAGTAATAGCCACCTGAACGGTCTTGGGAATGCCATCACATATTTTACCCATTCCATCATCACTCAGCATGCTTGCAGGTCCAACGCGCTCGATCAAATATCCTCCTTTAACACTTGCACCGCTGCCATACATGACATACGCTACATCGTACTTGCCATCCGTGTTGACCTCATCCTTTGTGCGCATGTGAGGGACTTTTCGAGGAACTAGGCAATAGGACACAAACACTGCGGTTGCACACATCATTGTGGACAACAATACTTTTCCATAAGCAGGAGGAGTAGGCAAATGCAACACATGTCGCATAGATTCAGTCGCATACACAGACACGGCCATCGGGTAAAGACGCTTTACGATCTGGCTATTACCTGCCATCACCGAGGCAGATTGAGCCGAAGCGTCTATAACGCATTTGGCAAACCTTGCAGTGTGTTCACTTTCGCCAGCGTTTTCTTTTTCAAACGAGTTTACATACTCTTGCATATCTGTGTATGTTGTAGGAATATTCTTTAGTCCAATACGCATAGAAATATCTCTCCATATGAGCGTATAGGCCTCGGCTTCGAATCCAAGCAAAATCTGTCTGAATCCGCCATATTGAATCCAGGTAATGGGTTGAGTGGCAAATAGACAAGCCATGTATACCCAAGTAGCATCGGAAAGCTTACTCATTTGCTTAAAATACGCTATACGTTTAAGAACAGTCTCTACTCGATCAGCTGTAGAAACACGATCAGTGAGCTCCGACACAATTAAATCAATCATGTCCATGAACTCAGCAACGTTGGTCATAAGCAAGTCTGGAGAATCAGTCTTGATACTAGCAAGAGTTTCAGATATTTGTTTGATGCTCAAAAGTCTCAAATAAGCAAACTCCATGCCCCTTGCGTGCCAAAAAACAAAATCCTGCTTTTGAGTAATGCGCAGAATATCATGAGCCGTATATGTATCGGTTGGATGTGGGAGATCAATCAAAATACTCAACAGCTTACGACGCAAACCTGCTACTACAGCGTATCCTATAAACACCACTGTAAAGAAGAAGGACATGAGCATAGCAATCGGCTTGAACTCTTCTGGGGGTGGCTAAGCTCAGACAAGTGCAGTGCATATATAGTGTCAAACATGAATTGCAGAGGTTAGTCTATGAGCTTCGAGTTGATCATAAAAATCGATTTTATGGTTTTACAAAATGGTGGAATAAAAATAACCCCTAAACATAAAATAAAGCCCCAGTGTATGCTCTAAAACAACCCAAATGATTCTATTGGTTTGAAACAATAAGCTTTTATCATAATAGTAGGAAGAGCAATCAGTAGAGATAAATGGGATGATAATGGATAGAATACAAGAGTGAGGTTTGAGCTGGTTCATAGCAACACAACTGCACTTTGCTCAACAGTCAATTTCCATATGCAACAAATAATACAGCACTCAATCCATGACTGACCGGAATAAGACCCATTATAGTAAATCAATGTGTATTACAAGCACATCAAACTCAAAACTATTTTAATATAAAAAGTCACCCTCAGGCTGGTATTCATCCAAGCAATTTATTCGTCAATTGTGCAATCGTGTAGCCGTTTTTAGTGTATGTGCTGTCCTTGAACACACCGTTCGCTGGGAAATAAACTCCTCCTTGTGTCTTGCGTGGTGTTCGATGAAGAGCTGCTCCCCTTGACAATTTCAACCACCTTATCCACCACGATCGCACTGCCAATCCTGCACTCACTGTCATGACCAGCTCTTGTGCTGGCTCCTGTCCTCCCACTGCATTCAAAAACGGTTTGGGTAATAAAACCATCAAAAATGGATCTATGAGTGACACCCATATCAACGGCACTGATTTCGTCCACAAACTTATTGCGGCTTCAAATAATTGTTTTCCTTGGTCACTGTATGCAATATTCTTGGATTCGTACGACTAGTTCAACATAAGAATTGTCAAGATCCGACAGGCAGATAAGCTAAATATACGACTGCTCCAATTTACCTTCATAAACTCCATCATGGCAGCCATTGTCAATGGCATGTCTTTGATCTCAAGATACAGTCCAATGGCACGCCATGTAACAACCAAGGCCTAGTAGTGACCATCCCACAACGCATCTGTCAGTATTCAGCAAATGCTCCAAGCATCAACTATTAGAACATACATTAACTTCTTGAGAAACTAATCTGCGCCAACCAAAAGAGTTGATGATCAACACTGGATCAACTACAAACCCACACATCATATACACCTTGTCATCGTTTGATACTCCTTTCATATCTTTCAAGCACTCTTTGATCGCATCCAAAGCTTGTCGTGTTCGTTCCATATACAATGGTCGTTCAGTGATTTCTCGAACAAGTAGATCTCCTACATCCATCCACTTACACAATGCATCTTCAATTGTTTCGGATGAAGATTCTGAAATGGAAAACAATGCTACTAGTGCTTTATAAAGAATAGAGTTGGGCATGCCCATATGTTTGAGGGTATGAATATCAAGTGCTCGAGCATATTCAAATGGAAATTCAAAATATCTTGTAGCATGTGATATTCTAATGCATTGCAAAAGAGTGGGTGAGACTGGTTGCAATGAGATGTCCAAGTCTGCATCAGTGAGTTCGGATGGATCTATCAGTGATGTTGTAGAGAATGTATTATGTCGAGCGAATTTGGTTGTATATACCAAGCAGATATAGAGGACAATAGACAGTGTTGCAAAATAAGTAACGGTCTATCGGAATGTAGCATCTTGTTAGCTTGTAGTATAACGCAGATTGAAATCACCATACAATACCCTACCTGCCACAATTCATTGTCCGAGTGACCCATTATGCAGCCGTATTCACGTAAAACAATGTAACCAAATGCAGTTCAGCTTCAGCTGATGCCAGTAGGAATGGAAATGGGAATGGAGAATCAATAAAATGGGAAATTATCAGCAAACATTGTTCTTGATGTTATTTGCAAATATTGATACTGTTCATCTGCTGATTTGAATGACAGGAATATCCATCAATCGTAAATGCAGTAACAGAACCTGCTTGATATCGTCAGAATATTAAAACATGATGAATGCTGACAATCGCTTTTATCATTCCATTCTCATCCCTTTTGTTCATAATCGTGACAAAATTGTCAATTCACCTTCAGATTAGACCAAATAAATGATATTTATTTGATACATACCAAGTCCAATTCAAATACTATACTAATATTTTTAGAAAGCTACAAATACTCTAGTGATAGATATTCTTGCAACACATCAGATTGGCTTTGGCTTCTTCAGCTCGGGACACTTGACCGAGTTGGATTTAGGTGTGTGCAATTCTCCTAGCATACCATCATTTTCAAACTTCTGTGGTCCCAGTTTGCCAATAAAATATCCCTCCTTGTACAACTGTTTATCGTACATTGCAAATCGAGGACAGTACGATCCATTTGGATTAGGAAATTCTCCAGTCCGATGCTTGGGCTGGGAACGAGGGAAGCAAAAGAGGCGAGTCACAAGCCCCATCAAAGATAATGCTCCTTCAAGAGTAGATTTAAGAAGTTTGGAGGATTTCTCAAATCCCATAGCCTCACAAAGATTGGGTGGACAGAGTGCATGTGCTGCTTTATGACCAAACGAATGCATACATTTTGGAAACGGAGCCAAGAAAACTTCTATAGTGGCGTTAGCAACCTGCCTGTTCTGATCGGTATAGCAAAAGTTGGCCTTTTCGTATTCCTAAAAATCAAAGGTTGGTGAATATACTCTAGAAAGAATAAGCCAAGCCTCATTTTACCTCGATATAAGCCACTACTTCTGGATACGATCCAGGGATATCCGTAATGCCCATATAGATACCAACACACCTCCAATGGATGCAGAGCGCCTCAATCTCATTTGTGGTGAGCTTTCTGAATCCAAACTGATTGATCCATCGAATGGGTTCGATAATAAACACACAGAGAACATACAGGTAGTCGCCGTTGCTGATGTGATATTTGCTATGAAAGTGATTCATTCTACGCATGGCAAGAATAGATCGTTCATTATCGAGTGGATGCTCACAGAACTCACGAATGAGGAGATCCGTATCGGCTATGCGGCGGGGACATGCATTGGTGATCTCACCTGTGGCAACCAACAGTTTAGATATAGACGGAATGCCATATGTTTTGAAAAAAGCGAATTCAAGAGCAGTACGATATAGGAATGGGAAATCCGTAAGTATTTGAACAATAAAGTGGTGCAATTCGGCAAGGTTTGTGTCGGTTGGTGGTGGTAGAGAGGCAACATAATTGCGACGTTTGTATCTCTGGCTAGCAACAACACCAAAGTAAAAACATATTCCAGCCACAGATGCGACAACAATAGAACTAGACAAGACCGAAACCATGATGTGGGCAGATGCTTGGGTTTGGAATAAGTTGCTAAAATAGAAATAAAATCCATCAATTCAGTTTTTGTGACTAAGCAAAGCGGCAGCTTCGAGTAAAAAACGCACCGACTTTTGAGAACCAGAAAAGAATAAGATGTGTATTGTAGAATCACTCGGAAATCATGGTATCGATTGTATGTATGCAATCGCTTCAAGTAGTCTATAAAACTGACGCTTCTGCACAACCCACATGGTGAAACGAGTGGATAGAAGCTGGCCACACTGCACCGCGTTTTCTGAAAATAAAAATATTTTTCTTTAACTTGAATTCATTACAACTTGCAATTCACCATAGTAGAGCAGGTCGATTGAACTATTATCTAATTATAACTATGCCTGCTACATCGGACCAATTGTTGCAAATTAAGGAGCTGCTTTCCAAGCTGAACACCTGTGAAACATCGCATGAATGCCTGCAAGTTGCCTCTGACATAGGCGGTCTTGTTAAAAACAATTTAATGTTGCTAGAGTCTGCAAATGTCCTGCCTTTTCTTAAAGCTTCTGCTAGTAACAAAAAGTCTGGTTTAGAACGTGAAGGTGGTTTGTTGGGCATTTCAGGTGTTGCCAAAGTTGCTGGTCGCTGCGTTGGGCCATATCTGCTTCCACTTCTTTCCATGGTTCTCGACTCGTTTGCTGACAAAGGTCAGCCTGTGCGTGAGGCTGCTTCATTGGCTGCTGACAATATTTTTGCACTTATCGATCCAATTGCTGCTCCGCTCCTGTTACCTATTCTATATGACGCCATGACTCGCAAATGGCAGACTAAAATGGCCGCCATCAATATGCTGGTAGCGTTGACTAAATTAGCTCCTAACCAGATTGGTCGTGCTCTCCCCGATATCATTCCTGTAGTTTCCGAGTGCATGCATGAAACTAAAGCAGAGGTATGTCTAAATAGCTTCTATTACTGTATTCAAAAAAAACATTCAAAATTTTTAGTCTTGATGACGCACAAGTGGCATTTTTGCTTTGGTGCCATTTAATTTGAGTCTTCACGTAAAATGGAACACTATTTTGCTTTGAAATAGTCAAATATTCCGCCCTTTTACTACGAATTGACTTGGATTGATACTTTCAATTCTTTCAAACGTCCATCGTATGGTGCACAAAAAACCAAACTATCCCTTTCTCCTTGGCATAAACACACATTGTATGACAAATTTAAAACCAGATATTGTTTTGGCAGTTTTTATGTTGTCTAGTAAGCCAACATCAATCATGACATGAGACTGGCTGCTTGTTATACGCATACGCCCTTATCTAGTGCTTTATTTTACGTGAACATGACTTTATAATGTTTTAATCCTTTTATATATTTATAATCACAGGTTAGCAAGGCTGCGATTTCTGCCATGATAAATATCTGTGCGATTGTTGGAAATCCTGACATTGAGCCCCACATCCAATTGCTTGTGGATTGCATGGCTCATCCTGATCATGTATCTGGCACTGTTCAAAAACTGTCTGCTACTACATTTGTTGCTGAAGTTACTGGACCTGCACTTGCCATCATGGTACCATTGCTAAAACGAGCACTCACTGATAGATCTGCCGCTGTTGTGCGTTCTACTGTGGTGATTGCTGATAATTTATTTAAACTTGTGCGTGTTCCTCGCGATGCTGGTCAATTTATGCCACAGTTGCTTCCTGGTTTAGAGCGAATTGTAGAGACTGCTGCTTTTCCAGAAATTCGTGCACTTGCTACTGCTGCTAGAAATACTCTTGTCAAGGCTGCTGATGGTTCGGAAGTCGCTACTAACTTGGAAACAGTCATCATGGAAAATGCCACACCAGAAAAAACAAGTGCCAAAATTCGCTCCACTGCGTCTACATTAAAAATCTTTTTGGCGGCATTCAGCGATCCTGCTATGAATTATGCTGGCTTCCTGATATCCGAGCTGATAAAACAAGAGGACTTTGACTTTGAGATATGGAAGTCACTGCTGACTCCCTGTCTGACACCTTTCATTATACAATCTGACTTTGAATCGTTGCTAACTGACGTACACAAGTTTTACTTGGACATACATGACAAAAGTCAAAAGAATGACGAAGAGAGCGACGATGACGAAGGCGAAGAATTATGCAATGCACTTTTTTCGTTGGCGTATGGTGGTATGATGCTGCTCAATAATACTCGTCTTCGTCTTAAACGTGGTGAGCGATATGGTCTTTGTGGGCCCAATGGTGCTGGTAAATCTACACTTATGCGATCCATCTCCCTTGGAAAGCTCGAAGGATTTCCTTCGCAAGATGAACTTCGCAGTGTGTTTGTAGAGCACTCTTTACAGGGAGAACAAGCAGACTTGCCTATTATCGACTTTATTGCTGCCGATACTCGTCTTAGCCATGTTCCTCGCTCGGAAATCGCTGAAGCCTTGCTTTCTGTTGGGTTTGAAACTGATAAACAACAGCAGCCTGTTGGAACACTTTCTGGAGGATGGAAAATGAAACTTGAGCTCGCACGCGCCATGCTTTGTAAAGCAGATATCCTACTCCTTGACGAACCTACTAATCATTTGGATGTTGGCAACGTTGCATGGCTTGAACAGTACCTTGTTAGTCAGAAGCAAGTTACATGCATTGTAGTGTCGCACGACTCTGGGTTTTTAGACAATGTTTGCACTCACATTATTCATTACGAAAAAAAGAAGCTTGTTTTTTACAAGGGCAATCTGTCCAAATTTGTTGAAAAGCGACCTGAAGCACGATCTTATTATACTCTTGCTGCCACGACAGTAAAATTTAGTTTTCCTCCGCCGTCTATTTTGCTTGGTATCCGCAGTAATACCAAAGCCATTCTTAAAATGACCGATGCCACCTACACTTATCCAGGCATGTCTAAACCATCCATGATTGATGCATCCGTGCAACTCTCTTTGTCTTCTCGCGTTGGTATTATTGGACCCAATGGTGCAGGAAAGTCCACCATGATTAAGGTGCTGACTGGTGAGGCAATCCCACAAACCGGAGTAGTTTGGAAGCATCCTAATCTGCGTGTGGGATATGTTGCACAGCACGCCTTCCATCATCTTGAACAGCATTTGGATCTTACTCCAAACCAGTATATTCAATGGCGATACCAAGGCGGTCAAGATCGTGAGATTCTTGAAAAGGCCACTCGTAAGCTTACAGACGAAGATGCAGCTCAGATGGCTAAACTAGTTCCAGGTCGTGACGGCTCAACCCCTCGTCGGATCGAGTATATCCTTGGTCGTCAAAAGCTTAAAAAATCTTTCCAATACGAAATCAAATGGGTTGGGTTTTTGCATAAACATAACTCATGGATGCCTAGAGAAACTTTGTTAGAACTTGGATTCAACAAGCTTGTGCAGGCTTTTGATGATCAAGAAGCATCGCGAGAAGGCCAAGGATACCGTGAGCTTGTTCCTTCAGTGATTCGTGCGCATATTGAAGAGGTAGGTTTAGACGGCGATATTGCAGACAATAACTCTATCAGTGGATTGTCGGGTGGACAAAAAGTCAAAGTTGTACTTGCTGCTGCCATGTGGAATAATCCACATATGTTGGTGCTGGATGAACCTACAAATTATCTTGACAGGGAGGCTCTTGGTGGTCTTGCTGTTGCCATTCGTGATTGGGGTGGTGCGGTAATTATGATTAGTCACAACAGGGAGTTTGTTGAAGCCTTGTGTCCTGAGACATGGCTTGTAGACGCTGGTAGAGTCACTTTGATGGGCAAGACTGCTGTTTTGGATGATCATTTTGAAGACTCTGCGGAAAAGATTGCCAAGGCGACGAGTAAATCCAACGGCAAAAAGAAGAAACCAACTCGCAATGATATAAAACTGCGAGAAATTCGTCGACGCGCACGACATATGAAATGGCTACAGGAAGGTGGTACCAAGGAGCCTGATACCGAGTCTGATTAAAATGAATTTGGCATATCATATCCTCATTTAAAATGACTTGCATTAAATATCTCATGAGTTGTTCAAATCTGTAAATAATATTCCAACAATTCATTTGCAGCCATATTCATGTAAAAATGAAACACTTGGCATAAACCCAATATTGGGTTTGACTCAATGTTTTCAATCAAACTCTTGTATCCTAGCATATCTTGGAAATACAACAGCTGCTTTTATGCCAATTACCGGTGAAGCCAATAAGCTGGCATCAATATCCTTGTCTAATATCCCACTCTGGGTGAATACGATTGTAAATTACAAATTGATCGAGGTTGACACCCGTTTATGCAAAAAATATTAAATATTTAAATTAAAAAAGCGACAACGGCAGGACTCGAACCTGCGCCCTCAGAGAGGAATTGATTTCTAGTCAATCGCCTTAACCACTCGGCCACGTTGTCACGATTCAATGTCATATTGTCACTTTGTACAAATACTATATTTGTTATTACTATTAATTACAGCGTGTATTTGTTAATGTTAGTGTCATTAAAGCTGTCAGGACCACACTCATATATGACCTGATCGTACTACTACTCTGTCCTTTCATGAACTCCTCTCTGGAAATCCCACAGCTGGTAGCACATAACAATGTACTAAAACTACTGCGACTCAGTCTTTCCTATAAAAGAGATCACTGCTCTCTCCATTTAACACTATCGTGCTAACAACACTTGCCCTAAATAAAACTTGGCACATTACTCCTTCCGACTCTAGTTGGCCTCGTTTAACTTTGTACAACATTTAGTAGTAATCATCGGTCAAGAAAACTGGTATCATTCGGTGTCCTATCTATATTATTAATGACTATTCATTATGTATTTCTGCATCATCAGATGTTGCATGCATGTGACTGTAACAATGGCTGAGAAAATCTATAATACCAAGCCAGTCGTTCGTATTGTTAATGGCCGAGAAGAGTACCGGAAGTTAAGCGAGGCCAACGAGCCAGAAGGAGTAATGTGCTAAGTTTTATTTAGGGCAAGTGCTAGCACGATAGTGTTAAATGGAGAGAACAGTGATCTCTTTTATAGGAAAGACTGAGTCACAGTAGTTTTAGTACATTGTTATGTGCTACCAGCTGTGGGATTGCCAGAGAGGGGTTCATGAAAGGACAGAGTAGTAGTACGATCAGGTCATATATGAGTGTGGTCCTGACAGCTTTAATGACACTAACATTAACAAATACACATTGTAATTAATAGTAATAACAAATATAGTATTTGTACAAAGTGACAATATGACATTGAATCGTGACAACGTGGCCGAGTGGTTAAGGCGATTGACTAGAAATCAATTCCTCTCTGAGGGCGCAGGTTCGAGTCCTGCCGTTGTCGCTTTTTTAATTTAAATATTTAATATTTTTTGCATAAACGGGTGTCACAACCTCGATCAATTTGTAATTTACAATCGTATTCACCCAGAGTGGGATATTAGACAAGGATATTGATGCCAGCTTACTGGTTTCACCGGTAATTGGCATAAAAGCAGCTGTTGTATTTCCAAGATATGCTAGGATACAAGAGTTTGATTGAAAACATCGAGTCAAACCCAATATTGGGTTTATGACAAGTGTTTCATTTTTACATGAATATGGCTGCAAATGAATTGTTGGAATATTATTTACACTACAGTGTTTCTGTAGTGGCTACCAATTGATGAACCTGATAGCGATTCTAACAATGTTGGAATAACTCGATCAAAAAGTGATCATTAAAGAGTCACCGAGAATGAAAATGATACGAGATTTATTCATAAAATAAAAACTAATCATAAAATAACAATGATAAATATTAGTGCTTCACTTTTTCAGCATCCACATTATATTTTTCAGGGACAGGGTATGCCGGAAGTGGCTTGCTTGAATGAACAGCATTGGTCTCAGAATTGTTTCGGTCGAGCACAGCATTGTGCAGTTTATCGTGATTAGCGATCGAAGATGGAACAAGTTTAGAGATGGTCTCGACAGAGTCTTTATGGGAGAACTGAATCGAGTCAGTTACCGAGTCATGAGCATTGTTTGCGACCGAGGAAACTGGAGCAACTCCACCAGCAGTAACATAGTACGAGTTGATAGCACTTTCATCTGATGAACTGTAATAGTTGGTGTGACTCATGGGTTGAGTCCGGTCATTCATTGGATTGTTAGGTAGTGTAGAGTAGAGAGATTCGTATCCATCGTAATACGAAGCGTAGCCTGGGCCATATCCAGTTAGTGGTGCAGCAGCAGCAATATAATGATTACCATCATATGCTGCGGGTCCCATTGCCATTATTGTATTGTCGTTCATGGAATACTGTTCCGTAGCACCCCTGTACCCGCGACCTTGCTGTGCACCGCCTTGTTGAAATGGTTGCTGATACTGCTGATTATGGTAGGCAGCATACATGGATTCACTGCTTTCCTGGGTAGTGGCAACTGGCTGCATGACAATGACACCGGATTGGAGATCGCTATTTGGTCTGACATTGAATGCTTGAATACTGCTTTGTACAGGCGTCTGCACACCGGCACGAGGAGAAGAGCTACCATTAGAGGCAGAGGTTTGTTTAAAGATATCAGAAAGGGTTTGTTCGTGTATATAAGTTTGCTGACGACGCCTACGTCTAATCAGAAACACACCAACAATCAATGTCAGAATTGCACAACCCACTACAGCAGCAGCAGTTCCAGCAATTGCAGCAGTTGAGAGCGGACTTGGAGTATTGTCAGAACCAATAGGAGCCGAGGATCCTAAAATGGATGTTGGACTAGCATCTGTCTGTGAGCTGAGTGAGCCTACTACATCAACGAACGGAGTTTGACTGCCTCGAGCTATAGTACAAGATGTTCAATAAAGTAATGAGCTACACGACCAATAAAATTGGGACAAATGACTTGGCACAAAACTCGGGTAATTTATAAAAGCAGTGTAATGAGCAACGGCAAAACTAATTGAAATTGGCTTACCAGAAGTAACTCGTAAAGTAGCTCTGGTAGTGACAGTCGAAGGATCCTGGGTTGTAGTGATTGGAACACTGATTAAAAATAGCAATATAGAGTATTTTTTAGCAAAAATGGCTGATTACTTGAACACAGCTTTAAATTAAATCAGTATGTAGATATACTCACATAGATGGCTGTGGTGCAGGAACAGGTGGTTCAGGAACGGGCGGTTGTGGTGCAGGAACAGATGGTTGTGGTGCAGGAACAGATGGTTGTGGCTGTGGAATTGACGATGGCTGTGAAGCTGGAGAAGACGATGACTGGAGAGTCGAGGTTGGTGCAGCAGGAGAGGCTGAAGAGGTTGGTTCAGCAAAAGAGCTTGATGTATGGGGAGGATTGGAGCTCATTGGAGGTTGGGTAGTGGGTGAAGGACTACCAACTGAGCTGGTCACTGTGGTAGTGGAAAGATTAGATGACGACACTGTGCTAGTTAAGGGTTCGAAAGATGAATGGCTGGAACTGATCACCAAAGAAGATTCAGAACTGGTGCGAGTAGAAACTGTAGCAGTAAATAAGTATTAATTAGACAGTTGGTAAAAGTCGTAATTGCAGAAAAAGAATAACTGGTCGAGATTGACGAGTCTGATTATATCCGTATTCACGTAAAATGAAACTAATAGGGGTGCCAAAATGCATAAGCAGTCCCATGAAATGATTGCCAGTTTCAATTCAATTTACTGGACGAGATCGTGTCCTTTGAACCCCTTGATAAAGCTCATTGGTCTTTGCTCATTTTTTGTAAAAACTGAGTAAATGATCACACTAGTTTCAGTAAATCGCACTTGTTCAATCCCCAACTCTCTCTTTATCCAAATCAAGCATTGTGTGATTGACATAGAAGCAACAGTTGCATCCCCGAGATTGCTCTCTTGAACTAGACGCGAGCATATAAGATATTAGGGTACAAAGATGAGATGAAAAAAGCGCAATAGATGTTCAACCATTGTCTATTTCAAAGCAAGAGGCTTTGACCGCAAGATAAATACAAGAGTTCCATTTTGTCAATACGATTGCAAAACAAGTGAAACAGCCTTACAATCAAGGTTTAGCCAACAGATAATCTCATGAGGAATAGTACTGGCCATCATCAAATAAATATACTGTTGATGCTACATCAATCCCTCTACTGTTTCTACATTGTTTGGTGTATAAAACTGTAAAATATCCAAATTTGGTCCAATATAGCCAATTAGGAAATACCAATAATGATGATTGGATAAAAGTTGTACAGCTCGAGTGATTGTAGACCATTACACCGGATGCTTATGCAGCAGTAGGCTAGACTAAATCAGATTGCAACTTGGCTATACGACTTTCCATATATTTCAATGGCCTACTTCAGCTGAGTTTTACAAATTGCATGAATTATTGCATATTCCAGCTGGAATTCAGCCCTTCAAGATACAAACACAAAGCCTGCTGCGTGGTTCCGCAGCCAAAAGTAGCCACGCACGACAGAAATAAGTCGACTACAGCCTACATCAAATAAAAGCTGCTTATTGAATGATTTCTCAGGATGCACTTTTCTGCTACTCAGGTGAGTAGTCCGTAATTGCTTTATAGTTCCCGAACCACAGCAGTTTGATAGCCACGGTTTCGAGTCAATTATCCCTCGAGAAATAAAAGCAAAAAATGTCGGGCTCCAACAGCCCAAAACTGCAAGATGAGTTCAAGTCATGCAATAATTACAAAAGTATTGGCCGCATGTGGCAATGTACTCCACTTCATTGCTGGCGTAATTGAATCTACCAAACCCTTTGCAGACTAGTATCGCCCAGCTAATATACATGGAGATGATGTAGGTTTCAGATGAAAACAAATTCAAATATTATTTTGATTTGCAATGCTTTCATACAGTCTACAAATACCGCAAAGTGGCTTATCCATGTATAGAGATCTAGACAGATTGCAAGGTGCCATGTGATGGCTGTATTACTAAAAAATGAATTCAAGTATCTTGATCTTACCTTCCATTGTCAAAATACCTGAGCTGGTGTCCGTGTATATGTCTTGTCAGCTGGCTAGTTTGAGATTCCGATTGAGTTTTATTTTAGTACAACACTTATGCACCCCAGCACCTAACAGTGACTGAGCAGATATTGAAATGTAATACAAATTAATAGGACCAATAGTATAGTGTACCTGTTGAACCAACCTTATGGCCACTTTGCTAATTCAGAGGAACAGTAAGATGAAGTTGGGAAAGCAGCGCCAACATAAATATATCTACAATCTTGGAATAAAGAATTAGCCAAAAATTGCCGACTCGGAAAAAGTAATGCAAGTGCTTGATTTCCATATACTATTATTGCCCATGATGATCATACCAAGCAAGGAACCCATATACTAATGGTGCTTGTAGATCCAAGAAAAAGACTGGTCGATTGATATCAAGCTCGCGAGTTTAGTATATGTCAGTCCAATTGAGTAATGCAAACGGATAAACACCACTACACAATGGTTCAAACAACAATATAGCCAAAATCCTACAGTATAAACCGATTGATTGAATATCATTAAATGAAGCCTATGCAAGTGTACCGAATCTATCTTTCAGTTGTATATTTGAGATATAAAAGTTGGCATCCGTGAACATCACTGTATTCACGTAAAATAAAACACAAGCGATGAACAGTTTCATGAGTGTTGCATCAAGAATTGCATCAAGAATTGCAAGGTCGATTCAAGTCGATTTGTAATAGAAAAACCAAACATTTAACTATCGATTTATTCCAAAACAAAAGGCAAGTTTCATTTTACGTGAATATGGCTTTAATACACTCATGATTGGCTGTATTGCTCATAGCCATTCGTATCTACTCGACCAACCCGCTCAACTGACTTGATAATAACTTTGAAACTTGTAGCTCAAATCCTCATCCGACATCACCTTCCTTCTCTCTCAAGCTCTTACAGCAGCCGTACTTATCACCAATCGCCTGTTTGGATAGATCCAGACTAGTGTGGGCAGTACTATCAAGAACGATTCTACAAGACTATGGCTCGCAGTAAGAATAAATCCCAGCCCGAGTCAACTAATATCAAGGACTTGCAATCACCTCAGTCTACATCGCAGTCCTCTCATCAGTCTCTCAAGGCTGGCCAACAAGGCTTGCTGTATCGTGCTGTAACTTCTCAGAGAGAGCCTTTGATTCCCACTGCAAATGACGATGCTGTGCTAGCAGACTCGACTTGTTTGGCATCCGATGCTGTTGCTCCCGGAGAACCGTCTGATGCTCCCAAAACTAGATACTCTCATACTTTTCGAATCCACAATTCTATTAGAGCATCCCCGCTTTCTAAAGAGGTAGAGCTATGCCACGATTTTCTTCGTTTGTCGAAAATAAGCTATCAAATTGGCTGTTCTTTAGTCGGCCTGCGTATCTTGCTCTGTAATTAGACCAAGATCCATCTTGGACACATGCTTATTTCAATCCATAATATGCTTTACTAACTGCCAACATACCATGCTCTGTTTTTTACGGCTCACTCATTAGTCCCTAGAGCAAAATTTCCGTGGCTTTTTCAACTTATCAATGCTGCTCTTGGGCGTTTCCAATCTCCGTCTGATTGTCGAAAACTTTCAAAAATATGGATGGCTGTTGAATCTCCCTTCAAGTGGATTTAGTCTAACTGATGTGCACATGGCAATCTTGTCGATTATATTTCAAATTGTAAGATTGTATTGTAGTTGTATGCATCTGCTTTGAAAATCAACTCTATAGTACTGAGCCTAGCAGGTTTACTTATTAGTTGCGCTGTTTGTTCAATAGTTTAACGTCTTGGTTGCATTTTCGGCAGAAAAATGTGCTGCTCATTATCAAGAAAATACATATGTTTTATGGTTTATTCAAGCAGTTCATGCTGCCAACATTTCTGCAACAATAATTGTCCCAACTTGGATTTCATGGTCATTTATCTGGCATCCGGTACGTTGTATTCATTCTTGCTTTCCAGAAAATGAATTGTAGTCTATTTTCAAGTTTTTCGTTCTTTTAAAAAACACATCCGTTTCCTTAACACTATTTTTATGTTTTATTAGGTGACTTCCTCCATTCCATTGTTTCTTGCAACAACTTTATTTCTCAAATTAATATCGTATGCCCTTGTAAATGCAGATCTACGACACGATGTTAGTAAGGACAAGTCAAAGACTGCAGAAGATATGGTATCGCTTAAACACCAGCCACTTACTGGCGGGCATAGTCAAAATGTAGATGCCAACATCATTCCATATCCGGAAAATATCAATCTCGACAATATGCTCTATTTTATTGTCGCGCCTACTCTGTGTTATCAGCAAGTCTATCCTCGCACCAAGCGTATTCGAAAGATGTTTTTGTTTAAGCGATTTGTTGAGCTTTCTACTTCGTTGGCAGGAATGTTTTTTTTAACAATGCAGTATGCAGGTATGTCGTTTTTGTATTTTTACAGCTGCTCATTGCCCCAAATAGAATCGTGGTTAGCGTATACATAATTTCAAGTCAATAATTGGTTTGTTATGATTGAAATATCACTTTAAACTGACAGCTTGAAAACCAATGTCGTAGCACCTACTCTGAGAAATTCAATCGAGGCACTTGAAAACATGGATATGCTTCGTCTTCTGGAACGTATGCTCAAGCTATCTGTTGTCAGGTACATTCATTAGAATTTTCTGCTTTGAATCCAACACTTGTAGCGAATTTGGATTGCTTTTCCATGATTATGAATAGAATTGCTTACAGTAGCTATTTATTTGACTATAATTTCTATAGCGTTGTAATATGGTTGCTCATGTTCTGGTCCTTTTTTCATTGCTGGCTTAATATTCTTGCAGAGCTCACATGCTTTGGAGATCGACGATTTTATCAACCTGTATGTGTTTTGATAAAGCCTTGTTGTAGTGGCTTTGTTTTTACGTACATGCATATACTGATTGGTTTTATTGATGATGTTATTTTGGTTCTAGTGGTGGAACGCTCGCGATATTTCCGAGTATTGGCGTCTATGGAATTCACCAGTGTATAACTGGGGGAAACGACACATTTACCTTCCACTTATATTAAACCTGGGATTTCATCCCTATGTGGCTCTTGCAGTTGTATTTTGCATTTCAGCATTGCTTCACGAGCTGCTGGTTGCAGTACCTACTCATTGTCTCAATGGGGTTGCATTTTTGTAAGTGCTCGATCTTTTTATACAGCTGGCGCCTTGTAGTTATAAAACTGATTTATCAACACTTTAATCTTTTTGAACAAATTTTGCATATGTAGAGGCATGATGGGACAAGTCCCCCTTATCTTTATTGTTGGCGCTATTTTCACTACCTGTCGAAAGGTGTTGGGACGCCCCAAAAATGATGCTCTTTTTGACACTATAGGTATTGTGGACTGGGCTTCCAAGTTTATTTTGATAAATGATTTGGTACTCATCTGTTATCAATGTACAATTAGGAAACTACGTGTTTTGGATCACATTTACTATTGTGGGGCAGCCAGCATGTATTCTTGTGTACTACACACAATGGTTCAAGGCCAACAATAGATAGCATCAAGTTTTCTCTTGATTCAATCAGATTTCCATTTTGATAAAGCAAACCCGCCCTCAGGGTTTGAAACGAGTTTCGCTAAAATAAAAGTCCATTCTAACACTCAGTCTGATGAATAGAAATCATCAGAGTAATCCGATAACAAGGCATCTTGGAATATTATCAACTCCATATCCACCAAGGATCAAGACTTTTTAAACAACTTAAATACGCTAATCAAGTCGAATATGGCTACCAAAAAGTAAAGCTAAAATACACTTGACCAGCACTGCTATCAATCCATATTCTAATCTTCACAACTGTGCATATATTTCCCAAAGAAATTCTCACTCTAGCAAAGCCAAGCCAAATGGCAAACACTTGCAGTCCACCACTACGGCCATTTCAAAACGTCAGACTTTATCTGGTGTTCACAAAAAAACCAATGCTTCACTTTCCAGTGGATCTCGCAAAGCAGTAAATAGCAAACTCACCGAAACCATCGATGCCTCGTTGGACGACCTACGTGTAGTCTACAACTCAACAATCCAGAAACAAACAAAACTGGCCGAACGAATGGAGCGAATGGATGAAAAGCGACGAGTAGAAGAACGAAAGCAGGTCGAAAAGGAAAAGTCCATGCAAACGGATGTCGACTTGAATGCTGCTTTAGATATGTTGTCAGGCTTGTAATTCTAATGATTGGTGGTTTCAAATCAAGTTATTTCATTAAACAGTTTATTCTATATCAAGTCTGGTTTTATCTTTTTGGAAATCATGATGCTGATTTTGAAAAATATTTGATTTGCTACTTGACATGCTGATAGTTGGATGCTGTGTCTAGTCCAATCTATACAGGTGAGATGACCTTGTTTGATTCCACTCTTATATACACCACAGGACTATGTTTGACGTACTAGTTTAGTCTAGGTATAAAGCAATATATGGCCATTCAGTCATGTCGAAAAGAACAGCATCAAAGAAATGCTTGCCTCGACAGTCCAACGTATTGGTCAAGCCCAGTTCAAATCCTGATAGTCCATTATGGATCAGCAAATTTGCAGATGGTTCGATCCGGCTCAATACTCTGGTAAAACCAGGAACAAAAGTATCACAAGTCATTGATATTCAAGGCGATGCTGTTGGAATTCAAATTGCTGCTGTTGCAAGAGAGGGAGAAGCCAATGCCGAGTTGATCCAAACAGTTGCTGATGTGCTTAAACTCCGTAAATATCAGGTGGCCATTGTAGCTGGACATAAGTCAAGAACCAAAGTGCTCAAGATTGACACATTGTTGAGTATCGAGCAGATTCAAGAAATGATCTTGTCGTCCATGCCACAATAGTGATTGTTACAAAGTCGATATTTGGCTTTCTCCAAACTCATGCATGCAAGCATAAAATATATCAAACCCCAAACTATTTTATTTGATCATTGGAATTTGAACAACGCCGATATAGTCCAATGCATATGCTTTATCAATAAGCATTGGCTATAGACAATAATATTTTCCAGCTCGGTTATATCTGTGTAGCTTTGAGCTCCACAATTGGAACGGTTTCTATCATTGAAGCACCCTCCTCGTCAACATAATTGCTTTGTAGCTTATGCTGTTTCTGGCGCTCTATTTCTCGTTGCATCACGTAAAGTCGCTCGGCTTCATCTAAATCGTCCCATTTTCCGGTCGAGGATGCAGCGGATCGTGTCAGCATGGACGATGTGGTGCTCTTTGGCCACTGCGGATTCAATGCTTTGTATGGCATGTTGGTCGGTCTATTAATACCAGCAATGTTTCGAGCAGCTATTCGGGCTATTATTCCCAAATTGTTTGAATGGTTATTACAAGTGGTTTAATGCATCACGATATAGTCGAGACATTTTAGGAGACCGTAGTAATGATCGATCTACACATTTGCCAACCTTACCAGCTTTACGTTTTGTAATTTTTTCTTGAAGGCTGCGGAGTGCAGAATCTTTATCTAGCAACAACTCTTTGATGGATTCGGTCATTGAGCCGTCTGTCACTATAGATGCAGCAGAAAAGCCACGATTTGGAAGAGCTTTTTGGATTCTGCGCGATCGTCGCTGCTCTCGTTCATTATCAATTGCTTCTAGTTTCTGCGAAACCTGCTCTAAGCGTGCCATTTTATGTTTAGCAATGCATGCTCTCATGGCATCTGCTTCGTCCTTTTCTTTAAGCTTTGCTAATACCAATCGCTCTTGAAGCTGTAGTTTATATATATTTTAGTTCTCCAAATGAGTCAATCAGACGAGGTTAGAGTAATTGTTGTCAATGACTTACTTCAACAATCGACATTTCACCGAGAAGACCAATTCCAGATGTTTCTGTTAAATCAACATCCTTTTGTAGTGTTCCTACTGGCGGAACACTTTTTTCCAATAGTCGGATTTGTTGAATGAGCTCGATCTTGCGTATACGCTCTTCCTCGGCTCTACAATGGGCTTGTTCTAGAAGCAACTCACTTTCCTGAGCAACTTTGGCGGCTGGTTATCCAAACATAAATTTTGGTTAAATTGAAGTTTTATGATTTTTGTGAGTTGATAGCGACACATTTAAACCATGACTGTGACTATGTAAGCTCGTACCAATTTTTGTGTTATCTTCAACGACTTTGGTCCTGGCTTTAATAATTCCTTGCTTGATTTCATGAACTCCTTCAATCTTTTTTTTGTTTTCATTCTCTTGGGCTTTTCGTCGACTTTGTGACAAGACTTTAATTTCATTCTTCAGTGCCAAAACTTCTATTACCTTTACTCTATTCCATGCCACATTAGTTTTTGTTGATATATTGTATTACCTTTCATTTATGATGATTGTTTTCACCTGTTATCTTTGATGATTTCTTGCTTGGCCACGTAGGCATCTTCGTGGGTCATTTGAACATCCAATCGTTTCCGTTCCAATTCAAGCAACTTGTTTTCTTGCTCTATTCACCAAACCCATCACACTGTATTTGTAAGCACCGCTGTTAAAACCAACTAGCTCAGCTGTAATATAACAGGTCATTCCACCTTATATTTATAGCAGACACTACTCACCTTTAAGTTTGCATTCTTCTCTCCAAGCATCAAATTGCGCCGGATCGCAAATCATTGTCTCGGCTCGTACCATGCTATCCATTTCCTCACGCTTTAGCTTTCTTACCAACGCATCTTCGCGGAGAATAGCTGCAGTAGTGAGCTTTACTTGAATGGGCTGTTGGAAAGTATTCGAATAAGCTTTGCGTGGCTTGATTCTGACTTGTTCAAATTTTTGTGCAATATCCTGTTCAATCTCTTGGCGAATCTATCAAACCCGTTCACGAAAAATTAGTCAATTTTTTGAAATAGTAAGTGTAAAATGCAACAATGAGCGATCGATTTACCTGCTCGACTTTATTGGAAGGGGTTCTGATTGCTACTTTGAATTGGCTTTTTTGGGCGTTTTCATGCTGCTCCTATTTGATAAACGACATGATCATTGAAACCCAAAGATACATATTGTTAGATACTTTTAAAATTTTATATTTGTAGCTTGACAACTGACTTTGAGTTTACGGCGATTGAATTCCTTGAGCTGAGCTAATTTTGTCATTTCAACCGAATCTTCATAGTGTGTCTTTGGAATTGAAATAGCCTAAATATGAATATTGAAGTGTGTTAACCGTCGTACCATTTAAGCGTTTGTAGATAATTTGAAAAGCTACCTTGACTATAGTTGATATTTTTTCAGTAGGCAGAGGCAATTTTCTTGGTCTTGGTTTAGTCAACTCAAATGCTTGAATTGCTATATGAAGGATTTGAATTTCACAACGTGTTGTCAGATCTTGGGCTCAAACACAATTTGAGCAATCCCAGTTTTTTACGTTTAAATTGAATTTCATCAGCTTACCGGTTGGCTTTTTTTCAGACTTTTTTGCAGTCATTCCATAGTCTGCACGATCACACAATTCTTCAAGTAGATTCTGAGCAACACTCACATGCCGCAAAATTGAATCAATAACATGTTCCTAAATCATGCAACGTGTTAGTGCATTTTCAATAAGCATTCTTAGGTCTGCGTATTATCAAAAATACAGGATTTTGACAGACCTTTAAAAATTGATGATCAAGAACTTGGCCCCATATGTATTTTAAATCGGTATTTAGATTGTCAGGACTGAATATAAATCCGACAAGACGAGACATTTTGGCTGGATCAAAACATTTCACAAATTTGCTAAATCTTTGAAATCCCAACTCGTCAAGTCTCCAAAGTGCCAGATAGCAAATCACTATTATAGCGGTATTTGAAAATAAACATGCATTGCTTGGTTAGTTTGATCTATTTTAGACTAGTTTGATTTCCAATTAGTTTGTAATGGATAATTCACCTGCAAATAAATAATACTCGTTCTGCAGATATTTTCCTCCAGTTCTTTGATAAAATAGTTTCAATGTCGACTAAAATAAAGATGGATTGCAAGTAAGTATACGTTTATTGTCAATGTTTCCAGCAGATCATGAAATCGATTCCAATTCACATATTTTGCTATCAAATCAATATGAATGCAGCTAAAGCAATACCTCTAATATTTTTCTATGTTTAACGCATCCCAAAAACGTCTCAGTTAAAAATGTCTTTTCATTGATCAAACTCACCTACAGCCAGAAATAGATGAAATTAGCCAAACTTTATTCGAGTTTGTTTGCAATGATAAACCCTATGTCGTGACATGACGTTTCAAGCACTACATCATACACTAAACCATAGCAAACCTTGTTTTCTGTTAGGTATTGTGCAAGTATATCTTCCTCTAAAACTACAATAGGCTGAGTCAAGTCACGTTTGGCTTTATCGCCAATCTTGAATAGCTCGTCTTTGACATCTTTAGCATGGATACCAAGATGAGCCAGCTCGTGTTGTACAAGAATATTGCAAGTGTGTTCAATCAACTTTTTTGCATTCATGGTATATATTTGGGTTTTGAAATGGATAAGATATTTTAGTGATGGGATAACTAGAGTTTAAAGGTTCGATTTGGCAAGTTGGACGCGCCTTTCATTTTACGTGTATTTATGTAAAATAAAATAAACTGTCTTGACAGTTCAACTCAAATAAATTTGAAAACGCATTGTAGATGTTTAAAAAATAATTTTATTTCATAACTTGAATTAAATGTAAGCCTTCTAGTAAATGAATATTTCTTTAGCGTGCCAAAGTTGGTCGCTTGGTTCGTTCGTTGGTTTCCTCCATTGCAATTTTAACTTTGATGTTTTCCCAGTCAACAGTGACCTGATGATTAAATTTAAAATTAGATCAGGTACATCAAGGCAACTATTATATTGAGATAGCAGCAACTTACATTTTGAGCATACTGCAAAATTCGCTTGTTATTTTCGGAGCGACCTAATGCTTTCAGGTACTTTTCTCGAAAATAAAGAACAGTGTCTACATGCGTCTTATACTTTAACGCCAACTCCAGTGCTCTATAGATGCAAAAATATGTGATGGTATTGGCAGAGATATAATCTGTCAATTACTAGGAAATATCAAGAAATTGTATCAGCCATGTAGCATGATCCATACCTATCCCAATTAAATAAATTTATCCACATTCGAATGGCTCTATACACGAGATTGGCAGAAATAAGAATGGTTTCTGCTTCTCTAGGTTGATGACGCATCAAAGCAAGTTCGGCTGCTCGGCCCTCTGGTGACGGAATGTCCTTAATATAGGTGACATATTGCACTTTATGAACCTTGAATTTAAATATACACGCATTAGCGATGTTTTAAATTCAAGATGATTGCATTTCAAAAATATTTAAAATACCTCTTCAATGGCTGCATAGGATACTTCGGCAGTGTTCAAATCTTGTCCAAACAGTGACATGGCAGCAAGACATGCCCACATTTCCTTTATTTTGACATGACGACATAGTCGAATGGCTTCCTCCCATTGTTTTTTATGAGCAAACTCTTGCAGCATCCCAGGTAAAGGTGATATATTGGGCATTGCAACAATGGCTCCGTCTGCGCGTCGAATCAAACATTGTGTTCCAACAAACGATATGCATTGCGAGTTTTTGCCAAGATTGCTGTACAGAAAGCCAGAAATGAAAAAGTATCAAAAGCCATATGAATATGTTAGATTATACTTGCTATTGAACAGAATCAACTGAAGCAGTTATTAGATATCTTACTTTAAAACTCGCTCAACTCGAGTGAGCAAAGCAATATCCTCATCTACAAATACCACGTTAGGATAGTACCACTGTGTGGCTTTTCCATCCATGATCGCAAATAGCATGTCTGTTTCTGCATTCCAACTAAACGTCTCTACCATGCTTCCTGAAATATAATATCCAATATGCAAGTATGAATTATGGTACTGTGATTTTGATCATCCAATCCAAAATCTAAAGAATTTACCAAGCTTTTTAAACAGCGGCTTTAGCGTTCTAGTAATGAATAGATCACGATTTTTGTCAAGCACAACCATTTGTCTTCCAGCAGGAGATACAAGCTGATTAAGTGCAATCTCTAAAACTTCTTGTGAATGCTTCAAGGGAGCATCACCAATTTGTCGTCCGGATACTACATCAAACAAAAATATGGCTTTGAAAAACAGTTTAAACAGGTTAGCATTCAAGTAAATTCCCAACAGCTTACAGCCGCACTGCATAAAATTACCTTTTTCATCTGAATGATCTTTGACTGCAAGAGTGTCACCACTCAAAGAAATGCTACGTGGAGTAATAAATTCTGGTCGAAAGCCTGGATATTTTGGCTGACTGATAAGTCGGGCTTCATATGAGAAAATTTGAATTCCAACAAAATTGTCTACAAGAACAAAGTATCTAGACATTGATTTAGAATCGGTATCAAAAATTAAGTTTGTTTTGCCAAGATACTACAAAAAATACAATGCTATTTTTAAAATCAACCAACACCTACTCGTTGCTCTGCTGAATACAGATTACTCTGCCGTTATTAGACAAATCAATAATAACTGGCGTGTTCCAGTTTTTTTGACTGTACACATAGCATTGTGATGATGTTGCAACAACAAGGTGTCCAAAATTAAGCGATGAGCTAATTACTCGACTTCGAAGCTCTAGTATACATAATGTTGCAAAATGATACATTTATTAGCTACATATTCATTTTTCAAATATACTTGAAAATACCAACCAAGATGTTCTTTGGATCCCTGAACAACATCATGCACAAGAATCTTGTTTTCATCCATAATAGTAACTTCATAGTTTTTCCATTCGTGTCGTCTAGTGATGATACATAATTTCAGTCATTATTTGTCAAATACACAACCAATCAGTTGTTGCAATAGTCAAAATGGCTTACCTGTTAATCAAATGGCCAAAAATCACTGATCCAGATCCACCAGCACATGCAAATTGTGAACCATCTGGTGTCCATGTGATATCGAAAATAGATCCACTTTTTGGCTTTTCCATTGCATAGGACCACTATAAATTGAAAACAAAACATGACATTGAATATATTTTACACATATTACATCAAAATCATGTTCGAATGTACTTACACCTTGTTTATCGCAAACGCGAAGCATATTGAAAGATCCAACAGCAAACATTTCACCAGATGGGTTCCAAGATATTGCTGTAATCGGATGGCTGTAAGGAGTGCTAGCAAATAGTAGTCTTCCAAAAGTATCCCATAATTTATACTTGCGATCTTCACTTGCAGAAATAATCAAATTATTGACCAAATTCCAATCAACTTTTGTAATGAGCCCTTCATGTGCTTTCCACTAAAAAGTGTAAAGTATTCGTTAGTCCCGTACAGTCTCAACAGTGTCAGTTTTGATAATGCAAATAGTTCTCACTTGTGTTGGCTTGCTTGCTGGCTGAAGAGATTTGATGATTAAATTCCGCCCATTTGTAAGTAGGATCTGATCATTGTTGGGTGCCCATGCCACGCAGTAAATAGGGTATCCAGTTTGAGTCAATGATGAACGAAGCATACCGCTTCTTGACCAGATTTTCAAATATCCATCCTCTCCAGCTAAAATCAAATCCGCGTCCAACTGATCAGCTTACATTCAGCCCCAGTTTCAGTAAGCATATCATCAACATCCTACCCGTGGCAATTGCAGTTCCTTCATAGTTCCATCTTAGAGATAGTAAAGCTCCCTTGTGTGCGTCCGACGCCTTTTCAATCTTTCCAGCTCGTGTGCAGATATAAAATTTGCCTACAATTGGAATAAGAATACCAGTTTAAGCTATTGTTTAGCAAAACGCCTGTAAATGGGTATCAAGTCATAAAACATACCATCTGTTGCACCAACAACATAAATATCCGAGCTGCTCTGGCCTTTTTTAGGAGCAATTGGAAACCAGTGCATATCAGTGATATATGCAGGAGGCAGTGTGTCCTCTTGAGCAGGCTCAAATGTGGTTAGGATACCAAGCGAGTCGCCATCCCCAGACCATTTCATAATTTTTCTATCGTCACTATTATTTTAATCAAAATAGTTATTCTTAGTGTCATTTACAAGGTGTACTCATTTATCATGATGGTCTAGATGTATATGCTATTCAGACTGTTGAAACGACACGCTAGATTCGTGTCAGTGTTAATACAACCCTACCTAACAGAGTAGAGTTCATTATTGGAAGTCCATCCAACACAAGTCACAATGTCGGTATCTAAATATAGTTGAATGTTAGCGTTGTTTAGCTACATATATTTGTTTAGAATCAGCAGCTATAGTGCCTACGCTTGTTCACAGCATCTTGGCGAATCTTGAGTTTCATTTTGAACGGAATGTGAAAAAGTCGAATTGCCAGTTTTAGAACTGGTTTTCAAAGTAGTGCATCCTGTATAATTCATTCTCCGTTACAGACTGAATGTGTAATAAACATTTACCGATGCATTTACAAAATTAGAAACCATACGCAGCATTCTCGTACAATTCAAGATTTGTGAATATCGGTGTAATAAAAGATTGAACAAGCTTAATACAATCAACAAGACAACTTTTTAAATTAAGACTATTTAATATATAAAGATTTTGATATGATGGTAAGAATCGCAAGAAGGTTCAAGCGTATGAATATTGTTTGATATCATGTGAATTCGTCTGGCTGAATCTCTGCCCAATTGGGAAGATGTGCAATGTCGATACTAACGTTATGTGTTTCAAAAAGCTCTATAAATTGCTGATCCATAGAACGAGATTTAGGATGCGAAAAGCGTCGATATTCATCAAAAATAGATGTCATGCTCCAATGCTGCATTTTACGCAAGCATCCTACAAGGCAACCAGTACGATGCTACAGAGATCGTAGTAAATGCTGTCAGCAAATAAAATGGGTATATTCTTTATACAATCAGCAAATATGGCACCTTTCCCTTGTTGCAGTGAATCAGCACTTGATTTTGTGCAACACATGTCGGATAAAATGAAAAAAACAATCAAGGTGGGTCGATCAGTACCAAGAAAATATTAAAGTATACTATGCTGCAATTTATACAAAATCTCCTACATGGATGGTTTCGTTCATCTGAATAATGAAATCAGGTATCATTTTGATTCATATATATTAGTTACTATATCCATCACTGTAAATAAACAATGATGCTTACCCATAATAACGGACAATGCTGCGCATACAGTCTCTTCTGGAATATCTACAAATGGCTCCTAAAAGTAGACAAGACATTGGATTGACTAGGTTACATCATATCCCAATCAGGTATCCTGGGAAACCCAGATCTGATAATTGCCCAAAATATATGGCATCAAACCTTATTTCCCGCAACACCAAATTGAAACAAATGTATATTGTTGTCATCCAGAAATTTCCTATTCTGATCAGGATAATCTTCTAGAATTAGTGTCCTAAAGTTGCAATCATTGTTAGTAAACTTGACTGTGAGCGTATGCAGATACCATTGAGTGCCAAATCTAGAATACATTACAAATATATAGCTAGCAGCATGCTTACAAAATAGACCGAAGCCCAAGCTTTTTCAAAAAACTAAAGTTTCGTTTCTTTGGAAATGCACTGCGGTATATGCCTGGAGCGACCAGATTGAAGTTCTCACATGGCTGAAGTTCTGCTTGCTGCTGGTCTTGATCTCGCTCGTCTTGTAAATCATCCAGACCTAAACCAGAGGATCCTGGTTTCGTACCAGCCACTGATGAGACTGTCATGCTGCCACTCGCAGGCACAGAAAGGCTGGACATTGTAGTATCACTTCGTATGGTTGTGCTATGAGCGACGCTCGTTAGGGTCGGGAAATTTGCTGGATTGGTATTGATGGCTGGAGCATCTTGTTCTAAAGGGTTTTGCACTTCAATATGTTGGAATAGTGCAGCATTGGTTGATGACATACTCGAGTATCAGTGCAATGACTTTAGTCCTGAACTAACTTGATCCACACCTATGTCTACTATTGATGGACCAAGACAGATTCAATGTGTTGGTTAGCGAGATCCAAAACCGGAAAACTACAGTAAATGAATTCTGGCAAGTTGGTCAATATTTAATCGAATAAATAAATCTTGAGTATTTGAATCGATATAATATTGGCTGCTTATGCTTTGAGTGCATAGCTTGTACTTTCTGCTTGGAATCACTGCTGCATTCACGCAGAATGGAACATTAAATAAGGATACCAAAGTGTATAACAGCCAGTATCATGACATGATTGCCAGTTTATTGGGTTTCCTGGTGATTGGCATATAGAGTTGCATCCCTAACACACAATCCTTGCCCTTTTGACTAGAACTCAAACGTACCTGCAAGTGAATCTAGTAATCGTACAATGCGTGTTATGCCAAAAATGGAAAAAGAACAGACTCGAATAGTTTATTGCAGAATTGAAAATGTCCATCGAAGCAGCCAATTTCCAATAAACGTAACGAATATTTAATCATTGTTTATTCTAAAGCAAAATAGAGTCAATCACTGCAGGATAAATACAGAAAAGTTCTATTTTACGTGAATAGGATTGTAAAATTGAACGGTGATATTAAATAAAAAGGATTGCCAGACAGAATAGAAACAAGTCGGTATTGCAAATGGTAAAATCCAAAGCTGCATTATTGTTTAATGGCAAACACCAAATCAAATGCCTGAACTATGTCTCCAGATCTACAGTTGGTGTATACATAAGGCATCGTGTCTGCATCAAACGCCTGGGAAAGGTTAGGATGCTGAGATTTCGATGCTGATGTAGGAGATGCTGCTTTTCCTCGTGTATTGGGAATTCCTCGACGATACAATCCAATAGGAACATAACCAACCGACAGACAATAATGCACCAACTCAATGTATTTTTTCCCAGCGTAGAATTCTGTAACGGGTAAATGCACCACATTGGCAATTAAAGCTCGCACCACATCCACAATGTACGGCCTAAAGTAAGATTGGCAAAGCAATGAATGCATAAACGACGATGTAGCAACCATTCCTGCCGCAAAGTGTCGATCAAAATGGTATACTGGATAGGGGCTCAATCCAGACTCGTTCAACTCTGCTTCCTCGAGCAATTTTTGAAGGTATGCTTCCGTGATGGGCACCTCGCGATGAGATTCTCTGCCTGTCGCATCTTCCTCTGCATTGTCTTGATCATTTGGCAAATCGTCGTCCTGGTCTTCCAAAACCTCTTTATCTGTTTGAAAAGTATCATTATTTGCACTAGCACTACTGTCCACAAGACTGCTTAACATTTCATAATCTCCTTGAGAATTGGCTTGAGTCACAGCATTTGCCGGGGTAAACCGCTTTTGTGAGGGTTTGCCAGAATTGGATTGTTGATTGTTTATCGATTTCTTATAATTAGACTCGGCCTGTGAATAGTCATGATGCTTTGAAGTGTGTTGCTTTTTTGATCCATTAGACGATTCAAATACAAACTGAACCAGTTGAAACCAGATTGACGATTGCTTGGCATTCTCGGCTCGAACTTTTCTATAAAGATCCAGTCGATCGCCCAAAGTAAGAGCATAGTTACTTAAAATGGACTGCATTCGTAAATTATTGGTGTCCCATTCCATATTTCTTGCTGAAAAGTACTTTACATTCGAACCATCCACCAACTCTACAAGAAATCGGACACGAGGCCATTCCTAAATATTTTCCAAGAGTCGTAGATGATGAGCAAGCCATTAAGATGATCATTTAAAAACATGTAGCCAGTAAACTTACTCTTTGAAGCATCTTGACAATAAATAGTGCTTGGCTGTCTGGAACAGAATCATTGTTGGAGTTGCTACCGTCAGAATTGGCCAAAACCACAAGACGAAGACATCTATCAACGCCTGCCTGAGTCAAGCTTGTTTTTTTGAGTGGTGTTCCCTGAACAATATATACATTTTCGTGTGAAAGAACGTCGGCCCAAATCCCAAGATCGTCAACTTTAGGCAATGTTTCCATCAGGCAGACAATGGGTGCTCTTGGGATGTTGGGGCGTAAGACTGGCGTATCTTCTGAACACGTTGAACTGGCTGCTTTCTTTGATGATGTTGGAGTGTTTGGTTTTTTGGGTTCATTCATATCTTCTCCGCATATAGAAGCTACAAACTGACGCACTGCACGTGCAGTCATTTGGCCACAAAGTATAATATGGCCAAACAGGTCTGCAGGCATTGATCCCAAAGGAAGTTTTTCGCATTGAATTTCCTGAAAATTGCTTTTATCAAGTAACCCGTCAAATAAAGTAGTACTGGCTTTGTCCAACTGAAGCGTACCATCTCTCTTTCCAATTACATCTTCCATCTCCAGTTCAAGATCGCGCTGATCGAGTTCTGTTTTTTTGTACTGTTCTTTGAAATGAAGTGCAATACGTAAAAGCATTTCATCACCTCCATCTGAAATACAAAATGCAATGTCATCATTTTTGATACGGTAAGCTCTATCGATACGCATGCGAACTGGGTTTTGATTGAACCCAGCATTACTAGAAATCAGTGCAAAAATAATGGTACCATAGATGGTGTATACCTCACGCGCTGCATCGTGAAATTTCATACCAACAAGCCCAGCAGGAATTTTAAACGTATAGACTTGATTTGCTACTCCACATTGATACTCTTGCATCCAGAAATCAGAAAGCGTGTTGTTTTCCAGTTCCTTGTACGAATGAATTAGGTTGAGAACTAGTGTTTGAATTCCAGGAACAATACAATTGGCAGCCATAAGAGACATTTTAATCTCATCAATACACAAGGTTCGATCACATCCACAATGATTAGAAAGGTCCTTGGATCGAATGTCCTGCACTTGAGCAAATACAGGAAGTCCTGGAAACCCGTTTTTGGAAACAAGTGATTGCATAAGAATTTGAGCATCCATACTACGTGCATGTTTCAATTCCTCAACCTCATTGTGAGAATCAATATTAGTTGTAGTTTCTGAAGACTGGGTGTTGAGTAAAAACAGTGCAGTTGCATACTGAGCAGAAGCACGCCTGAGATCGTGGACAGACATGAGATTTCCTCTCAGATAAATAAGCCGATTACGATAAAACGGGTGGTTTAATAGTCTTCGAATATCAATGTTTGGCTCTTGAGTGTGCAGGATCACAATTGTTCCAAGTTGGTCAGCAATAAAGTACTCGCGGCAAAAATCAATCAAGCTGCTGGCAGTAATGCCTCCACTGAGAATAACATGAGGGTGGCTACTGGATGCCTGATGAGATGCTCGTTGGTACCGACTTAAACTGTTGTATAGTTCAAGAATTTTACCTGTTTGATAAGGCACATAAACGATGACCAGTATAATCAAAAACATAACAATGATTCGCGAAATACTTGAGTTGGGCGTAAGATCTCCAAACCCAATTGTACTGCAATATCATTAAGCAGTATAGTTGTAACAATCTGGGTTAGTAACGCTCCAGATTGATACAAAAGCAGTAGATATAAGTAAAATAAAAGTCAATAGCTACCTAAACGTAACCATGATATAGTATAGACTGTCATGCCAATTTTGTAGAGATGGCGGAGTATTGAATTTAACTACAAGAGTTTCGGTGGCATTGATTACGGATGCAGAAAAAAAGATAAAATTGGCAAAGTTGAGAATAAATACGGTGAGTTCTCTGGTTTCCTCAGACTGTGAAAATGCCAGGATTCGATACGTTCGTAAAATTCTTGTTGCTCTGAAAATCCGAATAAGTCCAACAAACCACACAAATTTTGTGTCGCTTGAAATAAGTACAAACACAAATGGAGATACAATAGATAGCAAATCTATCAGCGACAGGTAGTTGATAAAAAACCGTAAACGATCCTCAGCCGTGTAAAACGACAAAAAATAGTCTATGAGAAAAATGGCTGCATAAAATAGATCCAAATTTTTGATGAGTTTACGCTCAGTACGATCGTCCTGATGCACAAGGTAGGTAAGCATGACATAGTTCAAAATGGCGAGAACGGTACAAAACACTTGGAAAACCATCCAAGCACGTGCATATCTTGAAACGCTGATCCAGCGACGAACAGCATCGGGAGAAAATCGGTTGATCCAAGTGCGACGAGTTTGTTGACGAAGATTGCTTAAATATCCTTCAGCTACTTGAAGTTGTGGAAACTGTTTGATAAATTTATCTCTTATTTCTTCCATGCCAACCGAGTTTACACCAGACTCTTGAATCGCCATTTCGTTTATTTTGGTTCGTTGTTGAAATTTTGCTCGCAATGACCGCTGCTCTTTTCTGATTTTTCTAATCTCGGCAGTGTTTTCATATCCGCGACGAATTTTCAGACCCAGCTCAGCAAGAGGATCCTCAAAGAGATCACCATCTAATAACCACATACATGAATGTGCCAAGATTGAAGCAAGTTGTAGAAATATGATGTAGCAGGATTAGTTGATGCAGTAAATTCATCCAGATTATGAATTTGTTACAGTTGAACAAGACGTGTTTCGTGTTGTATAGTTCCCAAGATTAGACAATTATGAGCAACAGTGCAGGTGAGAAAATAAACCAGCACCAACTGCTAATGGGTTATAATCCAACGGTGCTAATATTTAGACTTACCGTATCCATACTTTTTTGCCTGATAAATCTTCCATGCGTATTTTACTAGACGAGCTCCAATAACGCACAATGGGATAGCCACAAATGGAAATATTAGGGCCACAACGGCGGAAGAAAAAGTAGCATCAGTAATAATCCCATCTTGGCCGTCGCTAGGAAAATATATTGTATTGCTTGAGTTTGACACATTCGTTTCAGTGGCAACAATTGTGGACGTTGATAACGACATGGAGCGTATCGTTTCTGGTCGAGTTCCAGATATCTCAAAGCATTCTAGATGTCTGGTAGGCAAGAGACTACTGCATCACGTGTTTTAATATGATATAGTATCATTGTGCACAATCTATGGATATGAGCCAATATTTGATCATATTTGCATATATATGGCATGTTTTGATAGAGTTTCAATAAAGCCAGTCATGTATTTCTTGTGAACAATGGGGTTGTTGTACTTTAAATAGCGGTGATTAACAAAAACAAACGCATTTACAAAGGTCGAGGCAGTAACTTGATGGTTTGGAATCAAAACGTTGTTTAATTATGAGTAGATGCGTTTGAGTCGTGCGATTGAGATGAGCAATTGATTTCAGGCACTTTGCTCAAGATTTTAGGCAACTCGAACGATTGTAAAAAACAAATTCCGACCATCATCACAAGAGAATGTCTGCACCAGCACCACCTACAAGGCAAGCGGAGCAACCCATCGGCCTTTTTATAAATACCAGTATCTGTAAAGGAACTGATAATGGTTCTTCTACTATTGCCAGTTTGTTGCATATACAGTTATAACTTGGTTTTGTCCGTTAGATCCATTCAACCACATCAGAATGTTTCCAACACCCTTGTATATCCATCGTGTACCTGTTATTATACCAATCATTTGTATAGGCCTGGAAAAAAAGATATTCAAGTTGTTCGAGCCCTGTATACGTATACTCCTCAGCAGCCAGACGAACTTGGATTTGAAGAAGGAGATATTCTGTAGTAAGTGCTCATCTGTGTATGAAGTTTGAAAACCAGTTGAAACTAATAAATCAACCATGGACAGTGTTATCGAAAAGGAAAATGTCGATTGGTGGAAGTGTCGTTCAGGTACCAATGAAGGAATGGTTCCAAGCAACTATGGTATGTATTGACTCTGGTATAATGCTATTCTATATATTGACACTGTTTCTGGAAACACATTGCAGTTGGTGAAAACACTGCCCAGATCGACAATCCTCTTCATGGTAAGTTTAAATTTCTTTAGATAACTACAATGTGGTTGGTAGAAGTATATCTTGCTAAAACTGATTGATTTGAACATGGTACATTATATGATATGGAATCGGTGTTTAGAGGCAGCAAAGCGTGGTAACGAGTCGTTTGTTGCAGAACTGCTTGCTGCTGGTGTTTCAGTAAACGGTATGTATCGGATCTGGGATAGCTCAAAACATGATTCACAATGTATTATTTGGATTCCATGTAGTGTATTCATTTTCCAGGTTCATTGATGCGTTTTGTGTATTATACAATGTAGGACTTGACAGGGCTGGCAACACGCCAATTCATTGGGCATGTAGAGGCGGACATGCACAGATTGTATCTTATCTTTTAAAACAATCACCCACCATTAATGCTCAAAATAAGCTTGGTGATACTCCGCTACACCTTGCTGCATGGGGTAACATTTGATTGTATACTTTACACATGGCTTGCAAGCCATAATGAATATTGAGCTACATATCGCTAATTTGGTCATTGGATGTTTAATGAAATAGGCGGGCACTCTCAGGTCGTATACCTTTTGCTTGGTCATCCAGATGTGCGAGTCAATTTACGCAATAATGATGGAAGCACACCTCTAGATCTGGCAAAAAATGCAGAAATAGGAGCTGCACTACTTAATTTCACTGGTTGTAACGGTGCAGATGATCTCGCCGGGGACGGACTTGATGAGGAAGATGAAGAAGTTGAATAAATCTAGTTTCTACATAAATAATCAGGATTGTGCCAGTGAAACTAACAGTATATGCACAGAGTTTGATTAAGTTTTTCATTTCAATGATCTGATGATGTGGGTAATAAATTGCTGTTGCAGTTCCACTTTCCCCTTTAATAAAAGACATTCATGAGCTCCTAGTCCCTGCATTGAAGCATTTGAAAGCGTACGATACAATTCCAAGGTAATACTCTGCAACTTGGCTAAATGATCCGACTTAAAGTCTGACTCTTGATCGCGTGTGTGTGTAGGATGTTGAGATAGTGATGACGGCTTGGCATGTTCATTATTGGAAACAACAGCGGAGACTGATGTCATGGATGCTCCAAGTGGTTTAGAGTTTCCAAGAGCAGTTGATGGGTCTGTAGCCCATGCTTGAGTTGGACTTGATGTTGGAGAGTTGCGATGAACTGGGACTGGTGTGGTGCAATCTTCATTATGTGTTTGATCTGTGGTTTGTCGAGACTGAGAATTTGCAGATGGCTCTGTGGACAAACCCTGTGTATCGCCAATCGTACTCCTTTGCGTGTTTGTTGGCTGCAACGAAGACTTTAGTATAGACTCTATGAATTTTGAATGCTCTCTCATCACGCTTGGAAGTGGAATGCTCGGCTGAGTTGAGCTTTGTGAAGCAGATGAAATGAGTTGTGATGGCTTGGGCGTAGTAGTTACAGGATTAAAATGCAATGAATTTTTAGACTTTGACGAGGAGCTGTATCTATCATTGGACAAGGAAGGCTGTTTTGGATCTACATTTGGTACATCGTGTGGGTTTGAAATAACTCGAGTACCTGATAGTGGGCCATGTTGTTTATCTGAAGGGTATAGTCGAGGTTTATATGCACTAAATGCAGACTGGCTACGAGGAGATGGATGAGAAGACTGATGTTGATGGGAGTGATACTGATCGTTGCTGCTCAGATGACGGGCTGATGGTGGTTGCTGAGCAGGATGATGCGATTGATATCTATCCGATACGCGGTTGGTGCCAGTGGGAACGCCAGGCTGCAGAGAGGACGGCGCAAGATAAGCATGACTCTCTCTATACCCTCTTGAATGTTGCTGATAATAGGGGATCTCAGAGTGATGAGATTGAGCCGATGAAAGCGATTCCTGCGACCTCATACGTGAATAGGAACTAGCGTTGCTCAGCGGACGATGCGGAATAGTAGAATCTGCTTGGCGGTCCCCATAATAGACATTCGGCTGTCTAAGTGTGGTGTCTGTCGTCAATGGTGCTATTGAGCTTGCAATAGAAGATAGTGATGGTCTTCGATGGCCAGACACACCATTCACCATACTGCTTGAAGATGAGTACCTTTCTGGTGGTGGTTGGTAGGAGCTACGATATGCCGTATCATTACTATGTTCCAAAGTGCTGGGACTAGAGTAATTTGGTAGTGCATAGGATGGTGCTCCATTATAAATAGAACCTTGGCGAGCCATTGGCTCAGAAGGGTCATGAAGCGATGACATGCTCCTTCTGAGCTGCAGTTGATTTGAATCTATTGTTGCTGGCACTCCGTGGCGAGATGCGTATGAATGACTGGACTGATAAGGGTAGGATGGTCGAATAGATCCATAGGAATCAAACGGAGAATATCCAGATGCACCAGAGATGGACTGTGACTCTGATGGGGTCTGTGAATGGCTCATGGACAGTCAAAGTTGGATACTGCTGGTTCAAATTACAGCCGTATTCACGTAGAACGAAACACTTTATTTTGCAGTCTTGTTTTGCTTCCGAGTAAATAATGATTAAATGTTGCATTTTCTACCAGAAATCGACTATTTATTCAAATACAGTAACAATCATATAGTTTAAACACTATTGTTTTGAGCTGAAATGATCCTCGTTTGTCATAACCATACATCATACAATCACCAAGTTTAAACCCAGATCTATCCATTGTAGTCCATATATTGGATTGGCTGTTTTCAATCCAACTTTTGTGTTGTATTCCAAAAACTTGCAGACACGTTTGCGCTTTGGTTGAAAAACTCAATGATTGCATGTCCTGGGAATGCAATTATACATGTCGATCACCAAGAAAAAATTAAACTTTGTTGGGGAGTTTCATCTACGCGAGTATGGTTGTAATTGCAACCGCGCAGAATTCAAGACTCCATTTCAATATACTTGATCAGTATGTAACTAGAATTTGTAACAACATACATTATAGTCATTATAGTGACATGAACCAAGTCTTTATTTTGTTGAATAGTGGCATGTATTGCCCGACCCGAATACTCCAATCGTATTTTGGGTCTAATTCGAAAAAACATTGCTTTTAAACCTACCAGGTTAATTCCAACCTTTAATGTCTTATAAGGCAATACAAATAAGAATTTTTTCGCAAATATCCTTGTAGTCAGCAGAGGATCCTGCAACGCGCTTGAATCTAAGACCATGAAGGTTGTTCAGACGGGGAAGCTTGCATACCTCTATTTCAAACTTGCTGGCTTCCTTACTTGGACCTCCAGTTGCAGGCGCAGTCCATATACACTCTAATAAGTAGCGAGACTGTGCACGACTGGATATGCCATTTTTAGCACAGGCCTTGATGATTTCTGAAATAATTTCGTCGGGAGGTTTAGATGACGTGGTATTGGAGTTGAAGGTAAATCGTAGCGAACGAGGCTTGTCGGAATCTTCTCCGCTTGGCAATACTGCTGGGGTTGTGGATATTTGATCTGTAGGACCACTTGGTGATGCTGAACCAGGAGTTTCAGGTGAACGCTTCATTTGACCACGCAAAATACCTACAATAGTATTATGTCGCTTGCGTGTGTTGGTCGGATTCTGCGGTGTAGTGAATAAGGAAACATCAACTTCATCAGCTTGATCATCACTTGGAGCACTTGTACGCTCACCAGGAGGCTCTGAACTGACAGAGGTGGTTGGTGCTGACACAATACCCTGATCATGAGTGGGAATAGCTGCTGCTGCAGTCATGGGACGGACACTGCTAACTGCAGCAGTATCTTTACCTGCAGTAGTAGACTTATCACGAGTATGTGTTGTCGTATCTTTGGACAGTTTTTTTGATTGATCTTCTTCGCCATCTGGTCCCTTTGGCTCAGAATCTGCTCCAACCGTTGCGCGTCTACGACGGCTACTTGTAGTGGTTGTTGGTTTAGTTTGCTGAATTTGAACAGATGGTTCTACACCGGATGTGGCAGAGTTTTCTGGAATAGTAGAAACAGCTGGTAAAACACCATCCTCATCAATACGCATCATATTAGGTGCTTTGGCAGCATTAGGACTAGTGGACGACTCTTTTACTCTAGTGGGGAAAGCCATTTGAATGACATCGGTAGAATTCAAATCTGCTGCAATGGTATCACGGGCATTTTTTTCGTGATATAAAAGATAGTATACGGCAGCGATGTCGTCGTATACATTGTCTCGGAGTGCCTGAAGAACAGTGTCTCGACTCACCTTGTATTTTGCTTCTATAATCTTCACAATAGACTCATCCTCCTCAACCTTTTGAGAAAGATCGGTTGAAATTGGGGAATCACCATAGGATTCATTGATCCATGGATCATCAAGAAGCATCTCCAGACTTCCACGTTTGATAGGATCCCGAACAAGAAATTTGCGCAGCAGTTTCTCGCACACTGTAAATGTTAGCAATCCAGTTATAAAAGCAAAACATTTGTAAAGTAGCATGGTAAACATAATGACTTACAGTCAGACAAGTAAAAAGGAATACGATACTTTCCGCGACATACAGATTCTCGCATTTCTTGAAGATTTTTACCATCAAATGGAAGACATCCTGTAGTGAGAACGTACAAAATAACACCTAGACTCCAAATATCAACTTCTGGTCCAGTATACCGACGGCCTTGAAATAGCTCAGGTGCTGCGTATCTACAATCAATGGAATATTAAACAGGTTACAATGACTTTCATATAAAAATGTAATTTTTCAATATAAGCCAACTTACGGAGGTGATCCGCAAAACGTATCAAGTTTGGCATCGGGATCAAAGTAATTACTGAAACCAAAATCAGCAATCTTAATGTCGAGATTTGAATCCAATAAAAGGTTTTCCGCCTATACAATATTTCTCAAGGTCAGCAGATTTTTTCAAACATTTGAAACCTCATTGTTTAAAGAGTTGGAATAAATGCAATGTTGAAACGCTAACTGACCTTGAGATCTCGATGAATGACACGCTTTTTGTGGCAGTAGCTCACGGCAGAGAGAATCTGTCTAAATTTTGCACGAGCTTCTTTTTCCTTCATCTTTCCATGGACCACAAGGTAATCATAAAGTTCTCCACCAGAAGCGTATTCCATAACCAAAAACACGGTGCTTTTAGTTTCAATGACTTCATAGAGTTTGACAATATTGGGGTGATGGAGCAACTTCATAATGCGCACTTCGCGGTAAAGTTTTCCCAGCTTTTTTTCATCAAGTTGGGTTTTGTCAATAACTTTGATGGCAACCTGGTATAATTGATAGTATGCGGTTAGCTTAAAACTGTTAAAGGGAAAAGTAAAAATTGCAAAGCAGTGTTGTCAATATGGTCATGACAAAATGCCTAGTATAGACCGCAACAATGATTAAAATATACTCGGGGTTCATAAATTTAATAAATTACTCGTAAAAGAGCGTATACCATCGTGGATATTTTGTAAATGGTAAATCATAATTTTACAGCTGTATTCGCGTAAAATGGAACACTAATAGAGGTGCCAAATATACAATAAATAGCCAGTCCCATGACATGACTGATGCCAAATTTACTGAACATTGTGCTTTTTGAAATTTTTGACAAGTTCAATTTTTTCTTGGTGATCGGCATATATAATTGCATTCCCAGGACATGCAATCATTGAGTTTTTCAACCAAAGCGCAAACGTGTCTGTAAGTTTTTGGAATACAACACAAAAGTTGGATTGAAAACAGCCAATCCAATATATGGACTGCAATGGATAGACCTGGGTTTAAACTTGGTGATTATATGATGTATGGCTATGACAAACGAGGATCATTTCAGCTCAAAAAAATAGTGTTTAAACTATATGATGGGCACTGTATTTGAAAAAAAGGAGAATTGAGAATGTCTATTAAAGAAGCAACGTAGTCAATTTGCAGTAGAAAGACGGAAAGATTTAACCATTGTCTATTTCAAAGCAAAATAGAGGCTCTGTCCATAAGATAAATACAGAAAGGTGTTTCATTTTACGTGAATACAGCTGTAAATGAAAGTAAATTGGCATTTATAGACCAACAGTATTTTATAGATGTTGGGTGTAAAAGACGGTGTGATCGTCCATTCAGTAGATACCCATTAGTAAGTATCACAGTCAAAAATGAATAATGGATACTGCTCAATTAAGGGATTATTCGAGTAGACAAGCCACATTTACTGAATAATAAATGGTCAACCATACAAAAACCAACCTCGCAATTCGTGAGCCTGTGTGTAGCAAGCTTGACTTTTGCAAAGTTACCTTCGCCTACTGTTTTTTGAAAAACATAGTTTCCTATGCCAGGTAATGCAATGTCTGGATTGCTTGTATCATCCTTGTCTCTACGTGTGCGTGACGAAGGTTTAGATGCTGGTGCTGAGGCAGCAGCTGAAGTACTCATTTCCACGAAATACAGTTATAAACGATAGTGTCTATATATGTCGTGTAACAGATTTGCTATAAAGTAATATTTAGCTAGATATATCTGCTGATATGTAATCAAGGAAGATGTGTTTGAGTAAAAAAGGTTATTTGTCGAAAAAAGGGTCATAAGCCATTATTCAAAGGTAAATGACGCGAAAATCATCATTTTTGGACGAGAAAAGCGATTGATCCAAAGCATGTTATGTTAATAAAGCAACACATATGAATGGCAAAGTCTAAACTATCCATGTGAATTTTTTTTATTTGTAGCAATCGGTCCCAACCAGGCGACATGAGTTTAAATGTCATGAATTGTAAAATAAATCCACCCTTGTGTATTTAGTTTTCGACCAGATATCAAAATAAAAAGCGCTTTGATCCAAATGCCATCCATAAATAGATATAAGCTGCCAGATTCGAGACAACACCCAGCCACTGTATTTACTGATTAGACTCAGTTGCAGCAATCGCTGTTTGAATTCCGAAAATAAAGACTAAACAGCCAAAAATGCCTGATGGAATCGTGTTTATATCTGCAGAAAGCCATGATTCCATCAAAGCATGCAAAATTCTGTAAATAAAATTGAATGAAATCTGCAAACTTTAGCTGTCTTCAAACACATCAACCATGGCCACTTTACTATCTGCTTCTGCATCCCCTTCTACAACCCATTCTGTCCCTATTCAACCACCAGAACTTAAGCCTAGGTAATGCTCTACGACTTTTGCATTGTTCTTTTACTGCACTATAGTGTGACTATAGATTTAGATATCAATAAGCCGCTATGCTGCATTTTAATCAGCCAGTTGCCATTTTTGGGTATATTATTGCAGTCAAGGGTCATGAAAGACTAGGGTTATTGATATTTTCTATTTTCAGTCCTATCCAATATATATTTTTGCAATGGTCCTGGCATTGGGTTTTAGTCTAGGAATAATATGCTTCTACGTTTAACCTTTTACTGACTTGTTATCCTGTCTTGCATAGATGGTTTCGGGCAATAGACATTCCAATAAGAGATGACACTCCTTTCAAGTATCAACCAGTCGGATATGTGGCTAAGCCAGCATCACAATGGTAAACGTTATTTATCTGGTTATTCTGTGAACTGAGCTTTTGTACTGTTGGTTTGATTAGCGATCGCATTTTGCACTTGAAATAGTCGGGTTATTCTTGACTATACATGAACATTACATCTTTTTGAATTGATTGTTATTCAGTGTACAAAAAACTAACTACAGTATCGTTGGGATTCTCTAATGTGCCCATTCAAGGGAACCACTTTCCATGCATGACTCCAATGCCATTGAAGGAATCTATCAAAAACTAGTCAAGAAATCTATTGGAGGCACACGCAATATGAATGGACTTTCTCCTGTTCGTCAAAAAGAGCGTATCACACCCAAAAAAGACAACTGCATTATTGGGGGAGAGGATAATCTGTATGAGATTGACGTTGAAAATTTAGAAATCTACCCAGGCAAGTTGTATGGCTTTATAGATGTATTTGTTTTTGAGTGATATGCACTGGAATGCAACTACAGTTGCTTATACTGGTATATGTATCAGTGTTTTGGTCAGGACCAACATATGAAATTCGTCGTGGTACCTGGTTTGCTCCAACAGGAGCTGGATCTTCATACCAACCTTGTGATGAAAATTTATCCCGGCAGTTGGAAGACGGATATAGGTATTTGAACAAGATCTAGCTTACTAAATGGCTTGATTTAAACTAGTTGGGTTTTTGCACAGGGCAGCCAATAGATTTTTAATCTATTTTATATAGGAAATACATTCCATGGGTGCCTGCGGGAGCATCTAATATACCTACAGTTCCTACTTCACTATCATCTACTGAGGATGCTTCTATTTTGTCCAACAAGCCAGAAACCGTATGTGTAAATATGCCTTTCTAATTTCAATGTAAATTATAACACGCATTAAACAAATATGCTATTAAAGCAGAGATGGGCTCTTTTTGGGCCATACATGAATCAATATGTTGTATATGCAAGTTCTACATCGGCATGGCTTCAATCCGATATGCTTACAAGCAAGCTTACTAGAGCAGTGACCAACAGTTCTGGAATGAAATTGGTTCGTAGTTGGAGCGAGGTTTGCAAACTCACTGCTAAAAGTCGATTGGCCAATACAGCTCGAACAATTAGGCGAGGAAGCAAGGCAGATTTAAACCAGCAAGCTCCTGCCACTTCCACAGATGGAAAATCTATTCCAGACTTAGTGCCGACAAAGGCGTCTGAGCAAATACCAACGGAAGAGGATTTAGAGGAAGAAACATATACTGAGCGCCAAGTGGATCATCTTGTTTTTGTTATTCATGGGTATGTATGTTTTTGATATCTTAAACGTAAGCTTGGTATTAAATTTTGTTTTTTATTATATAGAATTGGACAAAAGCTTAGCGAAAGAGTTGATGCCGTAAACTTCCCTCATGGTAACTAGACTGATTTTGACATTTGACATATATTAGTTTTCTGATGGCTTGCACGATTGATATTGTGGGTAGATTGTGATATCCTTAGAAAAGCAATCAAGGCTTCTGCCAAGCAGTTTCACGATCAGATAGCTGTTCTCAAAAATCAAGATCCAAAGATAATTCCCGCAGGAAGCGGTGTTCAAGTTCTTCCTATCCAATGGCGACAAAACATTGATTTTAGCATGCGAAAACCGGAAGGCGAGACACCAGGAGATGAAGCAGAATTGACACTTGATGATATTACTTTGGATGGTATACCAAGTATTCGAATGCTTGTTTCGGATGTTATTATTGATGGTACGTTCAACAAACAGATGATATGTAGGCAGTGTACAGTTTATTTGAAACATGTAGCTTATGCTTTGAAATCACTAGTTTTGATGTATCTTACTCCCAAATACAGGCAAGAGATGATTCGGCAAGTTACCACAGAGTTGAATCGTGTATATCACAAGTATTTAGAAAGAAATCCTACGTTTTCTGGGGAAATATCACTGTATGGTCATTCGCTTGGAAGCATTTTGGCATACGATATCATGAGCCATCAACACATGTCTAGGCCGCTTGATGGTAAAGATGATAAAGCTCCCAAACACGAGGTTGATCTTAGCGATCTTTTAGCCAAAACAGTGCAGAATGGTCGCATTTCTGGCTTGATAGAATCAGTGGATACGCTGGAGTACGAGCCTCTAGATTTTCGTGTGAATGCATTGTTTGGTTAGTTTTGGGATTGTATGTTTTCCAACATTTCCAACTTTTACTTAGCTTTTTATCGTTTTGTTTTAATTTTTACTTGCAGCATTGGGATCACCAATCGGAGTGTTTTTACTATTGCGTGGAAATCATATTGGTGCATTTGAGGGTGCTGAAACGTCACTGGCAGATCCTCGATGTTCGCGACCAGACGTCAAATCCCTCTACAACATTTTTCATCCATATGATCCGGTTGCTCATAGGATTGAACCGCTTGTCATAAAGTCTATGTCCTACCTCAAACCTGTTTCTATTCCATATACCAAGGGTGGCATCACGGTATGGTGTTTATAATTAATCGGCGTGGACTTGTTACAAAACTAAATAGAACTTGGATTGATTTAAATATTTAGGAGACAATCTATGGTATTCAAGATCTTGGAACCGGTATTGTGGAGCGCGGTCGAAACATTATTGAGTCGGTTCGTATGGGACTGTTTACTAGGTTTTCCACAACAGCTGAGATGGTGAACCAAGCAGGCCGTGCAATTAACATGGTTGGATTTTCGCCAAGTGCATCACAGAGCCAAATGGTAGAAGTACCAGTGCCAGTAACGACTGGAACGGCTCATGTTCCTGATGCGGGGAGTTTAGCACAACAGTCACAACCCATCCGAGACAATGCTAATCCATTGTCACTAGATGAAAAACCATCTCAAAAGTTTGAAATGACAACTCCTCAGCGAGCCTCGAATACTAATTTGAAAGGTGCTGCTTTGTCAGCATCTGAGCGTACCACAGCGCTTTCACCCCAAAGAATTGCCGAGCGGGTTAGTAATGCAACGAAAGCAGCAGCACAAAATGCAGATTTACGCTTATTGAACCCAAGTGGTAGACTCGATTATACTCTTCAAGAAGGTGTATTAGAGAATCCATACTTGTCATCTCTTGGTGTACACATGAGTTACTGGGATGATACAGACTGTTCCATGTTTATCTTAAAGGAGCTTTATGGCATTCCTTCTATACCGATTCCTAGAACCAATCCTTCTGAATCTGCATCAGTTGCCCCAACTGAAACCAAATGAAGCTGATTTTATAAACTAAAAGCAGATAGTTTTTTGGATTCCAGTTTTGTTATACGCATGCCACAATCTACCGACCATCCACATGCTTTTATTTAAACTTTTATACCGTGACATCAAGTTTACTTGTTTCATCGTCAACTTATACTACACCGTTGTGCTGATACAGCATCAATTGAACCACCTTTGGCCGCAATATGAATAAATCAAATCAGTGATAGTTGCTGTTAAAAACACTCATTATACTTTAGATGATCTAGTGTTTTAAATCATCAACCAACAGCATAGATTTAACCAACAATAATCTCAATATTTTATCAATTGATGTATTTGAAAAGCTGTTATTGGCTACGATCATTACCATTTAGCATTTCATTTTACGTGAATACGGCTGTAAGCATACCAACTCAATATGATTTGTCTTTTTGATTAATGCTTCAAATTGACATTCAATTTACTTTGAATATCTCTGTAAAATCAAATCTCTGAAAAAAGTGTTAGTCTTTGTAACTGTATAGTGTGAGGATATTTTAAGCATAATTTAATCACCTGTATTGAGATGCATAGGGTGGTAAATGTGGAATTGGATGTGATTGCGGTTCTTCTAACTGTTCATGTAGTGTTTGTTTGGGCTGAGTTGATAGCTTTGATCTGGTGAATCTTTGTGCTTCCATGCGACATAAAAACTCGTGTTCGGTTTGTGTAACATCCTTGCCATCAATTGATCCTTGAAAATAGAAAACCATAATAAAACATTGATAATCTACAAACAGCATCATTCAATTTAATATTTTCATAACTTTAGTATACAGTACTTACTTAGCATTGAATTTGCAAGGATCAGTTTTTGTCGTAAATATCTATCGCGAATTAGATTATTGGCAATCTGCAACGAGCTCAACGACTTGCAACGTTCTACCAGTATTTCCAGCTCCTATTGAGTTCAGGACAAAAATCATTATATATTTAATTGAAAATGTATACAAGACAGACATTGGTGAACATTGTATTATTTTCTCGAATCTAGCTTTATAAATCATACATCGGTGTCTTGAATAACGTTTCCTCGTAAATCTAAATTTTGTAAATTGTTCAATACACCCAAACAAGACACATTGGCCATGTTATTACATGTAGCTGTCAATGTTGTCAGGGATGTCTTGTCACAGTTGTATACAAGTCAGTAAATTTTTGTTAAATGATCAATCAAAAAATATCTTTATCCGTGTTAACTATCTATAGGACTGGGTGAATTATGAGGCGTGGTAACTTACGGATAAACCAGCAAGTGTGTCCAAATCAAACTCGACAGCTTCATCTTTGTTCAAGATCTGCTTATCAACATATAGGGTCTGTAGATTAGGCAGGTTATGCAGCCCGCTGATGATTTTGATTTTGTTTCCACTGATATTCAAGACTGAGAGCTTATAAAGGCCGGTTTCAAGACCAGAGATTGATGAAATATTGTTGTTTTGAAGATAAAGCCTAGTCAGATTGTGACAATTTTCTAACCCTTGAATGACTTGAATTTTGTTATCGTAAAGAAATAAAACGGTGAGGTTGTTGCTAGAAACCGATATTCCACTCTATGGTATTTCAACAAGATGGAGCAGTTTAAATTATTTGCTGTATTATTCCATGTCAGAGATTTGAATGAGTAGCTTACCATATCAACAATACCTCGACCAACAACAGATACATGAGAAATACGAGAAAGATAAGTGCATATTAACTCGTTTTTATTTCTCTTTGCAGTTGAGCCAGCAGCTACGATATCTGCAGTGAGTTTCATGAAGTAAAGGTGAGCATCGCGTAGAAATGAATTCGGTTTCTCGATACGACGCGTTGCGGCTGTTCATTCAAGGCTGTTTCTTGGCAGCAAATGTCCATCTCGACTGAACATCATGGATTCACTAGAGTGGTTACATTGTAACAGGTAGAATCTGTTTACTCCTGATTCTCTAACCTGAATGTTGTTGTGGGTTTCTGACTGATAAACTCTCTACCTCATGTCATAGATGTGCTGCCATCAATCATTCCTGGCAAAATGATGTTGTCTCCCAGCCATTTCAAGTCGGTGAATGTGGTCATATCTCTTGTCTAGCTTGTGCATCTAAAACAAATCCATTGCCACAACTCTTTGATCAATCGAAACAAGGCAGTAATGGTCATAGCCGCTCCCATCTACAGAGACATCAAATGTCTTTAGATTCATCAATATGTCCAGTGTGTGAACAGCATGTAAAGATGGTTCAACTGGATCAGCAGGTAGCTTATGCAAACATTCGGATCCAAGTGGATACGATCGCTGAATTACTTCAACTCTATTCCATAACATATGCTTTTATTATATCTGATGTGTTGTAATTTCAACGACTAGATGCCAGAAGATGTCCAAAAGGCATTCATTTCTATTCACTCTGTGATTGAGGATGCTGTGCAAACAATACGGTTTCAGTCCGAAAACTCGCTGGCATTGATCCGAGCACTCAAACAGTCTAATCAGTTTCTTACCAAAAAAGCTATCGAGTATCAGCATAAATACCGAGAAATAGCAAGGTGCATTATTATATGAATAGATTGAATGCTTTTTATTGAAAATAGACTGATTTCAGCTTAATTAAACTTTGTTTTTATAGACAGCTCTCACAGGCCACATTAGAAATCCAGCAGATGAGGCAACTACTGCAAAAAACCCGGCCACCACAGAGCACATACACATCCAATCCTATTGCGCACCGTCCAGCAACAGCATCTTCATCAAAATCACCAATCAGTAGTCGGCTAAGTTTAAAACCAGACTCCAGATCATCTGGACTAAACACTATTCAACCTTTAGCAATGAACCCAAACACATTTGAAGCAGCCGCGGCTGAAGAAAAGCTAGCTCAACAGCACAAGAATCGTCAGCAAATGACTCGACAGTACTATGCTGCTGCATCTACTCCTCACTTTCAACCATCCAGGGTAATTCAACGACCATCCACTGGTGTCATGCGTGTCACTATGCCTCGCCCTACTTCATCAAGATCTACTATAGAGCACACTCTAGAAGATCAAATGAATAGAAAGAACCGGGTACTTGCACCGTCCAAATCCATGTCTTCATTTTCTCAATTGCGATTCATGAAAAAATAGTGTCTGGATACTTGTTTGATGAATCAAATCATCAAAAGCATATTAATCAAAGTAGCGGGCTTATCAACAATAAACTATTCATTGAAATGTATACCGTGAATTGAAATTTATTCCAGTTGGAGTAAACATTCATCAAATAAGCCAGCCATAAATCACCTAAAAGGCTCTGATAAATATACAACACATTTACAAAAAAACAGCTGTTGCTCTGCAGTCCTCAATACCATCCATTACTATACAAAATAGATTAAAAGACATTTGAAAGTAGTGTTTATAAGGAAATATCCAATGATTTACAAGTCTCTAAATGAGACCAAACTGATATAATGATTTCTGAACAGATCAGTGCGATTCTGCTGCAGCTGCAAATGAACTTCCACGTGCAACCATACTCTCAACATTACGGTTCGAAAACCCAGACACTAAATTCGACTGTGTCTCGGGTACGCACTCCATACTGTTTTCATTCGCATGGCAAGTTGACAAGGGTGATGCAGATGGAGAATCTGACTCTACCGTTTCTGATGATAAAACGCTACCCAGCATCATGTCCGTAGCAGATTCAGATGCAAGAAGTATCGGTGGTGCAGAAAGTGTAGAGTCTGCGGATTGAGTCGGAAACAATTGAGTGGATGAAAGAGTAGGTTTGATACGTTTTTTAGAGGGTTGGGTCGAGTTTGCCTTGGGTCTTCCTAAAGTAGATCGTGGTGCTGACCCTAAAGCATGAGTAGTGTTTGCCCGACCTTCTCGATTAACGCGGCCTCCGCGACTGCCACGACCACCACGGGTTCCTCGTCCACGACCTACAGTATTGACTGCTCCCACACCAGCTGGATGTGCTGAAACCACGCCGCCAAGTAGCTCAGTAGCAGTTAGTATCATTGGAGATTTCGTGTTGATAGATAATGATTTCTCGCCAGTAGAGCCAGACAAAGGATCAGTGATTTTAAGTGGTCGCTTTACTGTTCGAATGGAATGGAGTAACTGAGGTTCTGGGTGATATTCGGTCAATTTTGCCAGCTTCAATACTTTTTCAGAAGGCATTGCATTCACTACACCGTTACCATCGCTATGCATGTTACAAGTCACTGAAGGATCTGGTTTGGATTCAACGAGTGTTGGTATGACTTGGGGTTTAATCACCATTTGTGAGGATGCATTCATTAACCTAGGAAGAGTTAGTTTGTGAGCAGATTCTCGGATGGAAAGAGGTGCTTTAGGTACAGCACCACTTGTGTTATTAGGAAATGTTCCAGAATCAATGGTGGCCATATAATCCATAATAAACTGCTCAGTGGTTTTAAGATCCACCATAAGCTGTTGCGGTTTGGGTGCTACATTCACTCCATTCATATCAGACAATTCTGTCGATACCGTACTTTTAATACCACCAGCGGTACTATGGATTGCTTTGCCATCACCACATATGGATTTACCCGATGCAACTAATGTGCGTTTACGACTACGTGGAGGTTTAACTTTTGGCACCGATTGAGATAAAAGAACAGTCGGTCCTTCATTTGGTAGAATTTCGACAGATGAACGTCGTGGTACTTGAATATTCTTTGTACGCGGACGTCCAAGTGTTTTGGTTCTAACTTCTTTGGGTTTTTTGGGAGTTTGGGATTGTTTGGAAATGTCACTTGAAGATGCGGTCACAGATTTTGGCTTGATAGTATTCTCGACCGGAACGTAATTTCCTGGCAGCAAGGGCAAGCTCGATAGTTCTGTAGTAGATGCATCCATCATAATAGGGGATACGGAAGAGAAAAGGGAAGATGGGCACTGTAATCCGGTACTTGGCAAATCAAAATGGACCAATGGCGGTGTGATTGAAACCTCCATATCATTGTTCATATTTCCTAAATTTGGCAACAACGATGCATCACAAAATGCGGGCGATTGAATTGGCATTGAACATAACTGAAAAGCATCTGTGGGTTGAAAAAGACAGTTCAAATCAGTATGTATAGATCCAAATGCCATGTTTTCAAACGAATTTTGTGCAATGGGTATGGGTGGCATAGTGGTAATATTGAGATTGTGCAGACTGGCTTCAGTGCTAGGTAATGTTACATTGGCTCTACTCTGTGATGGAAAAAGTCCAATTTCGCGAAGAAACTCTTCTACAGCCGGATCATTCGACGGTGACGGCCTATTTACAGGTTTCATCTGGCATCCAACTTCAAAGAAACTAGGTGGCTGTTGAGCTGTAGAGTTTGTTTGCTGAGCAAGTCCTAGTCGTGAGATTTCGTTAAAGTCGATCTGGGCGGGGAAAAACTCGGTACCATATATATTATGTACAGTATCTGCCATTGCTGGCACAATATTCGATGGCAGTTGAGATAGGACTGTGGCAGATGTTGATGGATTTGTGTAGGCTAGATCTTCTTTAGGTGAGCCAAACAACCACGAAATGTTTTCGACTACTTGATTGTCATTGCCTGCACTATTGGTGTGAAAAGAGTTATTGATATTGCCAGTAGAAAACACGCCAGTGTTCCTGGGTGTATGATAGGACTCATTCGTATCTGTCTTGAATGTGATGGGAATGTCGAGTGCATCAAAACCAGACGGTTTGATTGATCCATGAATGGAGTCGGTGATTCCTCCAATTTTGTTTGTGTCCTTTCTCTGAGCAATATCTTTAAACTGCGATTCAGATCCCCAAGAGGAGTATACATCCTTCCAAGGAATACTATATCCCAAATCAAACTTTCCCTCTCTTGCCCACTTGGCTTGAAGAATGATGATCTGAAAGCATGAAAATTCAGGAAGAAAATGTTTTGTTCCTGCTAGCTGTAAAAGCCGCTCCATAGCCTGCGTAATAATTCTGTTTTGAGGTATTTGCATAGAGTGGATAATGGCTCCTAGGGCTTCTAGCTCACATATGTCCGACTTGAGACGCGAATATGAGTTTGGAAATGACGAGTCAATCATTGTTGAAATGGAGGGTTTGATGTAGATGGTTGATACAAGAGTGTCCTATGGAATAAACCTGGTACGATGAATACTTTTTACAAACGCTGGTAATGTGTCGTTTGTTTGCAAGTCAGTTTAAAATCGGGCAATATATCCTGACTAACGTACGATTGTAGTATTGTCGAATCAGGTAGAATTACGCTCGATGGTAGCTGAGAATGCGTTTTGATGCGTGTATTTTGGGTTATAACGTATCAAACCAATATCTAATTTATGAGAGCATTATTTAAATAAAGCATCAAAAATGTCAAAAGACTGCCGTATGATGAATAAGCACCGGTTCAATTTTATAATGGATATAAGCTAAATTCCGCTGCAATCAACAAAACTGTTTATACCTATTATCTTTGGTTGCAGTAAGTGAGCGTATCCAATGCAGTATAAAGATATGCAACAAAAGTCAAGAAAGGGCGACATCACGGTGTATTCTATTATTATTTTAAACTCTACACTTTGAATTTGTTATTTGTTATACTATTGTTTGTAAGCCTATCTGGTGACTCTGGGCCAACACTGCTTATATCGCGCTCCACAAACGCGACCATTGTTTAACGAGCCCCGCAATGATTAAACTGCATCAAGTGGTTGTAAATATACGTATACCACCAAGTGGATTAAATACAAGCAAAGGTTTAGACTAACCATCCGTTCTATCAAGATGCAACACTTCAGGGCAGGCATTGTTAGTCTTGACTAGAGACACTCTTGCTGCTGAATGTATAGTTTATTCCCAAATGTCGTCATAATCCAATGTGGTGTTGGATTCAGACTCATCATCTTCACTGCGTTCTTGGTCGCTGTCTTGGAACGAGACTTGAACAATTCCATTTGCAAACACAAATCCAACAAAGAATCCCACTGCTGCCACAATTGAAGCACCTTTCCAAAACGCTTGGACTCGTTGTTCTTTCAACTTTTTGCTATCGTGTGAAACCATCTTGTTTTGGAATCCATTCCAGTAGAAGCAAAAGTACGGCTCGGGGTCACGCACAAAGTTGAAAATCATATTTGTCAAGGATGGACGAACCAGCAACGACGGAGTCAGCGGTGTTGCAAAAACTTCTTGCTTGAAGCGAGCACAGTATGCAATCAAGTTGGGAAACTCAAAGGTAAGAATTGAAAAGAGTTTTGGCACTGCTAGTGACGGATAAGCATGAAGTGCAAGATGCCCGTATGCAATAGCGTCCAGTGTTGATGGACTATTGGGTAAAGGAATAATTGTAATGAATGCACTTTTCTCATCATTCTACTTGCCGAATATGCCATTTCATCAAAACAGAATTACCTGTCGCCGTAAAAGTATTTCTTATCGCCCAATTTGATGGAAAGTGCTCGATATGACTCACGAGCAACCACATAGATCTATAATTGATTTCAACATGCCACAAAATGATCAATACTTTAAATTTCAACTCATGAATGAATCTACTAAAAACCGTAAGCGAAAAGCCACACCTCGGGAACCATTTCTCCATCGATACAAATCATGCGATATCCCTGCAGTCTGATCTTTGTTTTTTCTTTGAGTTGGCTAGGAATGCTGTACCTTCCAAAAAACGACAGATTTTCAAAAAGTGTTGGATGTGTTGATTTCTTGTAGTTTTCGCTTTCAATCCACCAAGTGTACAACTGGTATAAAATAGTGTGATTAGTAAACGCAAGTGATGGCATTCATTCTTGGACGTGTCCAACACTTACCAATGCATCATATAGCCTGGATTCAATAAGTGAAATAAATCTATAAACATGTTTATAATGAATCGTCAGTGTCCAAGTATCGATTTCTTGAGTAACTGTAACTAGAATGCAAGTATTTCGAGATGGACTCACGCTTGCGATTCAGCTTTGTCTTTTGGTGAAAGTTGGCTATTCATATCTAGTCCCTATGTCATCAAAAAGTCGAATGCGTCAATAGATTGATCAACTACAACACACTGAAGATAGTATGAAGAGCATGCTCACTTTGGATTGGAGTGTACTGATGATGCTATAAGTTCCTGCAACTAGTTCAACTCCGGCACGAAGCACTGGCAATTCACCTAGCCAAACAAGTCATTGAAATCAGTGACAAATCTGTCAGTGTTTAGATTCAGCATTACACAGTAAGCCAGTGTCATGGCAGCAGCAGTCTCTATCAAATGATGGATTGACTCAACACTCATCACAATATTGCTACCATTTGGAGAGATTCCAGGAGTATTGCATTCATGAATGGACCAGTCAGCACCAACAAGGTTCAAATATGCAGCAATGGACAAACAGAACGGATCGAATGTAGGCAAGTCTAGACCAGCACTCCAAGCAAATAGCTCGTATTCAGGCATACTGTTTCCTGATTACCAAACTGCAAATTCAGGCTTGATTAAAAATGTAATTTTTGTATTTATGAATGCCAATCTTGATTGACACTCATTCCCTGCTAACATGCTTTACTAATTTAGTCTTAAACAAGCCTGTTGTATCTTATAGTCAGTGAGCTACGAAATATGACCGACTCTTTATAATCCGCAACATGGCAAGGCTGGTATTGACAAAAATATACGCTAGATCAGAGCAACACAACCAAAAATGCCAAAATAGCCATAATATACCCCAATACAATAAATCTGAATTTACTAGTAAAACTTGAATAGTATTCATAAACTCGTGTTGAAAGAGGTTTTGGTAGGTGACACAGTGGAAAGAAATGACAGCAAGTAAAGTAACGGGTGATTAGATAAATCAGAAGCAAGTACCAAAACAAATACTCATTTCTCTATGGCTGGACTTTATCACTGTTTTCCATTTTGATCGCCCTCGGAAACAGTTCCGTACTTGACAATAAACTTTTCAAACTCGGGTTTAGGATATTCGGGAACAGAACCGTCGTTCCACGGACCAAGATCGACAAAAGCACATCCTTCAGGACATTGACACGTTCCACCCATATAGCCAGGAATGCAATCTGCATCTATTGTTTCAAGTAGGGCGGATTTGTAAGAGCTTCCCAAAATACTAATCTTTTTGACCGTCACTTCATCTAGCATAGGCTTCACTAGGTTCCAGACAGCTGTAAAAAGCATTGGCGCATTGATGATATACATCTTGCCAAGCATCTCGGGATAGTAATTCTGGGCAATTCCAGATACTTCACGAACAAGAGAATAAACGGTGGGAAAGGTCGAGACAGCAACACCCTGTAGATCTAAAATAGTACAGCTTTGCTCAATATAGCGACCATATTTTTCGGAGCATGCTTTGAGTCGGTAATGCACGAGCTTTTCATATTCATAAACATGATTTTTAAGCATGCGCTGATCTGTGGTGACGGAAAAAAGTTTCTTGACATCTAAAACACCTAATCTTTCAATATAGATAGGACGTCCTAGCTTGTCGGTCTTGTGGTAGAATCGTGGGTAATATTTCCTAGCCATAGGATATTCGGGAAAGTCAAAATCCTCCAAAATCTGTATATAAAGGTCATAATGAAAACATCAGATCAGCAATGTATCAAACCAAGCAACGCTACACCAGATCGCAAAGCCTAGTGTACCTACAGTGTTCACACCAAATTCCTTTCTCCAGTTCTCGCAATCGATCCACATTTTTTTTGCAGCTGGAACTTGAAACTTTCTAGCACGCATAAAACGCAGCAAAGTGTGGTCATCATGCTTTTCAGCATTGTAAAATCCTTCCTGTCCCAGCTCATGTTTAAAAACAAAGAAATTAGCCTCTTCCTCTTTTGTAAGATGGCCCATCCTTCCATTTAGATTCTCCTCGGACATATTTCAGTGGTGGCTTAATGTATGGAGAAATTGATGTCGTTGAGATTTTAGCTATTATTATCCACTCGGAAGATGCAAGAGACTACAATTGACAGGACCAATACAAAAGAACAAAACAGCATGCGCCAGTTAGTTATTAGCCATGTGTATCAACAAGCAAGAACTGGAAACAGATGGTCGCATTTTAGTAAGCCAACGAAGCCAGCAAGATTTTGGGAATGCTTCTAGACTAACATTGTGTCGACAAAGCCAATGGCTTACAGGACATGTTATCGCGCACATCATTCCGTGGTAATAGTAATGGGCCAGAATCTAAGATAAATGAAGACTGGAATGCACCCACTACCCGAGTGATCATACTATGATATTATAGTTGCACTTAATTCGTAGTGACTGATGTACAGACATACAGACATGAGTACAAGACAGGATAGTGTGCTTCAAGAAAGTACTGCTGTTTGATAAAAGGAAACTCGAAACAGTTGTAACAAGATAGTCCATTCACAATACCCCTGTGATCAAATGATGACAAATGGCAGTCCTTTCCCCTTGCAAGGACAGCACACATGTATTCAGCAATTGAAGAGCAAGATGGCAGTCTCATTGCCATACACTAGCAGACTGCAGCATCGAATGCAGTGGGGAAAGCGCATCTTCCATAAGCCCCTCAAGGCTATTCGTTGTGCAGCCAGTGTAGCTGTCGACCCATACAGATCCATTGCTAGCTGGTGAATACAGACAACTGGGCAAGGAATAGAGCAAGTCTTACCCACAACTATACTAGAAACAGATACTGCGACTGGATGACGAGACTGTAGCAATGATAACAGTAGTTGTAGGAAGGGAAAAGCAAATACCACAAAGTGCGTGGATGTGACCATGACACAAGCCATTGCTTGCAACTGCGATCGCTATTCTCCGGTCATTATTTCTTTATTCTACAGTATCGAGATGATGAAGCACCGATCGCACGTTTGCAGAGGCAAACTCTGTCAATCTCATATCTGCTTCTCCGGTTCCTTCCGGATTATGAGTTTCCATCAACTTTCTCAATACATTCATCAGTCTCGGACTGCTTCTCATCCGGTTTCGATACTCGCTTGATCGTGATAGTTTTTGCATCAATGCACTTGCATTCTCCATTGCCACCACATAGTCAATACCCTCAACACTCTCTGCCAACGCATCCAGCATGTCTGGCTGACTACACTGCATAAAAAACTTGTCTTGTAAAGCTCCGCTTGCTGCTGACATTAAAAATAAAATCTCGGATGATAGAAACGCTAGGCGTGGCTGCATGGCAAAGTTGCTCAATATGAACATGACTGTCTGTGTGCCATTGCTCTCTACAAATGCTGCTTTGCATCCCTGTGAAATCATGCATTTGTTAGTGTGTAGATTGCAATGTATTAGACTGGAATGCTTGAAACAACTTACAGGGTTATTCAACAACTCGGATAATAATCCATCCAGCATGACTTCCAATACATCCGCTTGTGATACTCCAGATAGCACAATCAAATAAGTGAGAACTCTAGCTTTCTCTTCTCTGAAGCTCATAAATGATGCGGGCGGTCCAGCCATCTCTACAAACGATTGATACACTAACGAAGTCACAGTATGCTTCTATATAGTCAATATCAGCTGGTTATTAGCATCATGACATGTTCCAAGCAAAAGATGGGCGTATTCTTGGGCTATACCAGCCACGAATCTCAATACATGAGTGTATTCTGATGCAAAGAATAAACCGAGTATTACCTGGGCACGTAGACATGTTGGACGACGCAGAAACCTAAGCACAAATTCTAAATATAAATTGATAACCTGCATCACTATGCCTCGTTGATCCCAATCTGCATCCTTGTTTTCTGCTTTATCTACTTTAAACTGGAAAATAGAACCATCAACAATAGCAAATGAAGACGTGATTGCTTCAAAATACATAGCGTCGGGAATATCCGCATCTGTCAAAGCATCTACTGAACGAATGTCATGTAACGAAACCAGTTTGAGCAGAACTTGTACCAATAAAGCTATCCCTCCAAGAGGCAGCTCTTCATTCAGCACCGCGTGTCTCGGTCCATTCATCTGCGTTTGAGAAAGACTCGATGGTGTACTCCCTTGAATAGATTGTGTTTGTTCAAAAGATCCTGTTTGTGCTGAAAAATACCAGATGCATCAACAAAAACTCGACAAACTATTAACAGCCCATGCATGTATTACAAAACGCAAGCCACATACTTTCCACAGATACTTTTATAGGCTGGCGCATGATTATTTTTTGCATTTGCTGCAACATATCTGTTTCAAGTAGTAAGCCATCTTTAACGTTTTTGTTTTTTGTCGTTTTAGATGACATCGACATGTTACTTTGAGCACAAGCCAGTGTTTTTTTCAGACGCTCAACACGATCTTTGGACTAAATAATTACACATGCATGGGTAAATCCATGCCAATAAACTATAAAGCAGTAGAATTTCAAAGCCAAGCCTGAAAATACAATTACTTGTTTTAAAATCACTGTTTGGTGCTCTAAACGTTGTTCAGCATCGTTCTTTTCCAACAAAAGCTGCTTGTTCTAAAAAAGAGAGTTTAGTCTTGGTACTCATGGATTGCAAGTACCCAGTGTGTTCCAATGTTTTAAACAACTATTGCATATTTGGCAAGTACCTGATCACGCAACAATCGGTTTGCAGTCACCATGTCGCGCAATGATGTCTGGAGACGTTTGTTTTCTTTGTTGGATTGTTCAAGCATATCGCCATACTGCTTAACAATACTTTTTGCATTCTAAAAAATGATTTCCAAGCATTATCGTTTATCTACAAAATTCAAAAGCAACGCTGCGGTATAAAAATATTAAAAGTACACATACCTGCTGAATAGCATCATTTTGAGACGCAATGCGCTGCTCTACCAACGTCTGTACTTCTTTCTCAATACGGTTTTCTTGAATACGCATTTGCTTGTCTCTGGCTACAAAGGCCAATTCGCGATTTGTCAAATCAAGCTCTTTAGACTTCCAGTTTAGTTCTTGCGATTTTATATATAATTCACGCTCAGTGACCTTTGCAATTCTCTTCTGAAAATTGTAATAAACATTTTGCTGGTGAGTTCATTGACTACTACACAATCGATTTACAATCGACTTACATGCAACTCTTTGGTGAGACTGGACAACTCGGCATGTACTTTTGTTAATACTTGTTTTTGAGTACAAATAGCAGCGGACTCGTTACTAAATAATCACAAACATGTCATACAAAATCAAAGTTGGATTTTTTGAATGTAAAATTAACAGTCTCTAGTATAGATTCTTTACAAAAAATGACGCCTACCTTGTTGCTGATCCCATGAATTTCTACATATATGGTATCAACAGTATCAAATAAGTTGAACATGTACAGATAATATGCACGATAAGCATCATTTTCAATTCTATTTATATGTTGAATCTGACAAGCTGCTTGAAAACATACTCACACTTGGTTGTTCACCCAAATTATCGTGACAAAATGGTTTGCTTGCAGTTCCTTGTAGCTCTGTATTACAATATGTGGATATACCAGCTGGTGAATCCGGCATGTCTTGCGAGAGTTCTGCAAGTGACATTATCGAGGTCTGATCCAATCCAAATCGCGTTTCTTTCTAATAACGAGTCAGCCCAAAACAATAGAGTTAAGCTAGTCTATTAAAGTTACACAGCAAACCATAAAATCAATCAGTGATATATTACCCTAATGCTTGATTTAAGTGGTGATTGTGCCATAGACCTGGATGGAAATAAATCCGGCAATGCACTAGCTTCTTGATGTTGTGGCAAGTGTTGCTGATTTAAAAGTTCAAGCGTACGAAATAGCTGTGCTAGTTCTGGTGCAGATCCAGAATCATACGCTGGCTGTATAGATGTTGCTTTTATCTCTATAGGAATGGATGAATGGGCTACAGTTGAGAGTATAGGTAGTTCTAACTGTGGCTTAGTATCTTTAAACTGCGAGTCTGATTTTGGCATAATATGTTCCTTGGCTTCATTTTCAAACACTTGATCTGGCCGAAGGTAAGTAAACCGGCAGTTATTGAAAGTAAGTGGCTGTGGTTGAGATTGCAAATCATTAGTCCGTGTAAGGGAATCAATAGCAGCTATAAAATATTTCGACTCAGTTTAAATAAAGTATATCGAGTAATAAATCTAGCATTGGTCCCGACAGACAAATACCTTGTGGATGAACATGATCAAGATATGCTGATGCATCACATGGTTTTGATTCGATAGGACTTGGGCTTGCATCGATATCTTCCCAAAGTAAATCATCACTATGCTGTTTGTGATGTAGATGTTGTGGACTCTTGCTAGATATACGAGTTCTATTTCTTCCTCGAATAGGCGACCGACTACCATGGCTTTTGCCATTGCTCATCTTATGCTCATCATTTGCATGATTTGTCGATTGATGACCAGATTCATTTAATTTTGGTTGTGTACTGGAATCACATCCTTTTGTTGGAATCTGCTCTTCCTGGCACTGTTTGATATGGTCTAGCTGATGCTTTTCACAGAGATGATGAGTATGATTCACAGAAACATTATGCTTCTGCCGAGTGCTGTCACGATGAGTGTTTTTGTGTAGTTTGCGAGCAGATTGAGGAAGGTCTGGCAGCGCAGATAAAAGCTCAGCCGGTAGCTTCCTCCAGTCCAGTACCACTGAGCCCTATCAAAAGAAATAGGCATATATCAATGAAGCAAGTATAAAGTCATTAAAGTCTGGATGGCTAGAAGATACAACTGCAAGGACGAATCTATATACCCACATTGACAATACGCTCAGAGCGACTCAAGGCTTCATAAACGGACGAATCACTGAGTTCAGATCCAGTATCAGACTGCATCATGGATTAGATTTTATGTATTGTCGAATAGTTTATGTCAAACCCAAAAAAAGTTTCCGTTATTTGAATAATAGTCCAGTTAACGCTCTCATTGAAGAAATTGATTTTAATCTATTTCTAAAGTATACGGCGTATATACTACTAAATATCTGCTATAATACAAATAGGAATACCAGAAAGCTTTATTTAGTTTATCCTTGTGATAATCTCCACGACTCGGAATCAGCAGCTTTGTTGCTGGTATTCACAGCCATACTAACAATCCCATCATCTTGCAACTTTTCCAAATGATGCCGAATAGTCGCTTTTGCAGCAGGAATGATTGTGTCCGGATATCCTGCATATATTTTCGTAGCAAGACTATCCAGTGTCCAAGATGAGACTGTATCTCGATCTGATTGCATCAAAGCCAAGATTTGCTTCTCACGCTCCAATCTATGGTTGATGTATTCAACGATTTTATCCACCCCATTATTCATAATGCAAGGACCATGTCCAGGATATATACGCTGTGGAGAAAACTGCTGCAGGGATTTCAGTGATGCAATCAGCTGGGACAGGTTTTCAAAAACGGCCGATCCTTGACCTAAAACACAATCACCAGTAAATAGAGCGGCATCTTCTACAATCAAAAAAGAAACATGGTCGTCGGTATGGCCTGGTGTGTAGATTGCCTCCAGTGTTGCTCCTTCGGTTTTGTAAATCTGCCCGTTTTGAATATGTTGAAAGCTGGAGGTATTCGAGGTATCACGATTGGTAAGTCGTTTTGATATCTCGAGCGTGGACGGATTTTGTTTTAGCGCGGATACCACCGTTTGAACCTGTGAAATGCCTCCTATATGATCTAAACCAGCACGCCTATTAGTTGGATTTATTATAGAAACGTTTGGATTGGCGATTATTGGTAGTAGTCATTACCATGGTGGCGATGTGTACAGAGAATATGAGATATGCTGGTCACTCCTGCTGCCTGTAGAGTATTCAGTAACAGCTGCTGATATCCGCTTACTCCTTCTCCAGTATCTGTTGTATTATACAGAGTTAATAAAGTTGATGCATATTACAACCGTATTCACGTAAAATGAAACACTAAATAAGAACTGGACACATGCTTAATCACTTCAGTTGCAGTACATCATTGACACTTGTTCAGTCTCCAATTCTCCTGTCATCCAAACCAAACACTAGGTGATTGGCATACATAGTTGCAATCTTGTTCTCTTGAACTAGAACGTATCCGATATTAGGATACAGGAGTTGTATTGGCAACATAAATTCAACATCTGGATTGCAATGGATGGATCTAGTTTCAAACATGTCGATCGTACAATGTATGGTTATGCCAAAGAATATCAATTGAGCAAGCATGGCAATCAATTTGTAGTATGAAAGCCAGCGAATATTTAACCATTGCATATTCCAAAACAATCACTGCAAGATAGTGTTTCATTTACATGAATACGACCAACTCATTGAATCTATTTGTAATGCAGATTGTAGCTTATCTCACCTAGCAAGATCCGTCGTGAGCCAGTTCCAATGATATATGTATTGGTTCTATGATAATAGTAAAAATCAGTTACATAAAGCCTTTCGAATAGGCACTGTATGTAGTACTTGCCCTTGCAGTGTAAACTGTCCCGGATTCTGACCCAACACAGCTACAAAAAAACACAAGTATAAGCTCACAATCCTGACAGGTTCCAATGACCAAGTTGGCCGTATACCTATCACTCTTTCTGACAGCTTTTGTACAGCTGGAAATGCAATTGACTCCATTGCTGTAACAGACATACCGAGTTTGCGGTTAGCGACAATGGAAATAAAAAAGTAAAACAAGTTTCAGCAACCATCAGCATCATGTGTTTGAGTATTACAAATCCATTCAGCCAAACTTTTGGGCCTTTGATGTTCTTGTGCAAGTGTTGGTAGACTGTTGATTTGAACGGCTGGAACATCGATCGTGCTTCCTGTACCGTACAACAAACTGTTGATACGGTCTGTTTGGTGATGATCTGCTTACCCTTTTGATTCAATATGGAGTTGCATCTCCTCATTTGGTTTAGCGGCAACTGCTTGCCAAGTTCGCCAAGCTTGGTACTGATCTTGTTTTGACACGAGCTTTAGCTTTCCATTCTAGTCTGCACTAGTCAAACAATCATGTAGTTTTACAAACAGGACTCGCGTTGTTGAATACTGTTGCTGCCTACTTGATGCTATCTGAATGACTTTGAAATATGATGAATGTCGAGTTTTCAATGTATCCAAAATAAATATTTCCCTCACTCTCATTGTCGATGGTTGTAAAGTGCGGCAAATGAAAAAACTATTAAAGAAATGTCAAACAAGCTTACTGACAATGCGGTCGATAAAAATCACAAGCCTAATGGTATATTGAGCAAGGATTTTGCAAATGTGCGGCTGATCAATATGGCAATTTGAGATTGGCAAGTCGTTGTATATAGAAACCACATCAACTAAACAGATGGACTTGGAATGGAACAGCAATTCACTAGTGATTTTGGGAAATTATAAAAATATTAATCGTGACTTTAAACCCATGCAAGTCCTTATTGCACCCATTTTCCATGCTGATGATCTCCAACTAGTCAAAAATCCGCTTTCCAATGTAATTGCCATTACAATATGGCTGGAGTTTCTTAAAATCGAGTGCACAGCAAAGTATTGAATTAGTATTACAAGCATTGGCGCAGTAACATTAGCTGTACTCGAGCCGTATTCATGTAAATGGAATTTATTTTCAGCAACTGCTTTGAAATAAATGATGATAAACTCTCGCTGCGCTTTTCTACTACAACTTGACCGCACTGCCTCTCAATTAACACCATCCGCTATATGATGCTCGCACAATCAGACTAGTTTTGAACTGGCTGTCTCTTTCCTCTTTTGCATAGCCAAACTCATACATTACAGTTCAGATATTGGGCTTGATGCTGTCAACCCAGCCCACTTTACTGTATCTTAAATCTCGAATACATTCGCGTTCTAATTCAAACCAAAGATCACCTCTAAAACGGTTGTTTTCATGTTGATCACCATGAGAAGAGCCAGTGAAATTGAAAGAGTTCATATGGTACGACGTTATCCGGTATATTTGGCGTGAATTGGGCCAATCATGTCATGAGACTGGCTGTCTTGTATATCGACACCCTTATTTAGGCTCTGTATTGGTGAATATGGCTGTAAAAACTGGCTCTTGTTATCAGGGCGGAATAAATATTTTGTTCTGCTTGATTCTTTTTATCCTCACACTTGTCTATCTTGAACATTTTATCCATCGATTGGATATAACTGGGCCATTGCGGACCTACGTCAATATTTATTAACATTCCATTCAAGTCCTACTCGCATAATGCTGCTATACCAACCAGATTTGCAAGTAAAGAAGCTTGGCAATCGATACCCATCTGTCCCAGTCTCATTTAATTTACAAAAAGAATCTTTTGCTGCAACTGATAGCGGGTATTCAGAGATAATGCCTTTAAAAGTAGGTCTTGGCCAGCCTCGATCGTTCTTGACAGAAAACTCGGTCCAGGCAGTCTCGTGCTCATTCAATCATCAATTAGATTGTATTGCTGCAGAACTTGCTAGTCGACATCTCCGATCAGAGCAGGCTGATCAACGGCGTGTTGCGTCCAAAAGAGCATCACCTACACTGCTGACTAAAGTACTGTTGCGAAATTTTAGCTTTAATGCTCACAATACATCTTTAAAAATAAACGGCAGTAAAGATGACTTTGGTTCATTACTTCAGATCCCGCATCTAGACCCTAATGCACCTTCAGTTCCTCAAGAAATCAAAATACAGGCTGTCAGTCGAAGGCAACGTATCATGTCTCATCGCATTGGTTGTTCTCGTGTAGATCCCACTGTATCTGCGAATACGCTTAAAGTGATGGCATTTACGTACCAGACTCCTCAAGGACTGTTTAATGCGATGGACTGACGATATTGGATTGGGTTCATATGCACGTAGTTTTATTCAACCAGCATGCTAGTCTCAATGCTCATCTACTTGTTCTATTCCGATCGTCACTCTGGTGGTGTATGGAATAGACATACTCGCTAGCTCAACCAAGCCAGCACATATTTGCGTATTTAATATTCTATTTTTAATCTATTTTATTGTTCTTTGGTTTCTTAGATGGATAATGTCAACATTTTGCCAAATAAACTTATAAGAAATGATTTCAGTTTGTAGTAAAATTACAGAGTAAAAAAGTTTCCCATTAGTCAACCCTCTGCAAGTCCTCACCTGCTGATAGACCCCATTCAGACCGATCGTATTCAAACTTTTTTCTTTTTTATTTCTATAACAAATCCATCAGCATGACTCCTGCATCAACCTCGACTGTTGAGGGGAAGCCGGCTACTCCAATATGCCCTACCAAGTCAAAGAATGTTTCCACTACAAAAAAAAATCATTCAAAGGACATCTGCGAGCCCAGTGTTGCTGCTTCATCTGCTGTCGATCGTTCTTCCGAGGCGACTTCTTTGAATCCTGACTCCAATTCTACTGCTGAAGATGCTACTGTTCTTACTGCCGATGATGTTGAATCAACCGAAGCTCAGCAAGGTTTGTCTATGATATTGCCAATCCATGAAGCTGCTCAGATTGTATTTTATTACAACTTGCACTTTCTTTTTGTTTTGAATTCTGGTTTGGATGGGTGCTAGCTCAAAGCAACAAGCTATCCACTATTCAGTGTTTCTGCAATGATAAAACCTGCCACTTTATTGGATTAAATTATTAACTGCTTGCTATTCTTGTACCTTTGTATCATTTTTGCAATGGAATCTTTGATGTGTTGAAAAATTTGATGGCATTAAATCTCGAAGCCACTACCATTGAGCTTGTTTTCCCTAATGATCTTGGTAGCATTCAGATCATGGTAAGTGGCTTTTATTGTTTGAAAGGCAGTGGTCTTGCATTATATACTTGAATCAGCACTTGGACACCATGCACGCAATGATGTTGATCGTGTATTGTAATGTTACAAAACAACTGTACTCGATGCAATTCCAACTCAACATATATGTATGGTTTGGCATAGGCACTTCCAACTAGTACCATTCAAGACATTCGTCAAGTAGTGTATGAATCGCCAAAATCACAATTCTATACCTGCTTCTATATTGCTCATGAAGGAAATCGCCAAAACGAACTTTCTCAGCTCCAATCCATTGAAGGCTTTCCTGAGAAAAATCAGTTTTTTGTTGTTCAAGGTAGGTTTGATTCTCATAACTACTCTGCTCGAGTGTGAACCATGTACTTACGCTTTACCTTTGAAACAACTTCAAACACTGAATCAGATGTGTACAATGAAAGTGAAGTGCGTGTTCATATCAATCGACTTCGTGAAATACTGACTGCTTATCAACCCTCTCTGAACTTGTATGGCATTGACCAATCTGCATCGTTCCTATCAAGCATTGATCGCGACTCGATTATTGCGCGTGAAACGTTCGCACCCATTGGCAAGGCAAAAAAAGAAAATGAGGCTACTACTGACAATGAAGAAAAAACCATCACTGATGGTGAAAACAAGATTGCTGCTTCAGGTGAAATGGCAGAACCTGTTGAACCTGAAGGTGAAGCAGCTACTGAATCTACCCAACGCACACGTACTCAAGATCCCATGGAACTGAAAGATGTTACTGCTATTCTTGATGGTATCCTTTCATCAGAATCCTTGATCACCAACATTTCAGAATTTGTACCACCCCGATTCCATAGTAGTCCAGAACCCTGTTTGAAAAGCATTAATCTTTCATGCTGGAATCCACCTCCTCTATACCGTCGCATGGCTGGTGATCTGCTTTACCTGTCCATTGTCACTCTTGAGGGTACTGTTCTTGAAATCACATCGTCTGTGTCCGGCTTTTACATCAACGGGTGCACCGATACCACATTTGATCCTACACTCAACAAAAAATCGACCAAAGTGATGCACATGCTTCCCGACCTATTGTCAAAAGCTAGTGCTCAATTTGAACAGCAGTTTGGTAAACTTCAAGAGCAAATTACTGGACATCATCCATTTGAATACGTCCTCACCTCGCTTCCCTCTTATCCTTGGATTGTTCAGCCTCGAGTCCACAAAAATGATCCTGGTAGATCCATGGATATGGCGTTTGTTGCATCTGATGTGATTGATGCTATTTCTACCCATGACTGGAATGAAGAGCTTCAGTCTGCTCGCGATTTGAGCAAGGAAACTCCACAAGAGCGAATTACTCGCGATCAGGCTGTATTCAAAGCTCATTCCGACTTTGTCGATGCAGCTGTGCGAGGTGCTGTGAGCATTGTCAACAAGACTCTTTCATCAATTAATCCTCTTGAGGCAGATGCATCGCAGATGTATATTCATAACAATATCTTTTTTTCCGAGGGATACGACAACCGTGACCAGTTTGATCCCTATGGTGGCGAAGAAGCTGCTCACGTTGCTGCCAGCAAAGACATTGATGGTATTCGTTTGATCTCAAATATAGATGCTGAGGGTGTGTACACAATCGGCACAGCTGTCGTGGACTATATGGGTCGCCGTATTGTTTGCCAGTCGATTGTTCCCGGACTTCTTCATCGTGCTGCCAATCAGGAACCCACAGTACAGTATGGATCTATTGATAGTGGCAAGGAAATAGCAAGCAATTCCAAATTTGACGAGCTCATTGCCACTAAACTTGCCAAGAGTCTTCATCTTAAGAAGCACAAGGTGCTTGACGAAAAGAAAACATCGCATGATTTGTACACTTCTGTGGAGACCAAGGGTGTTTTTGGCACAGATTCTCGTAGCTATATGCTAGATCTGTTCCGTTTGACACCTGTCGATATTCAATTTTTGGAAACTGTAGATGCGGAAAGTGAAACCAACCCATATCCACATCGCATGACACTACTTCGACCTGAATTGATTGAAAGTTTCTATGAGCACAAGGTTCGCTTTGCCATCCAAGAGCATCAACAAGCAGTAGAAGAAGCTAAAAAATCCACCACTTCTACAAAAAAGGCTGCGCATGGCAAAAAGACCAAGACTTCAAAGGAAAGCCCAAAGGAAGATCCCCAGATTCCTTTCGAGTTTGATCTTTCTTTCAACATGGATGCATTTACCTGTGTCAAAACTGGTGATGCCAACGATGTAACGGACTCGAGCGAAATGTCCGTGCGCGAGGTATCTCTGTATGTGACTCGCCAAATCTCTCAACTTGTTCTTGATGTCGTCAACCATCCTAGCTCCATTCCTGCCGACAGCGATGGTCTCACCAAAATGCTTCATCGTCGAGGTATCAACATGAGATACCTTGGTAAATTGATTGATTCGTTGTTGCAAGTTACCGAACCGTCCATCAAGTTTATTCTTGATCTGTCCACTCAAGAGACTATTCTCCGTGCTTCCAAGCGTATTTTGCGTAACTACCTCAAGGATTTACCTCAATTTCTTGCAGGCTCGTGCATTTCCCATTTCCTAAACTGTTATTATGCCGATGATGATGCAACTGTTGTTCCCGAAAAGTTGGCATTGCACCATACTACAGAAGAATTAGCGTTCATGAACTTGACACCAGCCGGTCTGCATGCTGAAATTCGCAAGCAGGTTAGCCAGCGATTCCGCCACCAGCTGTCTGCCAATGATACTTTCTGGAAAACTCGACCCACTGCCTTTGTGCGCGCACTTGCTCTTGTAGTCGGTTTCCAACTTCAATCTACATCTGCTCCATTTAGCACTACCACAGCGGCTCTCTATAAACCATCTGATATTGCCAATGTCTATCCACTTGTCAAGCACGCACAACCCCGATCATCCTATGCCGAAGATGCGTTTGAGCATGGTCGCTACATGTTGCTGCAAAATCGCAAAGAGCTTGGCATTGAGCTTTTACGAGAATCACTTTCCATGTCTGAGCAAATCTATGGTCCTATTCATCCCAACGTATGCCGTATTTTTGGATCTCTTGCCATGATCCACTTTAATGACGATGATCTGGAGCGTGCACTTTATTTCCAGCAGCGTGCCATTGTTGTCTCTGAACGTATCAATGGTATAGATAGTGCCGAGACTATTCAACAATACATGAACTTGGCTTACTTTGAGTTTGTTGCTGGTCATTCAAAACTTGGACTTGAGTACATGAAGCATGCTGCTAGATACTGGTCAATCCTGTGTGATGGAAGCAAGCATCCTGACACGACATCTATCTATGTAAGTAGTATTTCAAATAAGTTGGATGGCATTGAAAAGAACGAATATTGAATAGCTACTAATAATTGATTATTTTATTCTTTTGCTTTGTTTTACTCAACATCAACAGTCCAATCTTGGATCTATGTTGCAGAGACTCGATCATCGTGAGCTTGCTGTGACTTATTTTGAACTTGCAGCCATGTCTTGTGTTGAGACGCACGGCGCTCAGCATCTGAACACTGCGCTTACATACGAAGCGCTTGCCAAGGGTCAATGCATGATTGATGAGTACCGCAAGGCTATTCAATCTGAACGAATTGCATTGGAGTTTTTCGAATCCAAACTGGGCAAAGAAGATGAACGTACTATTGAAGCCAGTAAATTTTTGAATTTACTCATGACTCGTGCTGTTAGTATTGCTCGACTTGAAAAGGAAGTTTCAGAAGCTATGAGCAAGGGAACATTTATCTCTAATGAATCTGAGCTTGTTGACACAACTGTGTCCCAACCATCCGACATTGCTCCTGTCTTGCCTGAATCTGAACCCGTTGACACAACTGTGCCCCAACCATCAAGCATTGCTCCTGCTTTGCCAGAATCTCCTGCTACACCTCCTAGCTCGACTACAGCTGGCAAAAAAGGCAAAGGAAAAGGAAAAGGCAAAAAAGGCGGGAAATAAATTCACAAAGTCTTTATTTTTACCAAGTAGAATAACTTGTGGATGATTGAATGAGAATGATATGAAAATCTAAAAGATTGTCAAAATAATGCACTACAGTATAAAACAGACTAAAAGTTCAAATTCGAGTTCCTTTATTTACCAACCTCAACTGGTGTGAGCACGTTGAATGTTAGTAACACCAAAGGTTCTCGAAAAGATATTTTTCACAGGAAAATTAGCCATCCTGTATAGATATAGCATAATCCAATGCCATGCAGTCTGAAGGGGGTGGTGAAGGTGATTGCATCATACACCGTGATGAAACAATCGATTCCAAAAATAGTGGGACAGATTCATTTGATGTCCCATTTCCATGCACTGATCCGTCATTGTCAATCAGCCTCATTTTCAAGCGCTGCTGCTCCATACCACAAAATGCCAAATTCACCCCAACGCTGGGTTTGAAGGACAACTGTCTTTTTTCAAGCCTAGAGTCATGTTCTGTCTGTGTGGTTTGCAATGCATCCATTTCCTGTGTTTTCCGATATGCCGTTTGATACCAATCGACAAATAGCCGCATACCAGCGCGAATATCGGTTGTAGGTTGATAACCAAGCTCGCGCTCCGATAGAGTCAAGTCTGCATAGGTACGAAAGACATCACCTAGTTGATCAGGCAATGAATGGATCACAGCCTTTTTTCCGACTGTTTCTTCAATGACATGAATAAAGTCATTCAGCGACACTGTTGCAGAATTTCCAAGATTGTATATGGCAGCTTTCTGGCTAGGTCTGTCAAGTGCGGCAAGGATGCCAGAGACAATATCGGTAATAAACGTGTAGTCGCGGCAAGATGTACCATCGCCAAACTTGTCAATGGGGATACCGCGAGAGATCTTGTCAACAAAAAGAAAGGGGGCCATATCTGGTCGACCTCTTGGACCCTATCGTAGATGGAATTATTTAGATTAGGTTTGTAAAGCAATGACTCGAATGAGATTGTGATACCGACTTACATAGACAGTAAAAAAGCGTAGTCCGGTTGTTGGCAATCCATACATGTGATTATATGTTGTTGCCATCAACTCGCATGTTTTTTTTGTGGCAGCATAGGGAGAAACAGGATAGTCTGTGCGGTCTGTTTCAGCAAAAGGTACTTTGGTGTTTTTTCCATACACAGAAGATGACGATGCATATACGAAATTTGAAATATTGTGTTGGCGAGAAAGCTCAAGTAGATTGACTGTAGCAGTTACATTGGCCTGAATATAAAGAAAGGGGTTCTATTTTCAAATGGTAGTTGGAATAAGCCTGTTAATAATTGCAATGGAATCATTGAACATGTGTTGATAAAAGCGGCTGGTAACAGAAATGGTCACCATCAGTACAAATCTCAAGCCACATGAAATCGTAGTTTGTAAACCACCATCTTAAGGATGTTAATACAGTGCAAAGAGCCGCCTACTCGACAGATGATAAAAATGCTTTTTGATTATAGCACTCCAAATGTAGGAAGGCGTGATTACATATGCTGGACCCATCCATAATCAAAGCACTAGTAGAGTTGAATGGCGAAACAGGAGGAATTAAAATGGAAGTTGTAAGAAATCATACTAACCCTGATCGACGGTCGTACTCCCGCCCTTGCGGCTAAATGGCAGACTATATCAATATGTTCAGCTTCGAATATGTTTGCCATGAACGATTCATCCTGGCATGAGCCTTGATAAAACTTGAATGCAGACTTGGAGCGAAGTGCAGCAGCACATAGGGCATCCAAGTTGTGTTGCTTCTGGTTAATGGAATAGTAATCATTAATTTCATCGACAACAATGACAGAATCGCCTCTTAAAAGTAGAGCCTCAGCCGTATGTGAGCCAATGAATCCAGCACCACCAGTGACAAGGTAGGTGGAAGGCATGATTTAAAATAGCAGGCGTTGTTGGAATAGAAAGTAGAAATGGATTGATATGTCGAACTAATAAAAATATCAATTTCAAGCAGCAACACGGATAAAACTTTACGGCCGTATTCACGCAAAATGAAACTATTTATCTTGACTGCCTCAATTTTGCTTTGGAATAAATAATGGTTGAATATTCGTTGTTTTTCTATTTGAAATCGATTACTTCAATAAACACTCGACTCATTCATCATTGGCATAGCCATACATTGTATAGTCAACAAATTTGAAGCCAGACTCGACTGTTTATGTCAACTTTGTTGTATCTTGAATCATATTCGCGCTCTAGTTCAAGAAATGTATCAGTTTAAGAACACAAATGCTGTCTCTATGTCAGAAACTAGAAGAAACCCAATCAACCAACAGTTCATATGACAAGACTATCCAGCAATACGAATCATTTCATGAGACTTGTATTTTAGCTTCCTTATTTAGTGATTCGTTTCACGTGGATACAGCAGTGGTATTTGCGCCAAGTCTGCTCGTCTACCAATCAAAAGACTACACGTGATTGATGGCGAGTTTTTGCGCACAGCTTCCGATGTTTCACAGCCGCTATTCGTGTAAAACACTATCTTGAGCAACTGTCATTTCTATCTCGGAATAAATGCGGCTAAATACTGCTTTGCTTTCTACTAGAAATTGGCTTTCAATTCTTCAGAATATGCCATCCATCATACAGTGCAGACTATGGTTTTGAACTAAATGATCTCTTTTTTGCAGTCATAGATTGTACAATCATCAGATTTGCTGCAATTCAGATACTGTGACTGCTTTTAAAACCACACTTTGTTGCATTTAAATCTAGTTTACAACAATAATCACTTGTCTGGAATACAACGATACATTGACATAATACTGTCCAGCAAATCATCATTCCATGAGACTGGCTTCAGTGTTTGGGTGGATGAATTTAAACTTGTTTGGCATGTTTAAATTATTTTGCTCTTGCAAGAATGCACAGTATCAAATATCAGTCACTTGGCAATGAAACATCGGAAATACGACAAGAGCAAGTCTACTATCATGTGTATCCCAATACCATCCCATTTACTTACAGCCTTCCAATACACATTTAATTCTCCAGGACACCATTTGATTTGGCAAAGTTGGGTCTCTATCTAGCAAAGCATTTACCTCCTAGCTTTGGACTTGTATTTCCTTTGACTGCAAGACAGTTCAAGTTTGGACAAAGCAATCCTACCTTTCTTGTAGCAGATGCTCATGGCCATTTGCTTGTGATTCGGAAAAAACCACCCGGCACGCTGATGTCTCAAACAGCTCATGCAGTAGAGCGAGAGTACTGGGTTTTGGACTCGCTTTACAAGCATCGAAGTTCTGATCAGACTACATGGGTTCCAGTCCCACAGGTGTATCTGCTTTGTCAAGATCATTCTGTTCTTGGAACACCTTTTTATGTAAGATGTACCACTTGGCACCAAGTGTATATCTGATGATTTAATCATGCATTTTATCCTAAACCAGGCCATGGAGTATCTAAATGGTCGCATATTTGAAAATATACTCATACCGTCAGTGATATCTGTAGAAAATAAGAAGAAATAGTTGAGTGAACTGGTATTGCAACTCTGAAAATTAGGATTGGATGACCATGATTTTGCTGATAATTGCCATCGTTTGATTAGCTTTTATTCTGCAATAGATACACTAGTTCGTTTGCATTGTATAGACTATCGCAAAGCTGGTCTGGAAGAGTATGGAAAATCTGGTGGGTACTATCAACGACAGCTAAAGCGGCTACATCAAGTCTCTCAAATCCAAGCAAATATCCAAGATAAAAATGGTTCCAATGTAGGAAAGCTTGTCCATCTTGATGATTCTCTTGCCTGGCTTCACAAAAATATTGTGGCAGACCAGATCACAATTGTGCATGGTGACTACAAGTTGGATAATTTGGTAAAGTCTTGTTATTATGCTACTTTCTGTACTAGGATATAAGATCTGACAACTTATGTTTAGGTATTTCATTTGGAAAAACCTCAAATCATTGGAATTTTAGATTGGGAACTGTAAGTATACCAGCAGCCAGTATGCATGTGGACTGTTGATGTTTTCTACAATCTAATACTCTGTACAGATCCACAATAGGACACCCACTTTCCGATCTTGCCAACTTTTTAATGCCGTGGTATTTTTCAAAACGCCAATCTGGCATGGCAAGTGGATTGTATGATGCTGTACGGCCTTTGTCGATTCCAGAAGCAAACGAACTTATCTACCACTACTGTAAACAAATCGGTCGGCCTTATCCCATACCAAATTGGAATTTTTGTGTTGCCTTTTCATTTTTTCGAGCAAGTAGCATGCCTAGTTGATTCAATTAGTGTTTCAGATCCCAATACAATTGTCTGTCAAACCCGAATCATTGCTAAACTATCAATTTGACGTATTTTAGCTGGCAGTGATTGCTCAGGGTATAGCAGCAAGAGTAAAACGCGGACAAGCCAGCTCGCACATTGCAAATAGTGTTGCCGCCATATTTCAAGACATGGCAGATCGTCTACATGGAATTACTACCAACTCGGTGTCTCTGGATGAGTCCCATTTTCCCTGTGCTGCCAAACTATAACTTTTTATCAAGCGTTTTCGTTTTTGCAAGTCCTGGAAATTTGAATGGCATGATTTACACATCAATAAAATTCATACTCGATATTTATTTTGTAGTGCTATTTTGATGCATTGAATGGCTAAAAATTGGCTTGGATTTAGCACTCTTAGTTTTGTATAGCTCTAAATGATATTTGTAGATATAGGGCTAGTATTTAAAGTAGACGAGCCAAACCTGTTTTTTCCATGCGTTTTTGTCACGATATTATCGCGTCTTGATCGACATTCAAGCATACTTGGCATAGCTTTAAAAACGGCTTTGTATGTAAGTATGCCAACACTAAAGAATGGATAAAAACGTATAAATGTTTCTCTGTATATAGTTTTTCATGACCTGTTTGGCAGCCAAGTCCTGTCGAGTTTACTTGAGTTTTAATATGATATATAGTTGTTCTAAACAAATCAAATACAATTATTTATTACCAATAGTATACTATTAAATTCAAGGTTTTTAAATGAAACTAGTCATATCAACAGTACACATTTTGATTCTTTATTTACGACGCAGTGCAGTAGGTTAGATAAGTTGGCCAACTCGCAATCCAGAAGCATACCAGCTGAAACCATGACAAGTTTAAACAGTGAAATTCTTCAAGTATAAAACTCCAGTATATATGGTATTGTGATTTAAAACCTATTCGTCACGGTGTGGGTCATCTACGGGGATACGACGACGAATACGGAACTGATAATTGGACTTGTGTTTGGATTCAAATTTAGGATTATCCCACATCTGTGAATCTGGGACTGTATCAATTTGAGCCATGATAGTGCTGGCACATGCAAAGATAACACAAGCAGCAGTGAGTAAAAATGAACGCATCCTATAAAGTTGACACGCCAGTACTATTCTAAAGTTGGAAAGAATAGGAAATAAATTGGTTTTCGCAATCATATTCGCATAAAATGCGATACATTTGTATTCATCTTACAGTGATTGTTTGGATATAAAATAACCAGATATTCGCTGCGTTTTCCTATTGAAAATAGACTGTTTCTTAATAGATATTCACAATTCTTTCAAACACAACGACCATTGCATAATGCATACACAATCAAATTATCACTTTCTCCACTTTTGATATAACCATACACTACACGATCACCAAAAAACCAACAAGCTAAAGAGTTCAAGACAGAATACTATCCAATAAACTGGATATTATTCCATTATATGTGGATACAGCGGTGATTTAGGCTAGAAAGTTAGTATAAGTTGGTTGGTAAACTAATAAAATTATAGCATCCAAACAAGGTAATAGTGCAATAGGTTTCTTCTTGGAGATTGAAATGGATTGGATAATAGGGCGACCAAGGCAGCAAGGGTTTCTGATCACATCGCACAGACTATTCAACCCCGCTTATCCAACATTCATATTCGATTCAATATCCATCCACCAAGTTTTAAAAACCGAGTCATTTGGAAACATGCCAAAAGTGACCACAACCGAGTCAAGTCCAGTATTGTTTTAGTAAACAATACTGATAGACATCACGACAAGAGTTGATAAATCAAGATAAAGGAGGCAGATTTCGTCATATCAGAAAAGACGACAAGATAGTATTACCATGGACTGAATATGGAAAGACCAAACTACCAAAGAGAGGTAGCGAGATCCAACACACTCCAGTAATACCCAAGGTACTATCTAGTCCTATCGCCTTTGTCTGACCTGCTCCATCAAGCCTTGATCCCAAAAGTATCAATATCACTCTATTACCAAAGTAAGCCGAGGATTAAACCCACAGCAAAAACATGGCAGCCATGGATGACCAAAACAAAGCTGTATTCAAGCCACTATGTAGATAATCCAAAGACAAGCAGTTCCCATATCAAGGTATAGGATATAAGAACCCAATCTGGAGATGCCATAGAATAAGGCAAGACAATCAACTTGTACGCAGATCAAAGAAACACCAGTCAAGGCCAGTCGTTTATCCCCTCCAAATATTTAAAAATAAGGACCAACAGAAGTAGAAGAAAGAGTAAAGACTAGAGCCTTTACTCAAACCAACTACTACCTGATAGTCCCACACAGACACTCGAGTCCCCAGTGACTTCAAGGGGCAATTGGTGAGGCTGCGATTTGGTTTTTGGCTGCAGTCCTTGCATTTTAGCTCGCGACAGGGGAAAACAGAATACAGTTTGAAATGAATTTATAGCCATGGTTAGACGAAAGCATCGATTTAGCAAGATATTGGACTCTTGTTCATTTTAATTTACGATACAGTTTAAATGTGCCCAATAATGCTGCAGTAAATCCGGTTACAACTTGTAAACCGTCATCCACTTTATCGCCCAAATGGAACACATCTATTGAGCAAAATGCAAAGTCCATTGCCAGTTTGAGCATGGAGACCCGCTGCATAAACAGCTTGTCTTTCAGTACTTGCTGCTGCACTGGATCTGATGCAGAGTCAACCTTCCGGTGCAGTTCGAGCATGCTATGGTATCCTGCGTGTACATCAATAAAAATAGAAGCATACCAACACCGATCGGAAATGGCAGTTGTTCGTTGAAGCCATTTTTCTGGCAATTGAGGAAGAACACCCATTTTAGATAGACAGATTACATCATCGGCAATGTCGTTTAATATGCCGATCCATGCATTTAATGGAGCCATCATACGGACATGCTGATCTCCAAGCGATAGTCCCTTTGGAATTGTAAGCAATCCTTCTTTCGATAAATTCATGTGATCATTGATGGGCTCTAGCCAATGGCCAAGACGAATAATCTTTCTAGCAAGAGAAAAATGGGATGCGATTTTGGATGCTTGAGTTTGAGTAATTGAATGGGTTTTGGAGTCTTTAGAAAAATAGAGCCAAAGCAAGAGCTTTGCAGCATATTGCGCACATTTGAGAACCTTGTCCCTGCCATCATTTATTAGAAGGATCTTGCGGAACACCATGACTCGAAACAAGAGGGATTTGGAAAAGGACATTGCAGTTTGAGAAGTGCAGTTATTGGAAGCATGACTGTTGCAAGAGTGCTTATCACTTGCATTGGAATGACTATTATGATTGTTGGGATTAGCAGTGCTGCTCAAGGTTCCAGATCGAGCTCGTTGCACAACCCCCTTGCGATCATCTACTGTTGATACTAGAATGGATGATGGTGAAGGAGGCGGTCTGGCTGACGGAGATCTAGATAGTCCAGTCAGCATCAATGAATTAGATTTCAGTTCGTTGGGAATAGCAATAGGAGTAGCAGAGGCAAGCCCTCGTTGTGGGGATGTGACAGAAGCATTTGAGGATTCACTCTGCAAGACCATTATACTAGATGTTCCAATAAAGATGGTAGCAATGTTGACTGAAATATTTTGGTCTTGGAAACCATCCATCATCACATGATCCCATGCTAGGATCACTCATTTAGCACAATGCAAGATATCGGACATGGCTTAACATCAAAGCGCTGAGTGGTCTTGCAATGCCATTCCAATAGAACTGTTAAAAGACAGTCTTGCTAGATAGCTTGTGAATCTAGAAAGATCTACTCAAGTCAACTCACCCCAAAATCCCACCAATGATTCAATAACAGAATTTGTAATGAAGCTGCAAAACCCGCACTCATAAATGTTGATATGCACTGAGAACCCGCTACAGACTTGGTATAGCATGAATACTCCACTGCTTATCGGATTTCCAAGTGCAAATTATTTGATGCGGTTTTTAGCCAGAGGCTTGATTTTCTTTTAATATTTTTGGCCATTACAACCATTACATTGACTCGGACCAACTTACGTCTGCCACCTACCCTTTTTGGCCAGTTGGATTATTGGGCTAAACATTCACCACTTCTGTTTGTCTACTACTAATAAGCTTGTCTGCTTTCAATAGGCTACAACACGCATTTGCTTCATTGCTACCTGTCATAACTCGTCTATTGCAGACATTCACTGCTCATACTAGCAACCGGACACTTTTGATAGCCGTACCAACTTCTGTCTTTCCTTCAAAACAATATCAGACATTGGCTTGAATCATAGCAATCCACTCACACCAGGAGGAATAGCTACATATTGACTTTTATTTAACTCTTTCCATATCCATAAATGGCATCCACAGCGTTCGGACTGCTGTCACCACAGACTCCTGTTCGAGCTCGAACACTTTCGCAACTACAAGCCCCAATTCCATCAATTGATATCAAATGTGTATTGCCACTGAGCCCTATTGGGTTAGTAGCTGGCAACGAGCATTGCTTCAAGGCTCAAACGCATGCAGAGCCTGCTTTTGGACAATGCGATCACTCAACAAATAGGTCTAGAGATAAACCACAAGGTAATGAGGCGTTTTACAATTTCCCATATAGCAATCTTTGTGATCTAATATGAAGGTGGATGTGGATGTATGTAAATGGTTTGTGAAATGCAAAAGGTTGGATGTGTCTAGCAATAGGACACTTGCTGCTCACATTATTCAAATGTGGCTGCTGTGTCGTTTGAGCTTTGATACTTGTTGCTAGACAACTATCTAATCACCCTCTCAGTGGGTGATTTTTTGACCTTTCAGCATTTTTGTTGCAAAGTTTTTACCCTTCGTATATACTGCTTTTCGTTTTTCAAGCAACATGATCTTCCCCAAACAATTGAATGGTATTTGCACCTGCGGTTTCCTTTTATGGGAAACAACCGCGTGATGCTTACTATAGATTCGATTTGTGGAGTTCTGGACAGGTCGGACATCACTTTGAAAGTTGCTTGATATATAATTGGGGCAGTTATTTATGCCTGGTATGAATTCATCCTTCAAACATTCACCCTTCAAACATTCGCTCTATTCCTCAAAGTACAATATCCAATTGGCTGTCTGTTAATGCTCCAAGTTGCATACCGCAATTCTTTCTATTGCACCACTCTTTCATCCCCACGCAATCACGTCGATATTACAAAAACATCCATACCATTCATAAGCTCCCATCTATACTTGACTTGTTAGCATTCAACACCCCTCATCCTGATACAAAGTACCAGGTGCAAGTATATCCACTGCTCTGTACTTGTGCCAATCCACTTTATTGAGTTCAAACATTTTCGACTTTAATAGCCATATATAACTAACCCATTTTCTGGCCCTGTCTGTTCCATTATCAATCTACTTTATAAACAGACTCCACAGGTATCGCTGCTCTGTCCTTTAAAGCCACCTCCTGTACCGCCAAGATGCCATCCACTCTCTCCAGCAACACTGCTGTCAATTGTCCGCGCTCGCTTAAAAATAAAACTTCGGGTCTGCTGCAAGTATCCGCTGACGTCGTGTCCGAACCCACAACGCCAATTCTGCGCGACTTATACATCACATCCACCCCTACTGTCACTCCTGTCAGCACTACTGTCAGTGCTCCTATCTTTACTTCACTCTCTACTTTTCATCAGCCCTGGCAAAGCTTAGACTTTCATTCTACTATGTTGGTCGAGTCCAGAGATAGAACAAAAAGCCTAAACTTCTCCCTCACCTCTGGTGCCGCGCCTTCGCTAGACACGATGAGCGATGCTGACTTGGGGACCCTATCAGATCCTTGCGAATACTCTCATGATACCATTCCCACTGGTTCTGGGCCTACGAAAACTGTCGATAGCAACTATACTCACTCTGTTGATACTTTGAAAAAGACGTCCAGCTCTTTTTTTCAGACTGTTGATACTCTGGTTTATGACTATCTTCCAAACGGTTCTACTACAAACCATCCCTTTCGGGATACTCACTTGCATAGCACCAAGTCGTTTTGGCCAAAGGAAAGAGTCGCTGCCTTGTCCCCGCAACTTACAGATTTGTCTTCCGACGCAACTATCTGCTCTAGATGTTGTGGGCAGTCGAGCTGCAAATGCTCTGCTCTTAGTCCTATCAAAAGCGTTACCAGTACAACTACAAGCCATGATGTGGATCATGGCTGCGACTCCTTTTACACAAGTCCTATCGTTCAAGTAAAATCTTTGATCACTTCCATATCCCCATCTGCTGCACCACTGGTCGCATCCGCTAATCTCCCCATGGTGGTTGTGATGGATGCTGAAAAAACTGGCACTGCTCGAGTATGGAGAACACATTCTTTACCATCGCAGCACTGTTCTACTATTAGCAACAGCACATGCATGGTCAAACCAACCACAGTAGCCTTGCAACCCTATTTATCTTTTCCCCCGATCTGTGAATTGCCAAAAGCAACATCCATGTCCTACTTGGATAGTGCGACTTCAACGTTCAAACCATCCAATGACTGTCGTCGTCGTTTTCCCAAGAGCAAGCTGACGCGATCGTCTGTATTTCGTGGCTCATCAACCGCCGGCCATCTCGTTGCTATACCGTCCAGCCCCTCACTAGTCTCCGCTGTAGCATGTCCCAGCACCATGACAAAACTCACTATACTATCAAACCTATGTAGTCAGGTTCTTGCGTCTCATCCACTATCACCCACAACCAACCCTTGCTCTTCGCTAACATTAGTTGCACAATATGGCGCACCGCCCAATCCATATCTTGCTTTATCAAAAGCAAATCCCACTTTCACAAGATCATCTCCAAATGCATCAGGTGTTAAACGAGCCAATCCATTTGATCAGTTCTTTGTTCCCAAGAGATCATGCAAAGTCAATTCACTTAGACCATCCTTTTCTGAGCCATGCATCATCCAATCGAATACAGCATCATTTCCAGTGTCATCATCATCATTTTTGGCCTCGTCCATTACGCCTGATTCATCTAGAGCATCAATAGCCTACAATACATGCCATGCTGGCACATCACAAGTTCTCGAGAACAAGTCATGCCAAGATCTAAACTGAAATTTATTTCATGCCTTTTGTATCCCCTGTTTATTGCTTGGCTTTTTCATCACATTCGCTTCTTCTATTTTTCACCCAGTACGACTCTGTATTACCAAGTATATCGATTTAGATATAAAATAGTTTTTGTTTATTGATTAGCCAAGACATGTTTTTTAAAGTTTGATTGGATAGTGTTGGGTTTACAGTCGGTTGACTGATATTGTAGTAGCTGGATAACTTTTATGGAAACAACAGTTGCATGAGATGTTTTCTTGAACTGGCGCGAAAACGTATCTGATATTAAGATACAACAGAGCCTATATAAAAGAACGAATCAATATCCAATAACAAATACACAACCATTGTATATTCCGAAGCAAAAGGGTCGATACAAGATCAATACAAAAAAGTATTTTATTTCATGTAAATACGACTGTGAATTGCAAGATCAATCTTGATTGGATTCTAGCAAAAACGTCGACATTATGGACCATATACGACAGAGGAAGCCCGCATCTAGCCATACTGGGTCTAAGCAAGGTAATAGTTTTATCGAAATCCAGTGGATGATGCTCAATGGCATGACTATTTACAGACATGCATAATTAGACATTGATGGTTCCTTGAAGAAGCGAATCCTGAATCCAATAACGACGCATTATGAGTTCATGGGCCCACATGGCACTCTGCTCGCTATATTGGGACTTCCACTTACTACTGTTGGATTATTTTTGGTTTGCAACAAGGATGGATGTCCTCCGTCGTGGTTACTAGATGCATTCGTTACCTCACCAGCATCCATATCGACACTACACTTTCAAGATATCGTATGGATCGACAAAGATGCAATCCTGTGTGTTTTGGGATGGATGTTAATGCATATCGTCTTCAGCATTATTCTCCCGGGTCGTCTCGTCAAGGGAACCTTGCTTCGTACAGGCGACATACTTGATTACCGTATCAATGGGTTTGCAGCCTTGATTGCATGCACGTTGCTCACTATGGCTTCTTATGTATACGCTCGATCGACACATCTTGTATGGATTGCAGACCATGCATTGCAACTAGGGGTGGCATCAATGCTATTTTCAACGATCATGTCTCTACTTTTGTATTTAAGTTCATTTAGATCACAGAATACTCTGCTGGCTGAAGGTGGAAATTCAGGATATCCAATTTATGATTTTTGGATGGGCAGAGAGCTTAATCCGAGAATTCTAGGTGGATGGATAGATCTAAAATATATGTGTGAGCTGCGTCCAGGCCTTATAGGATGGGCCTTGCTCAATCTTGCCTTTTGTGTCAAGCAATACACTCAAATAGGCCGTACAACCAATTCTATGGTTGCCGTGGTTGTTTTTCAAGCGTATTATGTTATTGATGCACTTTGGAACGAACAAGCGATTCTTACTACGATGGATATTACCACTGATGGATTTGGATTCATGCTGGCATTCGGAGATCTTGTATGGGTGCCTTTTGTATACACATTACAAGCGAGGTATTTGTGTTTTTTCCCAGTAGATTTGTCATATCAGGCTTTAGCGGCGATAGTGGCATTGAATCTAGTTGGGTTATGGGTATTTCGAGGTGCAAACGGACAAAAGAATGCATTTAGAAGCGATCCAAACGGGAAAAGCGTAAAGCATCTCAAGTATATGCATACAAAATCTGGAAGCAAACTATTACTGTCTGGCTGGTGGGGATGTGCACGCAAAATCAACTACACAGGTAATATATATTGCAACACTATCACATCAGACTCGGATTGTTTATAAACGGATCATGTAAGCTCAAGTATAAACATGATTTTAATGGAATGCATCTAGGAGATTGGCTAATGGCGCTTGCATGGTGTCTTCCCTGTGGGTTTGACACACCGATCCCATACTTTTATGCAATCTATTTTGCTATATTGCTGATCCATCGTGCACATCGCGACGAGTCTAAATGCCGAGCCAAGTATGGATCTGATTGGGATGAATACCGCAAAAAAGTGCGATACTTGTTTATTCCATACGTTTGGTAAATCTCTTGGATTGATATTATGACAGATTTGAGTAATAAACAGTGTCAGAAGTTGATGTTCATCACGTGAGTTTTTCGTGTCAACAAAACTTGAATTTAAAATTGCACTTGACCATCAAGACAGTTGCTGGATGGAGTCATTACTGAAGCTACTACACAGTTCATTGTCCAATGACACCCAGTCTCGTTTAAATCCCGTTTCCAACGCAGTGGTTTCTGCTGATCCACTTGCTTCTGAAGCTTGCGTTAAAACCCAACATCCTTTAGTGATTCTTCCTCCATATTCTCAGCTACAGTCTCTTTTCTTAAGCTCGACCTTGCTTGAAGCCGTTTCTGCTGTCTACTTTATCAATACTTCTGCTGTTCCTGATATTCTATCCATGATTGCCTCTTATGTTATTCCTCCAAACGTTCTTTTGGTTCTGTATGCTCTAGATGATGCTGAAGGCTCTCTATGCGGATGGCAGATCCCTTCTTCTGTTGATGATGGCAGACTCTGGCCCAATACGGACGGGTTTCCTCGTCGATTAGTTATTTTGTCAGTTCCATCTCGCTCTTCAAAGACTGCTGATAATGTAAGTTTAGTTGCTCGGAGCACTTGCCGATTTTATCTTGTAAATCTCTGCATTAGCGTATCGCATTGACAGCGTACTAACTATTGTTTTATGCCATCCCTTATCTCGGCTATTGTTTAACAACTCCCATGCATTTGAAACAGTTGATTCATCAACATATTCTTGACTTTCATAGTAAACTTGCTGCCCATGTAACTTTTATTGTCATGACTGATGCTCGTAGCAAGAATGTTGTGTCCAGAAGCATTACAGATCGCACTATTATTCAGCCCACTTTTGCTTCTGGATCTATGATTGCTGAACCTGTATTGAATGGTATTGGTAGTGTGAAGTCATTTCCGCCTAATCCATTTGAAAACATTGTAGTGCATTTCATTGCTTCTTCACTTTCATTTCCAATCTTGGCCACTCAGAAGGCTGCTTTGGATGCTGCTGTAGCTGCAGAAAAAACCATAGTTCCTACTGTACCTGAAACTACTCCGATAAACAATAGTGGTGATATGGCTGTAGATGAAACGGCTGCTTTGATTGCCGAACCACCAGTTGTGGATGTAACTCCTCCAATTAAACCTGCACCTACAGCCACTTTTACTCCAGATCCTGCCTTGGCTCCTGCATTTGAAGAAATTTTGTCTTGGTATCTACATGGTCTTACTGTACTGGGTGGAGTATCACAGAAACAAGCCATTGATATTGATGACTTTAGTGTATGCATTGGCTATACAGATTCCATCCCTTCTCCAAGCTTTTATCACCATCTTTTAAACCTCATGGTGATGGATGGTGTATTGCATTTTGCACGAGCACAGGCCTGGAAGGGTGTAGGAAAGCGTGTCTATGTCCTTGATCCGGATAGACTGCGTGCTAGATCGGCTCAACTCAAGCGGGGTGATACATCCAAAATGGTAATTTCTTCCAAAAAAAAGCGAGATGATCAATCCAATAAAGTTACTGCTACCGGTAACAAGCGTGGCAGGGCGGACAATTCCGCTTCTCGCGTCACAGCTATACGACCTAAACTCAATGATGATTGGGTTGCTACATCTGTAGATGGAAAGGGAAATTCACGCGTGGATGATGGTGCAGCATTGCCCAAAATTGCAAAGTCATCTGCTACATCTACTGTATCTGGCACTCATATCCCCATCAAGGTTGAGCCGAATGAGGAGTATGTGGGTATGACTCCTCTTGATCGACTTGTTGCATTTTCAAAGAAAGTTTTCCCACAGAGTGCTGAACCCATGTATACCATGACTGAGTCTCCTGAGGGATGGGAGGGTACTTTGGTGGTTGCTGGAGAGTATAACTATACCACAAAAAGCAAATTTCCCACCAAAGAAGCGGCTTGTGAAAACGTTGCCAACTCTGCATACTCTGATTTGCGACACTTGGGTTTGCGCAGTGTGGTTGAAGACGTTACTATGGCCGGCAATGATACTGATAAAGATCATAATGCTGATCAATGTGATGATGCCCAACCCACTCAATTTTCAGTCGATGTAAATGGTGATCATGTTACTACATCTTCAACCAACAATCGCATCTATGCTCCTATGTTGGCTTCGCACACCAACAAACACAAGATTCCTATTAGCTGGAAGTTTGTTCAAAATCCCGAAACTGGGCTATTCCGTGGTATTGTTTCTGTCAATCATATCGAGTACACCTCTGTTGATGAATGGATCAAGCATCCCGATGCTAAAGAAGATGCTTCCAAGGTACATTCATTGATTTTATTGTATTGGTGCAGAGCACAGATACTGATTTTATTGAAACTTGCTTGTCCATCTTTGCATAGGTTGCTTGTTTAGCTATGAATATTCGCAAAGCACAACCTTCTCAAGCTGAAGCCGCTGCTGCTGCACTTCTTAAAACCACATCTGGCACTGCAACTACTGACCAAGGCAGTACGCATCCCAAACAATCGCGACAAAATGCTTCTGCAAAGGCTTCCTCCAAGCCAGCTCGTGAAAATCCGTGCAGTCAACTCAACGATCTTTGCCAGAAAAAAGGCTACAAAATGGCACTTGAGTTTCCCAGTAATACTGCTGGAAATATTGTATGCACAGTGACCATCAGCACCGCTTCTGAGCAGCTTGTGTTTACTTCAAAATCTCATGGAAAGAGAGGCGATGCAAAAATAGAAGCTGCTTCATTAGCCATTGCTAATTTGACTGGTCTGCCAGTTGTAGTACCTACTATGCCTTCATCTGAATCTGGTGTAGGTGCTGAGGAGCAGGCGGATGTGGATGAAGCGAACTGTGAATTAGATGATGCAGAAGAGGAGCAGGAAGTGAGTGGAGATGCATCAAGCACTAAACCTGCTGCACCCGCTACAAATGCATCAGCAAAACCAGCACATGCAGGAAACTTTAAAAATAAGTTGAATTCACCACGTCGTGCTCCACAATCTTCATTTCAGAGGGGGGGTGCTAGAGGACGAGCACAAAATCGACCTCAGCAACAATTACCTCGTTTGCAGCATCAGAATCAACAGAGACAATACCAATCTCAACAGCGGTATGGACAGAACCAACGAGGCAACTATCCTCAGCAGCAGAGGTCCTATTCCAATCAGCAAAACGGTATGTCCAGAAATAGAGGTGGTGGTAGTAATGGAATGGGACGAGGTGGTAGTAACATGGGACGAGGTGGTGGTGGGATGGGACGAGGTGGACTGAAAGGGATGGCTGGCATGGGCCATAACATGGGCGGTGGTATGGGCAACAGCATGGGAAATCCAATGGGAAATCTCATGATTGGTAATATGGGTGCAGGTGGTATGCCAGCCCAAGATCCACAAGCCGCGTTCTATAATGCTCAGATGATGGCATATCAGATGCAACAACAGCAGATGAATGCCGGTCTTTCTTCAAACCATATGCAGCAGATGGGTGCTGGAAATATGTCCAGAACATCCACCTTGCCACATATGACTCAGCAGTCTGCATCTCAGCAGCCCCAACGTGTCCAATCCTCTATTTCAATTCCCATGTCTAATCCAGCTGGGATGGGAATGGCTTCTATGGGAATGCAGTCCATGTCATATTCACCTTCAACCATGAATCAAACTGCCTATGCACAAGCATATCAAACTCCTGCTCAGCAGACAAATCCTCAACAAATGGCTGCAAACTACTATGGATGGCAAGCACCAGCTCCCACAATGCCATATTCTATGAGTCAACCTCCTCGGCCACCGTCATCATAAACTGGCTTTTGAAACCCTATGTTTATTTGTAGTTTTTTGAAGTGGAATCCAGGTTTATTTTCTGTCAACTAGTACTGCTATTGCAAACTTGACCATTTTTGAATTACAAGTTTAAAAATAAATGATCTTCATTTAAACCCAAGAACGTGTTTCTTTTACTATTGATCCAATTAAACTAATTAAAGTTGTCTTGTAGTTTCTCCAATTTCAAAAAAACACATTTGCCAAATCGCCATTCCAATCATTACACACCGAATACTTTTTATATTACTAAAGCCAAATACTATATGCAATGTCAAATTGTGTAACTAGACAGCCACTTCAATTTCCATTGATAGTACCAATAGAGTCCAACACTGTGACAGAACTCCATAGTTCAGATACCAAACTAGATAAATTAGCTCAAAAAAGGCTCGTTCGAGTGATATCGCATCCAAATCCATCTAGCCTTTCGGTACCAAATGTTTATAAACCAACCCAGCTCAATCTACAACGGCCGTATCATGGTAAGCCATTTCAAAACAATAGTCAGCAAGCAGAGTGTGTATCTTTTTCACCAAGCCATACAGACCCTCCACATCGTCATGTATCTACAACGCGCCAAATGCACTTGAATTTTGCAGCCAAATCAAATACTCCTAGACAAGATTCAAACCAACATTTACACACTGTATTACGCATCAGCCCAATTGAACAAACGTCAATACCTCACACACTTGAGTCACGTAGGGTGTCAAGCCTTTTCACTCATTTAATTGAATCCATCCCACAATCTGAGCGAGAAGAACTAAAGCGACGTGTTGGGATTCCACTTATCATGAAAACGGACGATCTCTACACCGAGTTGAATACTTTAGAAAGCATTTACCACGACTATGCAACCGAAACTGAATCAGTACGTATTGATCCTAAAGGTATACATCTCATTTTATTGTAAAATAGCAACACACCCATCAAGATAACGGGTTGAATTTAGGTAGTGCCGTTGAATGCATCACGACATTTTGCAGAATCGGTGCTTCAGCAACGGATATTGATGATCATTCATCGTATGCGATTGAATATGGGACTGAATTCGTCCAGTAGATCTGGTAGTCGTCAACATCAAGTACGGTCCATATCTACATCACCATGTCTATCCACCGACCAGGAGTTTGATGAATTAGTGGAAACCATCCGGTAAACGTTCATGTTTATTATTCCAAGCGTGTATATAGTGTAACGGTTTGAAATACAATGGTTATTAGTGAGGCACTTGAACAAGAGCAACAGGATTTAATCGATTCTTTGGATCGTATATATATGCAAATCGATATGGAACGAAGTGTACGAGAAACGTGAGTCAATGGATTGATGTAAAATTCCACATCAATGTACTCCAGTATATGCGACTCTTGTATAACAACTTGCAACCCTTATTTTAATACGACTCTTGGTTTGGATTTTAGAACCATGCAAATGGGACTTTGTAAAAACAAATCAATGTTTGAACTCAAAAACAATGTCGATGCTGTCGAGGTAAGCCTAGTACAACCTGTTTTTAGTAGCAGGGTGTATATCACGTTTAAACTTTATTTTACGGAGCTACAGTAGTAAACAACACGCTGATGTTTGAAGACAGTGCAGACCTTTTTAACATTATTGTAAATTGTATGCATGTCAAGGCAAAACATCTTGAATTGGATACCCACCTTTCCGTAATTCCAATCAGTGATACCAAGTTACCAATCAAGTGGATAAAGAAGCGAAAAGATACCCAATCAAACCCTCTCCAAGACAATGATCAACCTATGTTTCGGTGCAATAGTGACCAAAACTCAAGTTTCCAATCCAAACCAGATACATCCATTGAAGTGCTGGATTTGTTGGACGAAATGGAAAAATTAGAATCTGCATTTGTATTACCAACCCTACCGTATGTGACACCTATCACTACGGATCCAACAAAACAGTTTCAATCGTGTAATCCAGCATTGAAATCCGTATCAGATGGTTCATCGTCTTTGGTATCTGACCTGACAAGTCATCCATCAATTGGGTTGCATCTTGGCGAGTCTTGTTCACAACATCAAAAATCGATTTCAAATATCGATCAACTAGCTAGTAATCTCCCACTTGAGCAAAAACAGTTTGGAAACCATTCACAGTTGTTATCCACACATGGATCGCCTTTAAAGCCAGCCCCTCCACCCTTACCAAAACCTCCAGCTCACCCAATGCATCATATTAGTCCCTCAAGGCGAAATATGATACGTCCACAAGCACCCACATCTTTAACAAAAACACATTAAAAGTCGGCTTAATCCACATTATGTCGTAAAGACATCCAGATATAAATGGGTAATGTTTAGAAATAAAGAATTCAAATGACTTTAATGCTTGAAAAATACATTTGTAAAATGTATCCAGCTTGACAGGTTTAATCAAATTCATTGCCTTGAATCTCAATCGCACGACCCTCCTTGTTGCGCCATACATGATTCAGAGTCGGTAAAGTCAGATCATGACATCCATATATTTTGATACGCTGCAGATGCGTTGCATTTTTCATGATTTTTTCAAAAATAGTATCACTCATGCATCTGGATAATATACATGCAACAGGCATTCAACAGAATACAAACAATGGTCAATAAAACTGTTGTTTTAAATATCAGCTCGTAACAACTGCTTACCGAATCCATGATACATCCAAATCAACCAATTGGGTACAGTTGTCTGCAACGGCTTGCATGGCCTTTTCAGTCAATTCGTCCAGCCCATTCATACCTAGATGTTTCAAGGTATTTGCAGCTTGATTCACCAATGCAAAAACCACATCATCATTAAAAAGCACATTTCGATTGAAATTCAAATGAACTAGTCCAGTGGAAGATTCCGTAGATAGGTGTGTCAAGGCATGCACCATTCCTTTAGATGTAATGGAAGGACAGTCGCTAAGAGATAGCGATTCAAGACATTTGCACGTTTCAGATATAAAAGCGACTACATTGTCATCCAATAAGTCGTGTCTAAATGCATGGGTGTGTACAGCGAATTGTAATCAGCTATCAAAGGTTATATGCAATGACTAATGAAGCTCAGTAAAGTTGGTATGCAAACAAGAAAGTTACCCATTGAGTGCCAAAATTCTCAGTTGACTACCGATAGTGCAGATCAGCTCAGAAATGCATTCGGGTGATACTCCTTCACTGAGATTGTTTAATTCAAGATGCTCGAGACATTTCATTTTTGAAATGGTCGAGATTGCATCATTGCCGAGTCGTACACATGCTGTAAGGCTTAGCAGCCTTAGATGAGTGGCAGATTCCAATAGCGTAATCAGCGACAGATTTGTCAGTTTCGCAGCATTTTCAAGAGTCAACTCTTGCAGCGTTGAGCCAAGACCAGAAAATAAACTTGAAAAGCCAAAGTCGGAGGGAATAAAACAGCCTTTGAGAACCAATGAAGATAGCTGATTGCAGCTTGCTCCAATTTCTTCGAGCACCTTGTTGGTAATACGGCCACATACAGACAAATTAAGTGTTTTCACATTGGGACAAAGATACGCAATCGATTGCAATCCATTTTCATCCAAACCTGTATTGAGTGCAGTATTTAAAAAATAGGACACAAAGCAAACGACTAGATCCAAAAATCAAACACTTACGTGTACAATCAAATAGTTCAACTATATCTTCTTCTGGACCTAAAAATAGCTGAACAGTATGGTTTGTCAACTGTCTCTGTTTGCTAATGATTTTGGAGATTTTGCATTTGGTAGAATATGGGATATCTCCCAACTGCTCAACGTCCTCGATCAGGTTTGCAATCAACTGCAGTATTAAACAAGTTAGAATGAAATCATGGTACGATTAGAATAGTGCATTTTATCAGAATTACCTTGATACACATGTCACGTAGAGATAGCATGATGGTTTGGGCTTCGCCACCAATGGATAGACTTTCCAGTTTCTTTTTTTTAATTTGGATTTTAGACATGCGTTTTCCAGATTGGACATGGAGTCCGATGCAGGCATCACAAAGCCCTTGTTCCTTTTTAGTGACATTCAGACTTGGCAGATACCGACGCTGGCATCGTGTGCAAAACAGGATTTCTGGAGTTGGTTTTTGATCCATATTGTACGGTGCAGCTATAGGCTCAGATCGTCGTTTTGAATGGGCAGATCTGCTACTGGCATAAAAGGTTTCATCCGCTTCATCATTACTGTCATCAGCCTTTCCTCTTTTCCGCTTCTTGGCTGCGGATGCTTTCTTTTTAGAAGCGGTTGATAATAACGGAGTAGGATTTACTTGTATGGTGACAGTTGATGGCGCAGACTGATCAGTGCTGGTTTCTAAAGCGACTGCTTGAGGGTTACTTTCTGTGTTGGTCGTATCAGAAGGCTCGCTGCCAGACTGAATAGCAGTGGGTTCAGCAGCTGCATCAGGTGCTTGATCGGGCTCTACTGGTCGCACAACTCTTCTGGGAGCAACAATTCCCCGCTCTCTCAAGAAGCTAATAGATTGAAAGTTGAAGACACATGCCAATCAGTCATTGCAACCAGTACAATATTGAGTCTGCTATGAAACATGCAGACAAGGTGATCATGGCAACATGTGTCTTGAAATGAACACTAATACTTGCCTGGATAATGCAGATGAAGGACCTCGAACCCGATTGGACATGACGAAAAGTAATCAAAAGAGTCGATTGCACAATCGAATAGAATTCTGTAAAGCAGACAATGCTTAGTGCTTTATTAGCAATTCAATGGCTGACAATCTAAAAATTGTCGAGAAATTCAAGCTGTTGTCGGACTCGAAATTGTCTTGAATTTCTACAAAATATTCTTATTACATAAAATCAAAAGCATGATTATAGTCATTGACTTGCAGTCTTGACTACTTCCTTGTATAAGGCTTTAATGGATTTACAGTATTATGAAATAACAAGGATTGAGATATTGATTTTATTATTGAATAGTCTGTAATCTCAATGACTGATCAGATGTACGGTTGTTAAAGATCAGGTACGAGTAAGTTGACAAGTCTTTTAAAGATTTACATTGAAAGTGGAAACTCAAACACAAGTTCAGAATCAGTTCGCTGATACTTGCTCTTATCATCATTACAATCCGTATTTGTTTTATACCGCTCGACCTCTACAAAAGTTGCATGATTATCATGATCAACAAGAATAATAGTGTGTGTACGAGTAGCATATTGGCCTCTTGCAAGCTGACTGCAATGGACGCAGATGGGTGATAAACACGATTCCAGATTGTAGTCAAACATATTGGGTGGAAGTTGATCGTATGGGCAAGCTTCTGAATTAGACAGCACTACTAAAAGTCGTTGAACCAGATCTTGCTTATCAGTAGCCTAAACCCAACATCATTGTGACCATATGAAACTTAGTATCACTGTACTCTATACATACACTACAAGTACACACATCAATGCACCTCATCCAAAGCCTTGGTAAACAGCTGCTTGCCATGAATAACTTTGGGCCATGTTTCTTTTGTATCAGACATAAGAATACCGTTGGAAATTCCATAAAGTTGGGTAGATGCCAGATGCTGTATCGGCTTATCCGATCGATTTCCAACATACCACATCTTCCCACCCACTTGACCTAAAACTAGATTGAATCCATTGTATTCTTCTAGCTGGTTGGATAGCTTTTGAACGTAGAGACTTGGGTCAGATGAGGTGGTGCTAGTTTCCTTTTCATTGACTGGATGGCTTTCAAGAAGATAGTCACGCACCAACAGTCCTCGAGACTTTGCAGTTTGGCATCGACTCGAAGGCGGTTCTCGAAAATTGGTAATAAACGCAAATCGGCCTTGCTGGGTCATGCCTATCCAAGTGCCATGGGATGGGTCAGACAAAGTCATGCAGGGAGTTGAATGGGCTGGTAGGCTTGCTGAGGAGGATAAGGTTTCCTCTTTACTATCAGGATCCTTGCTTGTTGGCAAGTCGGATCTATGCTGTTTGTAAGAGTCATCTGTGCCAGCAAGAACATAGGGTGCTATATCCCAAAACTTGGCTCGACTTGTCGGTCTATCTAGATACTCATCTCTATTGGCTGCAACGACTAGCTTGTATTTGGGGTGGTCTTGCACAAAAAAGACAATACACATGACTATTGTATTCTAACAAGGATCGTGTTGATGTCAAGTCTGCAAAGTACAGATCGTCACACTCTGGAATATAGATTTACAACTCTGTTGTTCACAGGCACACTTGCATTGATCAAGAGTATTTTTAAAGTGATGGAATAACTGAAATAAACTTTTTAATCGCTTGATTTTCAATCATGATATAAACATTGATAGCCAACCAGAGTATGACAGTCACCGGTATATTCCAAATATTAGACCGGCAAGCAAATACAATGGTTTAAATGACCCAAAAATCAATGACTAATCGAAACCATTGGAATGTAAAAAGAAATTCCCATGGCAGGCAAAAATGGGTTGAATAGTTAGAACTGCTGCCCTAAATCTTGAACATGCTATTGAATGGAGTGGTCTGGGAAAGTGCTGAACGACTTCAAGACGTGAATGATCATAGTCCCAGCAAAAAGTGCAATGCTTGCAGTTTACTTTTCAGGAGTGGTTAGCCAGGAGTGATGAAGAACCTGCTCTATAGTGTATCGTTTCTTTGCATCCACTTGTAGCATGCAATGAATGAGATCTATCAATGCAGCACTGCGCTTGAATCGGGGATGACGAAAGGACGCTGTAAGGATATCTTCAGTTGTGCGAAATGGAAAGCAGGAGAAGGACATGGTGTAGAGCAGTATGCCTGTGCACCAGACATCTACTTCTGGTCCTCTAAATGCCTCTCCTCGAATACCTTCAGGGGGTATCGAGTAGGCAGTTCCACGAAACTTTTCAAAATAATCCCGAGGATGAGAGGGTATTGTTTGCGCAGCCCCAAAGTCAATTAGCTTTACATGAAGGTTTTCATCGATAACAATCTAGATGTTGAAGGGTCAAATAGCAAAGCAAAATGAGTTTATCCAAATACTCTTTTCTAAACAGTAACAGCCATCATTGCAAGCAACTTACATTCTCATCTTTGATGTCATTATGAACAATATTGTTTTGATGTAGGTAGCAGACGGCCTGGGCAACTTGAAGGAAAATATGACGGATCTTGCGTTCTGCAAAAAAAGGGTTGTTTTCAATGTACTCGAACAGATCGAGAGACGAGTGTCGAGTATGTTGTCGAGCGGTGATTGAAAGTTGAGAGTGAGGTGCAGGAGATACAAAAGAAGTGGGTGGTATATGTGGTTGAAAGTAGGGAATATCTATGGCAGGAGGTGTAGTCTGCGCAATCAGAGGCGATGCAACATCTGCAGTATATGTGGGAGTAGTTGGGCAATGTTGGAATGGATTGGTAGAATGGCGATGCTGGCGATAAGTCATTGAAGAAGGTTCAATGTCGGGTTGTATGTGGCTGTTTTTCCATTGTGTGCCATGCATCTCCATGATCAAATAGCAATACTAGTATAAATAAGCAGACATGAAGTCAATCAGTAATCATGAATATAAAGAATCAAAACCATAGTGTTCTACTATGAAATACCTTTGCATCTTCGAAAATATCCAAAAACTGAATGACATTTGGATGAGAGATACGCCTGAGAAGAAAGGCCTCAAGAGGAATAAACCCAATCGAACGATCTCGCTTCCAACTGGTGACTGGAATACGATTCTATCAACACAGACAATGCAAGCACAATTGATTAGTATTTTATCTGTGTATACATATGGTCGGATATATACTTGAATTCAGCGAATTGCAGATATCCAAGAGATACAAAGTAAGCGGTTTAGATTGAATAGCACGTTAGATGGTTACCTTGTAAAGAAACTTGACAGCAACTTGCTCGCCATCTTCGATACGTTCAGCAACCATAACAAAACCAGTGGCCCCATGTCCCAACTCTCCTATCAAAGAGTATCTTTCCAAAAATTCTGGGAGTAGGTGGTATCCACTAAGTTCAATCTCGGCAATGGACGAAGTAGTCTGAGAGCGCTGTTGGTGGGAATGTTGGTGCAAGGGAGATCGAGCGGGAATATTGAGTGGTTGTATTAGACAATCAGTTTCATGAAGCAATGCAGCTTCATCTTGTGCTGATGGGACCTGGATTTGTAGTTTTTCCTTGGGTTGATTACGTGCTAACCCATCAGCAAGAGTAGATGTGGGACTAGACAAACTTTTTTTGACTGCATCTGATTGGACGGTAGTCGTGACAGACAGACAGGCACCATCAAACGATGCTGGAGTAGTTAGACTCTGCGCACAGATGGTCTTGGTAGATGTGGTTCGTACAGTTTCTATCTTTGCACCAAAAGCCGCATCATTACTACTAGATGCAACTGTCGGATGCGTGTATTGGGCTTGAGCAGATATAGATTCGGCTGATGCATTGGTCAGTAGGATAAGGGGTGAAGGATCATCGGGTGATATGGAAGACATGAGTTTTGGCACAGATGCAATGCAATCTGGATGGGATAATCGACGGATAAGTATATGCTTGTCCTTTCCATGAAGCAATGTCTGTTCGGCAGCATGGTGATTAGAGCAACTATCTGGTAAGCAGTTGGTAGTTTTCATGATGGGTGTTGGATTCAAAGCTTCACCTGGAACATGGCAAGTGGAGAATACCATGGACGGTTGAGCCAGATGTGCACTTGCTGCAGGTCCTAACAACAGATCCACAATATTCAAGCCCAAGTTGCCTGCCCAAGACCGTCGTTTACTAGCATCTCTGTTCATATGCAACTGCTGTGGTTGAGCTTGAGGATGTGGATGTTCTGCCGACAAGTGGTGTATGGTCTGAGTCTGTGAATACTTGACAGACGATGACCGCAAGTGTGTTTCATCAGCCATCTGTTGTTTCTGCGATTGCAGTTGAGCACTGATATCTGAATGCATTGCAATGCTCCCACAGCTCATTGTAGCAGTATTGGATGTTGATTGTGCAGAAGTAGAAGCTGGAACAGAGTTGCTGCTTGCTGTAGAATTGGCTGTCGTGGATGCAGTCATCATAGCAACCAGACGAGCAAGCGGTGCAGTCATTATCAGTCTAGCAATGACAATGAGCCTGACAGTTTAGGAAACTTTTTTATTTCAGGCTTGTGTCAGGTTTGGATTCTCAGTTTACAAAATGTTTTGGCAAGAACACAAGCAATTCGCTTGTGGTTTTTAACTAGACCGAATCTTAACTTTATTTGTTGGCAAGCCATTATTTAAAGTGTCTTGAATAGTCCAACTGCACTCGACCCATCTGTTCTAATAAATACATTTCTTTTACATCAAACTGTTAGCATCTAAAGTGGGTGATTCACACAACGCACTCTTGTTGGACTACATCTACCTTTTGGTTGCTTCAATAACAACCACTGGATGCATTTGTTTGGGAGTTATGGCAGACACTTCAATAGGCATACTGGTCAATGTAGTTGCTTTAAATAGTCGATGTGCTCGGATTGCTGCTTGCAAGATCAATCCACTTGCATCCTTTGGAGGACATTTTCCTCTTGCTAACAAAAGTGGATTCAGTGTATGACATGGTTTAGATGAATCAAAATACAATCAGATCAATACCAAACCATCAGCAATTCACAAGCGAATACATGGACTTGTAGAACTCACTTTGTACCACCAGTCCTTGTGAATCTGTTACTACTACCGTGGTATTCGAGGTTTCAAGAATGCTATTTGAATTAAACAGCTCATGTTAAATGTATTTCTCTGGCTGATTGAAAGAACTCTAGTCTGCCATCCATCAAACAAAACACAAGAAAAACCAAGGTATACTTGCACTTCATTGACAACTTGGTCGACGCCTGCCACCAGTTCATCCATAGAATTGCTTTAGAAGATAATCGGGAACAAATCTGCTAATCTATTCAATTGAGTTTCTTGCAAAACCAAGTGTTTGACAGACTGTGCAATGCTGTGAATATAATGCAACTTAAACTGAGCTTACAAGATTATATTTGCAAGTTTGTTCATCCAAAATTTGTAGTCATGTGGATTCTGGTGACGAGCAGAAATCCAAAAAATAAAAACTTTGAATTGAAATAGCATGGATCAACGAGTGGTTGGTATTCTTGGTGGTGGCCAGTTGGGCAGGTTGGTCTATTATGATTTAAATGCATGAATACACAATATGAATTCTCAATCAAGTCTGGTTTTATTAATACAGACTTTTGTTTTGAATTCAATATATGTTGTGGTGCAATTAGAATGCTCACTGAAGCAGCCAACAGACTCAATGTTCAAGTAGCCATTCTGGATGAAGAAAACAGTCCTGCTACTCAAATCAGTACTTCTCCAAGACATATTCAAGGCAGTTTTAAAGATCCAATCAAGATTGCTCAACTGGCAGCTGTTTCTCAAGTCCTGACGGTTGAAATCGAACATGTTGATGCACTTTCACTTGAGCAGATCCAGACCAAAACTGGAGTTGTTGTTCATCCATCTCCTGATACTATAAGAATAATTCAGGACAAGTATGTACAAAAAAAATACTTGACTGAACATGCTCCCACAGTGCCCATTGCTCCATTCAGAGAAGTCGTGGCTGGTTCTGAGCTAGATTCAATTCTGGAAGCTGCCATGGAGTTTGAATATCCTATGATGTTGAAATCAAAAACATTGGCTTATGATGGTCGTGGAAACAAAGTGATTAAAAATGCTGATGAGATTCAAATCGCCATTGACGCTTTGGGCGGTGGTGCCAGCAAAGGTGGGCCTGGATTGTATGTGGAAAAGTGGGTGTCGTTTGTTCGTGAGCTTGCTGTGATGGTCGCTCGTAGCACCACGGGTGAGATCTCGAGCTATCCTTGTGTCGAAACGGTCCAGTCCAACAATATTTGCCACTTGGTGATTGCTCCTGCGCAGATCGATGGACGAATTGCTGCCAAAGCTAGATTTATTGCAGAAGATGCTGTCGCTGCTTTGAATGGTGCTGGCATCTATGGCGTTGAAATGTTTTTGCTAAGTGACGGTAAGCTGCATTGTTGCCCTATTAGTTTATTTTCAATTTTTAGATCCACTTGTTGGTCTGGTTGATTGCTAATTATTCAACTTATATAATATGTATTTTTATTTTCATGATATAGACTCACTGTCATTTAATGAGATTGCTCCTCGCCCACACAATTCTGGTCACTATACTATTGAAGCATGCCACACTTCACAGTTTGAACAGCATCTACGTTGTATTTTGGGGATGCCTCTTGGATCTCCAGCACTCAAGGTTTCTGCATCAATCATGATCAATATTATTGGAACAGGCTCAGGCGATGCTGCGTTGAAGGAAACTTTAGAGGCATGTCAAACTTCGCTTGCTATTCCAGGAGCTACAGTTCATCTTTATGGAAAATCAGGAGTTCGAAAAGGCCGTAAAATGGGTCATATTACTCTTATTGGCGAAACCATGTCTGATGTGATTGCCAACACCAAAGATATTTTGAAGCGTGTTCCAGGATCTGTTGCCTCGGATCTTTCTGTAGACGACTCAGAGTCCCGACTGTGGGAAAAGGCTAGTCCGCTTGTTGGCGTTATTATGGGCTCAGACAGCGATCTTCCTGCTATGCGTGCAGCTGCATTAATCCTTAAAGGGTTTGGTGTGCCATTTGAGCTGACTATTGTCTCGGCCCATCGTACACCTGATCGTATGATGGAGTATGCAAAAAGTGCTCATGAACGAGGATTGAAGATTATTATTGCCGCTGCAGGTGGTGCTGCACATCTTCCTGGCATGGTTGCAGCCATCACGCCGTTGCCTGTGATTGGCGTCCCCATTTCTCTCAAAGTCCTCGATGGCGTCGACTCACTCCACTCGATTGTTCAAATGCCGGTGCGTGTACATTGACATTTTATTTTCATGATGATGAAATAGCTGCTAACATTGTCTTTTCTTTTGACTTTTCAAATTCCTATTTATTAGCGAGGTGTTCCTGTTGCCACGGTAGCAATTAACAATTCCACCAATGCTGCTCTGCTTGCTATTCGTATTCTTGGTGCACATATGCCAAGCTACCTTGCACAACTTCAAGAATACTCGAAACTTCAAGAGGAAGAAGTGCTCAACAAGGTCAATAGACTTGCCGAGGTGGGATGGGAAGACTATCACGTTTAAACTTATAGAGAATGGACGAGCATGAGCAAAACATAGTTTGGCTGTATGTTTACAAGCATGACTTTATACACATGTCACACTCATGCAACCAGATCACAATTTTACATTTCCAACTCTTGAATGAATTCCATTTATTCTACATTATGCTTTTATTTGCAGGGTAACGACAAAAGTAGATACTATTTTGATAAATTTAAAGCAGCCAAACATTTGATTTATTAGTATTACAGTGTAGAGAAGTGATAGTGCTAAACAATGAGATGTGTTGTTCAATGGCGAGGTCGCTTTGTATCTCTTAGCTGTGAAGGAGGTGTCATGCTGGGTCGCTTCTACAAACATGACAACAGGAATATCCATTAGATACATTTGTGGTAGAATACAAAATGTATAGTGCAGATGACAGCTCTAATTTAAAAACCAAGATCAGTTGATAGTCTTAAGCACTCTTTACCTGTGTAGAAACAGGAGTCTGAGCTGCGAGCGTGGCATGGAGAGCAGTGCCATGATTCACTGCAGAGGTGACAGCCGTGATTGATGGTGCAGGCTTTACTCCACCTTCGATTCCATCCTTGAGTGTTGTTCTCCGAATCAAAGTCACTTTATACTCATGTTCGAGTCGATCCAGCATCTTTTTCCCTTCAATCAATGCAACAATTGTTTGTCGAATAGCTTCAAATTTGGCACATACAGCCGTCGTAGGCATACTTGGAAGAATACCTACATATCAAGGCACAAAAATCATTATATTAGGGCTTGACAATGCTTACTAGAAAGCCTCGTAGAATAAACAAAAAATATAAAAAGCGTACCTGCTCCACACTCAATCATCATTGTAGACACCTTGGCCTGCAATGAAGCCTTGATTGGAGGAAATCTAGAACTCCGCAGATGCACGCCAGCAGGAATCTTCTCTTTTCTTAATAGTGAATCGTCAATAGTCCGATCTTTTCTTGAATTCTTGAAAGCATCGGCAGTAGATGAAATAGGTGTCTCATCTCCTCGAACAGATCTACGTTTTTTCTTAATCTCGACTGAAGATACAGAATGTGGTGTACTGGCTATTTGTTCGTTTGGCAGCTCGTTGTTCATGAGTGAGCGGAGAATCGCCTCGCGGTCTTTAACCCATCGATCCTCGTTCAAAGCGCGTCGCTTCAACTCGAGCATTATGATTTCCTCTTCCTACAAAATATACCATTTTAGCATGACAGAAACCTCACGGCAAGCACAAAAAAGTGCATACTCTGCATAGATCAAGTATTCAATTTAAAATGATCAACAAAGAAAAGTGTGTCAAACAATAGCTTTACTTGGATTTGAGCCGATGTCCTGCTAAGGAGTTTAGCCAGTAGTCGTTTCCGCTCAACTTCGCGTGGCTTATCGTATCCAAATTTGGCACTCATCAACTTTGCTTGTGCGTCCTGTGCACCATATCGAACTAGAACTAGAGTTCTTGATACAGAATAGTATCGATCTTTCATGTCCTGATAACAAAACAAGGCAATTTAGGTTGAAATGAACATAATTGGGTAGCATTATACAACGACTGAATGCTACACTTTGTGCATGGTTTAAAATTTCCCAAGGTATACTACTCACCTCGATTGTGCGGACAGTGTTTGTTTCAAACCTATCGGCAATAACGAAAAACCGGAGTTCGAATTCTTTGCATAGCAAAAACAGTTGATCTGTTTCCTCTCTTGTCCAGCTTGGATCTGAAATTCGGGTAATCAATAGCACATGGACTAATCTAAATAACAATATTTAAAAGTTCGAAGCAATACAAGAGTCAAGCCAAAACATACCTTGAAGATATGATTCGTATTCTTCGTCAGTATAAGTCATAATGGACGCTTTTACGCTCTGTGAGGCAAACATTGAATCTATTACAATACACACTACTTAGATAACAAGTAAAAACACGATTCAATTGACTAGTCCATCTCACCTGTAGCTTTCGGATCTGACGACCAATGGTACAGTTTGAAATTATCCAATCTAGCTGAATGAGTAAAAGGCTGCCATTGCCACCTTTTTGCAGGGTTTCTATTAGTTGTCGATACCTTTCGGCTTTGTATTAGCGGTGGGATGCCTCCAGTGATTGCCAGTATATTGGCATTTATAGTAGATTCTAATTGTAGTGAAATGCAAGGTCAACGAAATCCAGCGGTATTGCATATAATTAGACGCAGCACATGAAATAAGTTAGCGGGTAGATGGTGCTATGAAGCAAGATAGGGTCAACCTTTACCAGAATAGTCATGAACGTATTGGCTTCCTTTTATATCAGACCCAGTCTGTTCAGAGCTGTTGATGAGCTGGAGAGTGGGCAATATGAACTCGATGGGATTATCTTGAGTAGAAGCGATATCGGCATGCAACGACCCAGTGGTGTTGCTGCGTCCAAGACTAGCAGTATTGTTAGTGAGTGAATCCAGAGCAGACTGGTTACTACGAGAGCCTTTGAAGTTTGAACCAACAGTTTGGGTCATGGACAAGACTCCAGATGTAGAATCAACGGGCAGGTCCATGACAGTTGTAGAGTTGAGCACTGGTAAAGTGTATCAAAATGAATGATAAAGCAGCAGTTATACAGTAATATAGTGCTAGCAAGAGTGTCCAACAGTGTCACTGACTGTCTTGAACTCTTCAAGTTGGAATCGACTGTCGAAATTTGCAAATCGAACCAGCAGATTCGACATTGCTTGAATCTACATGATTCATGGTCATTCCCACTTGCATTCTTATAGATTCAATCTGTCAATCATTCAGTGCAACGCATTCTTAATATTATTTTCTTGATTTGCATTGGTAGTTGTAGAGTTAGAACTCATTGAAATTCACTGTATGTAGCAAGTTGCAATCATCGCATTTTATAATTCATCGTCGTATAGACTGTCAAAAGCCGGTCCTATTTCTTTTAAAATACTCGATGCAACTATAGACCGCTTATGCTTTTCAAATGCCAAGGCAGCGCATTTCCGTGCAAAACTGGATGCATTACTCGCAACAATCATCAAGGAGATATCAGTAGATTGGTCCTGTGCAGTCCACCTGCCACTTTGGTATCCGTTTCTCCATGCGAGAAATGCACAAAGAATCCCTGCAAGTACATCACCCTGTCCTCCACATCGTCGCAATGATGTTGGATCACTGACAAATAAAATGTCATCTCCTGTAGCAATCAGATCTTTGGATCCCTTGCAGAGAATAGTCACAGATCCAAGGGCTTTGCTAAGCTGAACAGCAGCCACCTCGCAATTTTCTGAAGCATCAATGTTCTACAATCATTACAACATACAAGTTTGTGAATACCATCGCTTAGACACGTAGCAGGATTAAAGGTGATGAAAATTAAACTTTACAACAGAATGGCACAGTCTCTTGAACTCGTTAGTGTTTGGGGTTAAAATTACATTCTGATATCCCATAACTAAACCAGGAGTTTGCTCAACCAAGCAAAGTCCATCCTGTTCAATACACATGAGATTAGACAAATCAAATATATCTGAAACAAAAGTTGAATAAAAATCAGTAAAAATCCACCTACTGCATCAATTACAAGAGGGGTGCCAAGGGAAATGACTTTTTCAACAATTCTTTTTGCCATAGCTAGCATAACTGGATCTCGGGACAATCCAGGTCCAACAACCAACGAATCTAACCTGCAAAGTAGAGGTGACATGCGATCTACAGCTGTTTCTATACAATTATCGATTGCAACTGGATTCAAATGCTCGCAGTCTCTAAATATGATTCAGATTAGAGGATCAAGACTTGGATTCGATATCTACAAATACACAGGATTAAACACCTTTTAGACACTATCGATGGATGAACAACAAGTTCTGGCGAATAGCACTTGATAGCAGGAGCTGCATCTTGAGCACAAAACACATGACATAGATCCACACCCTAGACAACAAATGGAATATCAGAGGTCAGAATCGATACTAGTCATGTCCTGACAAGCATATTCGAGTTTACAGTATAAAGTGCAGCCATTGCAGCATAATATGGAGCGCCAGTGTACTCGAGACTCCCACCAACAACACCAATTCTTCCAGACTGGCCTTTGTGCAAGCGTGTACTCAGCGGAGGAATGACTCGCTTGAACACTTCTCTCGCTGCCATGACTTCAAGAATCCAACGAGTCAAATCTCGGCAATCGACTTCTGACAACTCCACGTGACTCAGTTGCATATCAACAGCAAGCATCAACCTGGAAGTTGTCCAGTGTATCTGATTCTCGTTCATCACGACATGACAGCCATGCAGCAGAGACTTCCTGTACCCATAATCGAGCCTGCTGCGTTAAAGGCTCATTTCGAAGATGCTGTCAACAAATTACTGCTGGTAAATCCTTGGTTTTTCGAGTGATTTCAATGGTTCAAACTTGGCCATAGATAATACTCGGTATTCTTTATAAAATGTCTGGTCTGGCTCTAGTTGGACGATAGACAGAATTCATCATCATAAATTTGATGGGATGTCAATTCTATTACGGTTGCTAATTGGTTTGTTTTAAAGCCTCAAACTAGAGTGCAGGGGGAACAGCTTTTAAAGGACTTTCGCAAACTGCCTGATCTATACAATACCTGCAAGTATATTCTAGGTGGGTTTTATGATCAAGCTATATGCTGCCTATTGGATTTATGTCGCATCTAAATTTACCGTCACTTTGAAAGAAACCTCGACTTTGCCTGCTGCCCAATTCCACGCGGCCATCGCCTTGCAAGATGCTTTGCCACGAATTTACATTCAACAGACTGCAGAGGATCGTCATGCTTTACAGCAGTATTTGGTTCAATATCTCGTTCAGCGATGCGCAACGCAAGTATTTTTTTTGTTCAATCTTTTGGCAACATATTGCTTGATACGCTAATTCTCAAAGCTGAAACTGCCATCATATGAACGACTTGGAACTAATGATTGAATATGGATAGTTTGCAGCAATATGTCATGGCAAAAGTTGCATACACTGCTGCTCTTGCAATCAAACTTGGCTACTTACAAGACACTTGCCAATACAAAGATCAATTACTAAGTGATATCATTCAGCTACTTTTTAATCCTGACTGGCACAAGGTTTTTAAGCTTGAATTGTTGAGTAATTCACGTTTTATATAGACAAACAGCCGATTGATATGGTTTTGCTGTGCTTGATATTACTCTAGAGACACGCTGCGCTCCAATTACTAATTGCGTTGCTGGAAGAATTTTCGTCTAAAAAAGCAACGGCTTTGGGCTTGCCTTGGAACTTTCATCACGACTGCCAGGTGTCCTTTGAGGTAAACATCAGCATTCTCGATAAATTTATTGAGATGATCAGAGAAACTGCTCACTCGTTGATTTACCCTGACTTACCAACACAATTTCTAGCGATCGCATCTTCAAGTAGTCTTTGAATCAATTTTAAGATCAATCCACAACGAGCTTCGCTCTCCACAATTCCTATCCACTATCGATGGGAAAAAAATACTGAACCACAATTTGTTTTGTGCCGAAAAAATCCTTTCTTGGACATGCATCTCTGGAAGCCCCGCCACGTTAGCTCCAGCTTGCTCTGTTGTAAATAGCAATGAAGAGGAATTCTATGATGCACCAAATTTTCCTGCTACTTGGCGAACTGTATTGCTTAGTCCCAATGTTTTAGGTCTTTTTTTCCAGGTACACAACTTTTGAGACGCAAATACTGTTTTACTATTATTCAAGCATTCGGGTTGACCAGTGATTTGGTGTGGGGTTTCAACCACTTTGAATGCAACTCTACTAAATTAGATTGCAATGCTATTTGCGCGCGAGCCATCCATATCGACCAAGGCACACAAGTGTGTGATTCAGTTGGCCGGACTGCATGGAGATGTGCTTGCCAATGAAGGAGAAACACTAGAATATGTCCACTGCTTACTGGAAAACACGACCAAGCATTTAGATTTGTATGTGAATAAGTTGGTCTACTAATGTTTGACTGTTGATATGAACATGTTTGGTTTACCATATTTTTATCAATCAATTTTATTTTTAGTGTTTTTCAAACCATCACAGACGAATCGTTTGAAAATTCAGGAGAACTTCTGTCAGATATGTCTCAGATTGGCAAGCAGCTATTGGCTCGTTTTCAAATCAAAATGCTGATACGCATTCCTTCGCTTGGTCCGTTTCTTCAAGGATTCGGAAAACTCACCATTGTATGCCTTCAAAATATGGTCGATGAGTTGGATGATAGCTGGAGTTCAGATACTGCTGAGGAGCTACTGGCTATGTGGTGTTCTTTTGGTAAAGTGATTTATAGGACGTCTTCAATCCAAAATACCCATTTGTGATTTTTACATGTTTTGTCATGTGTGGTTTGATCGGCATATTGATATGCATGTTTGGGTACCTCGTGTTTTTAGTGCAGGATTTAGAGGACGTGATAGTGTCAGAAGATATGGCATCAGAAGCACGACCTAATGTTGGCTCTGCAAAAGAAATGCTTTCTTTTATATCAACCATCTGTTTTGAAATATTTCATGCGTATCTTGACGTTCGTTTGCGTCTTGCAAAGCAGACTATTGAGGAGGATGAGGATGTCGAAACTCACTTTAAAGATTTGGTAAATTTTGAATGAGTAATACTATCAAATCAACTGCTTAACTGATATATATGTAATAATTCAATAGCATTTATATGGCGATCAACTGCTCTACATTGCAACCATTGCACGCGTCAACAGTGCCAAGTGTCTTGTTCAACTTGGTCAATTGCTAACCGAGCACTACGGCAATCTTTCACAGATTTACGTCAATCCTCAGTCAACCTGTAAATGATTGCTTTTGCTATATTTGTATTGTTGTCACTGGAATTTGAATTGTACTAAATGCATGTATATAGCGCAGAAGACGATTGCATTATTGAATGAACAGATTCACTGGCTTACGCTAATTGCAGGTCATGTGTTGGCTGACTCTGCGGATGGCGAAAAACCCTTAATCCCAACACTGCTGCAGCAACTTTCGGTAGATCTTTAATTGCATACTAATTTAACCGAATCCATCATAACCTTGATTCATGATGATTAAACTATACTTTAATTGTTGTGTACTTGTAGAAACAAATTGAAAAAATGGAAGATGATCCTTGTATTGCACTGCCAACCTGCATTTTCAACATTCTTGAACTTGTCACTGTTGAGCCTGGATCTGCCAAACATGCTATAACAAGCCCTCTGATTGTAGAGACATTACTTTGGTTTGTTGAACGATGGGGTTGTACTTATCTTTTTGTTGATCCTTCAAACTATTCCGATTTGAGGTAGAGTGGCTGGATAGAAATGTGTTGCGAATTGATCTGGGGGTTTGATTAATTGCTGAATCATTTTACATTTCTAATATAGCCCAAGTTTTGTAAATGCATTCGGAAAGATGGGAGGTGCTCCTCAAGCAACCGAGTTTCTGTTGGATAAAGTCCAACGGAATTTTGTTGTGTGGCATTCCGATGTGGATGTTGTTGGTCAGATTTTATCTGTAATTGAAGGTCTATCTGGCAATAAGGATGCTAGAAATATGTTTTTGACTAGTGGTGAGCGACAACTTATTTTTTGATATTCAAGTCGTGTGTGTATAGAAATGCAGCTATTTCTGACCACGCAACTCTATCTTTTCAATGGTGTAGCTACATTCAATAGTCTAGTCCAGTATTTTTTGGCAAATCTAAGTCGTTTACCAGCCACGCTTCATAGTAATCTAATACAAACCATCGCTTACATTTACACCCACGCTACTGGTGTTGAGCGTACTGCTCACTTTACTAATTTGATCACTGCAATTGAGGTGAGATGGTACTTGCCAGTTTTTACTGTTTATAACTGGTATGTGCTTTTAATCTTACCAAATGATACGTTTATAATAGAACATGCTTGTCAGGACAGTTCATCGTCCCGACTTTTCAACTGTGTATCAATTGTCTGAAATTCAAGAACAGGTTGTTAATGTGATGGAGATGTATGGCGGACTTGCGCTTGCTGCGGACGAAACCAATATGGTTGTAATTTTTGAAGCATGTGCAAGACAGTTTCCTGTTTTTGTAAAACTGCTGGATCTATATCATAATTACCCAGACGTTGAATTTTATATCCTGCAATTCTTTCGCGACCTTGTTAAATACCAGGTAATTTTCATAGTACTTTGATTTGGGAATCATATTGAATTTGTTGTATTAATCTGCTTTTTGTCAATTTAAAGGCATTGGACGCACTACAGCAACATCACTATGATGTACTGTATAAAAATGTGTGGGATTTGATCGAGGTCTACGCAAAGAATGAAGTGGGTCGTAAGCGTGGGCCTAATAATGTAGACTCGGAACTCAATGTTGATTTGTCCATATTGCTAGAGATGCTGACTGGCCTTATCACTTCTGAATATGAAGGACTGGGTAAGTGTATATTTGATTGGATATAATGCTCTACTAGATTACTCAATAGTGTTGGAGCTATATTACTTACTTTTCTTTTTAGATCGTGCAGATGTGGTGCATCGGCTGCGAAAGTCGACCAATGCCACTGCTGTGGATGTTGTACAAGTCGTCTTTTTTGGAGTCAATGCCCTGATTCCGCTTATCACTAAAGAGATGCTGAGCGTAAGCAGTTGTTTAAACCAATATTTAACATGACTATCTTGGGTTCTTTATTAATCAAATCAGATGCTAATTGATACCATGCCTGACCTGGTTATACTTTTTCAACCTATACATCAACTGCAGTATCCCCAACTTTGTAAAGGGTATATTGGCATTGTGACATATATAGTAGAATATTTTCCTGATAGATTGATGCAGCTATCGGACAATTTGATATCGTGTCTTTTCAAATCACTGGTCTATGGTTTGAACCAGCATATTACTTCACTCAGCATTGGTTCACTTCGCGCAATGGAATCCATTGCTTTGTATTTGTGGTCAGAACAAGTTTCTAAAGCCATGTCCAATTCTACCGGCGGCATTTCTATCCAGTATGAAAGTCCACAGAGCGCTCATATTGATGCTTTACTCCACGAAACACTCACATGCATGTTATTCAAGACATTTGACTCTTCACTCATCAACTCTGCTGCTGATGCCGTGTCTTCTCTTGTTTCTATTCGTCGCCAATCATTTCAAGCTATTGCTGGACAGATTATTCAAAGCCAACCCCATGCCTTTTCACAACAGCTTACAGAGGCGTTTTCGTCGCTGTCTGCTATGCTGGATACACATGAAACGCATCAGCGATCACTTTTGCTTGCCGGAAAATTAAAAATTGGGCAAGGGTGTGGAAGTATGTACTACGATCCACGAGATAATGTTGGCACACCTGAACAACGAGCAATGAGGGAGATGTTTGGCAGGTTTTTGATAAATGTGCGAGGTTTGGTAATGGTCAAGTAAAAGTAGTCTAGCATCGAATGAAATACCTGGTTTTAAAACATATTTATTTTAAAAAGTGTACTGCTAGAAACAATGTCTAATAGTCGTGTAAATGTTTACCAGTTTAATCAAAATGAAATTAAAAAAGCGACAACGGCAGGACTCGAACCTGCGCCCTCAGAGAGGAATTGATTTCTAGTCAATCGCCTTAACCACTCGGCCACGTTGTCATATTTTTTTAACCTGGAAATTTTAATATGATTAGATAAAAATATTCATGCTAATTTAGAACTGTTTAGCTACAGATGATGAAATTTACAGCTGAAGACGAAGATGAGAATGGGAAAAACAATTATTTATTATTCTCTCGAGTAAACCACAAATGTCTTGCAACTGGCAGTATTCTAAAAACAATATCTGTCTATACGTCCAATTATGCGATTGGCTTAGGTCAGTGACAGACGCTCTATCGATAAGCTGCATGCTTAAGCAAACCACGATCAACAAACCCTGAAAGATCACTCATCTTGACGCAAGATAAACAAGTGGCGGCTTTCATTCTTGTGTAACAGACGGGTCGTGTAGATATGGAGCAGATTCGCAAGAATGTTTAAGCGAGTAAATGTAACATGCGGACAGCATCACCACTTGCGGTATGATGTACTTTTTAAAACAAAATCAATTCGAGCCAATTCACAACCCTATCGAAATGATGTTTGCATTCTCAAGCCCAAGACGAGATTGGCGTAATATAGCATACAATAACACTCTTTACTCCGCATACCACCAGCCGATCGTGCAAGATCACACATTTGAATGAATTCTACGCAGATGCGGCTTATTTTATCAATGAAGGAAATGCCTTTACTGATCAGTTATTTTTCACTTGTTTTCACGTTCTTCAACTCCAGCTGTAAGCAAAGTGTCAGGTTTACATAGATAGACCAAGTGGTTCAGAGTGAGTTGTCTGTCAACTGCGATTGAACTGTCAAAATCGCAAAGTAATTTGAAAAATAAGAGTATTGACACTCGTTTATTCTGCTCAGCAATCTTTTGGATAATTAGATTGATTTTACAGCTGTTGAATTATATCCAGTCAGTATTGGCTGGTCATTTACATTATTGACTCACTATCTACCAGTTTATACATTGACATTTGTCAACTAGATAATACATATCAGATATCAATTTCAGTATTTATTTGTAATTCAAATTGCACAAGTCTAGTGTATCAAGTTCAAGATACTAGTTTTTGGTAAACTTTGATGTCAGCTTTTTCAAACTGCTTCCTGATCCCATACCACTCCCTTTTTTGAAATCATCCAATTCACGCTTGGCTTGCTTTTTCTTTTCTTTTGCTTCCATATAGCCACCATATGCTGCAAGATCACTATTGTGTTTGGCTTTTTGTACACGCTCTTTTTGTGTCAGGCTAGAGTCGGGTTTATGTAATAGAGTATCCATTTTTTCCTTTGATAAATGAACCCAAGTGGCGCCAGGGTTTAAACCACCAGAACGTTTTAATGCCTGGTAAAGCGATTTTTTTTCGAGCTGTTTATATTTTTCATACTTTTGCCTGAGCTGAAGATACTGACTTTGAACCTCGTCCGTTTCGTGTTCTGGGCTGTCATCCTCATCGTCATCGCCATTGCCAGTAAGCCTTTTCGCGTCGAATCCATTATTTTGAAACGGTAGTTTTATGCCTTTGCCAGGACTACGTTTTGATAGATGCAGTGATTGAGTTGTCGACTCGGATGCAATCACTGCTGCACTGACAGTCACGGACATGGTCAATGCAAGTACGATATCGATAAATTTCATATTGGCGAGTTTGTAATTGAAGTCGAATGGCTCAAGATGATGTGGAAGCTAGTATTCAATTGAATGGTTTTTAAGATTAGGAAAATGGCAGCGTATTTAAGCATTTAGCTTGGTAACCCTTTAGTGTATCTCCCTGACGTCGCATAAATATTGTTGGAAAAAGTGTATTGGTTTGTACAAACCGGATCTTTTCCCGGACCACAAGATTAGTTTGTGGTCATTTTGTAAATAAAATATCAAAGTGTACATGTCTTTGGACATGCTATTTAGGGTGACTTGTTTCAAAAGCGCGGTTTAAAAATGGTGTATAACAAACAGGGAATCCCCTCCCTGACTAGATATGTTGGTGTACCCAGATGGCATTTTGACAGATGTTGATGGGATTGTGCATCATGATATGTGCAATGAGTATTGATTGAATAAAGTATGACAGAGTCGGAAATAGCATGTATTACAACAGGATACTGTTGATATTTGTTAAATGGTTGTCGGATTATTCAAAATTAACAGATGTGTATGGCTTAGATTGGGCTAACAATCGATTATAAAGCAGCTAGCCGAACGTGAATGATGGTTGTCATTCATACACTGGTGTTGATATTGCTGAACATATTACAGCATTTTTCATGCTGAATCACACTCATTGTTAATGAATGGTCGAACCTTGAACTATACTTGGCGGTATCAACACCGGTGTATAAATGACAACCATTATTCACATTCAGCCTTATATCTGATACGATTGTCGTTCAGCTAGCTGCTTTATAATCGATTGTTAGCCCAATCTAAGCCATACACATCTGTTAATTTTGAATAATCTGACAACCATTTAACAAATATCAACAGTATCCTGTTGTAATACATGCTATTTCCGACTCTGTCATACTTTATTCAATCAATACTCATTGCACATATCATGATGCACAATCCCATCAGCATCTGTCAAAATGCCATCTGGGTACACCAACATATCTAGTCAGGGAGGGGATTCCCTGTTTGTTATACACCATTTTTAAACCGCGCTTTTGAAACAAGTCACCCTAAATAGCATGTCCAAAGACATGTACACTTTGATCTTTTATTTACAAAATGACCACAAACTAATCTTGTGGTCCGGGAAAAGATCCGGTTTGTACAAACCAATACACTTTTTCCAACAATATTTATGCGACGTCAGGGAGATACACTAAAGGGTTACCAAGCTAAATGCTTAAATACGCTGCCATTTTCCTAATCTTAAAAACCATTCAATTGAATACTAGCTTCCACATCATCTTGAGCCATTCGACTTCAATTACAAACTCGCCAATATGAAATTTATCGATATCGTACTTGCATTGACCATGTCCGTGACTGTCAGTGCAGCAGTGATTGCATCCGAGTCAACAACTCAATCACTGCATCTATCAAAACGTAGTCCTGGCAAAGGCATAAAACTACCGTTTCAAAATAATGGATCCGACATGAAAAAGCTTATTGACAACGAAGACGAAGATGAAGATGAAGATGAAGATCACAGTGACAGTTCAGAAGACGAAACGGGCGAGGTTCAAAGTCAGTATCTTCAGCTCAGGCAAAAGTATGAAAAATATAAGCAGCTCGAAAAAAAATCACCTTATCTGGCATCAAAACATTTCGATGGTTTACAATCTGGAGCCACTTGGGTTCATCTACCAAAAGAAAAACTAGAAGCTCTATTACATAAACCCGACTCTAGCCTGACACAAAAAGAGCGTGCACAAAAAGCCAAATATCATAGTGATCTTGAAATATATGGTAGCTATAGGGAAGTAAAAGAAAAAAGAGAGCAAGCCAAGCGTGAATTGGATGATTTCAAAAAAGGGCACGGCATTGAATCAGAAAGCAATTTGAAAAAGCTGACATCAAAGTTTACCAAAAACTAGTATCTTGAACTTGATACACTAGACTTGTGCAATTTGAATTACAAATAAATACTGAAATTGATATCTGATATGTATTATCTAGTTGACAAATGTCAGTGTATAAACTGGTAGATAGTGAGTCAATAATGTAAATGACCAGCCAATACTGACTGGATATAATTCAACAGCTGTAAAGTACTGACATATGAGAGCTGGCGTTATATAACGATACGGTTTAATCATAAACACGAATCTTAATAGCAAGCATAAGCTCAACAAAATGCAACAACCAATTTTATTCAAAATAGGATTGACAGTGCTGGAATGGAAAGAATATTGTCGAGTTGAAGTTTTTCATTAATCAGCATCAACCGTCCATTCAACTGTAGCCAGTATTGATAAAATACTAGATGGCAGTAAATATTTGCATTCAACCTTTGCAAATCTATTTTCAAAACACAAACCTGTTTGGTTTGACAAGAATCCACTTTCTCGTACATTCCAATAAAGCAAAGGTCTAATAAATCATCAAAGCAATCGTAGTATCAAATGTATATGTATTGGATCAGTAAAAATCAAGAGAAATGTAAACCTCTTTCCAAAAACAACAATATCAGTGAACACCATCAATGCCAAAAGATTAAAATGGGTATGTTTTGCCAGCTACCATGTAAAATGCGATACTAAACTCGAATATTCATCAAGAATTTGAAGACATGGGCTAATCAGAGTGGGATCCAAGAATAGGTTTACAATCCATTTGAGGCTCGATGCTTGAAGCAGATGCACTTTCATGCAAGCCCGTATCTTCATCATCATCATAGACTACTAAATTGGTTTCAGATAGCGGTGCTCTGGCTCGGAAATCGCGACGATTCTCATCTCCCCGTTGATTTCGACCAAAGAGCGTGCTTATCCATTCAATCCATCCCCGCTGACCCTGTACCCTTCGATAGCCATATGATGTTTGTGGATGCCTAAACATGCGTGTAAACAACTGTGCTGGAGCAACGTTCTCGTGGACATTCAACCCTTCCTCATGTTCAACAACATCATTGTCTTGTAGTAGCTCTGTAGAGTCGCCTATAATCCAGTCAGATTGTGATTCTGGACCTGTTGTACCCAACGATGCAGCAACAGCTTCAGTTTGATCCATACTAGATCTAATTCGACGAAACTTGTGCATATCTCCCTTGATAACCATATCAATCAGCCATGCTTGCACAATGTTCATGATTAATGGAAATATCAGCATTACAACCACGATCTGAAAGCGTGGATCTCCGATTGCAGTAAGTGGGGACAAAACCCACTTTCCAAATATTCCAAGAAATGGAAAGAGCTCTAGAGAAATAACCACAAGGAGTTTGACAAAAAACCATGCCGTGATAAACAGACAAAGCTGTTTAAACCATGGCATGAACCTGGGATTGCGCAAGTTTAACATTAACATCAATTTATTTTCAAAAGCAAATTGCAATACTATATTTTGGTAGTGTGCAAATCATCTCACCTTGGCGGATTGCCATATTCTCCTGATGTGGTGTCGGAGATCTGAAGCATATCTGCAATCGCATGCACAGCTTTTAAGAATATATACAAGATGCCAACACCAATAGTTGTATCTAAACCCAACTACACAGATTTGCAAGTATAAATCAACCAGCCATCTAAAACTGCAAGCGAATCAAACAAAAATAGCTTACATTCAGAAAGTACCACACACAAGGGTTTGTGGAGCCATTTTTAGATCCTTCTGCGTCTATTCCAGCTACAGAAGACACAAACACATTCACAAAATGCACCATAGATGCTGCTAGCGCCTGTTTGGATGTATCCATAGCCCTAAACATACACGCAGTATATCCAACCAAACAGAAAATTAACAATGAATCTGAAGCTCATTCAAACTTGCAACATCATCCAAAGCCTATCGAGTCATATGCCAGTTTATCTAGCCCTGATTCATATTCGGAAAGTCGAGCAGCTTACCAAATAAGCAAAGGACGTCGAGGGGTTTCTCTGTGGCGTTTAATAAACAACGATCCTAGTGCAATCGAAGCCAACAGGACTTGAACCACAACCGCGAAGCCTAGGCCATGATTCACCCATTTCAAACAATAGGAGTTTGGCCATGTATGAAAAAGAAAAGTAATCAAAAGTTTAGGACAGTTATGACTTTTGCAAGTGCAGGTAAATAGTAGTTTTATTAGAAATCCCCAACAGCAAGTCCCTATTCTTTAGTTGTGAAAGCAGGTGTTCAGCTAAAAATAGAAAGTAACACTCACCATCCATCAACTGGCAGTTGAGCTCAGGCTCTGCGTCTTCATCCCCAGTTGAATTCAACTGTATGTGCATCAAGGGATAAACCACAAAATGCCAGCTCAACAGCAAAACACGAATTTAATGATGGTCACGTGGAAATCAAACGCTTGAGAATAAACTATGCTTTATTACACTTGGCCAATACAATACACAGGAAATTACTTCAAAAAGGTTGATCCATATATTAACAGTTTCGTATTTTGCACTATGATCCAAAAAAGAATATAAAGATGAGATTACAGTGTCTATGGGAGCTTATATATAGTATTGCATATACTATCAAAAGACATGTGAATACAAGATTAGCGATACGCACAAGGCCGCGAGGCGGGGGATTCAAGTGTAGGTGTGTGCTGAAACAATGTCTATAAACTAAACCGAGTTAGACCAGCAGTAAAGGAAATGTAACCAAGTTAAGGTTTATAGACAGGATTAAACTCAGTTACAATATGAATCCATTAGTGTTGCTGTGCTAATGGATGTTTTGACTGAAAATGCTGAGGCTGTTGTGGTTGTTGATAGGGTGACTGGGAATAGGCTTGCTGAATAGGGTACTGAAACTGTGATTGTTGCAGATGTTGAGGCGAATGTTGCGAGTGATGATGTTGCTGACTATGCAACATATTCCCTTGTCCCGATTGCATCTGCTGTTGTTGTTGTTGTTGCTGCTGCTGAGTCATGTCCGAGCTATGGAGTAGCTGGGTTAACATTGACTCTTCAAAATTATTCTTTCGTGTCGTCAGATTGTCCGTAGGTTGAGTGTTTATCCACGAGGGACGTTGTGATAAATCAACCTTTGATATCATATTTCCCATAAAATTTCCTGATGGAGGTGTAGAAGATGAAGCAATCCCGTTACTAGCTGGATGAAACCCGGTTTGCTGAAAATGCATGGCTACTGCTGCCGCTGCGTTTGTGCCAATGTGATCAAATCCTGTGATATGGAGTGGAGACGGTGTCATGGGTGGCATGGCACCTGGAACAGACATGGTCATTGGACTAGTGACCCCAGGAATACCTGAGGAGGATTGCTGACTGCCATGACCATCAATGACAAGAGAGCCGGCACGGAACGGACGGTTAAATGGTAGAGAATGGGAAAAGGCAATTCCGTCGGTCGATTGATTGGCGTTGGATCGAAACATTTGGGTATCGCCCCCCACCGAAGATCGCATCTGCCTAGATGCTTGCATATGCTCAAAAGAGTTGGGATCAAAGGGCGAAAAAGTGCCCATCTCCGCTTCTTTAATATAAGATAAACCAGATGGTATGGAAGAGGATATATACATGCTGTCCTGGTCGTCTTCTTCCTCATCATCTATGTTTTGGAATTCGTTAAGCATGACATCTGAGCTGATGGATGTATTGCGGGTTAGAATGGGCAGACCACCTGCAGTAAAAAATTTTTGATGGCGCTTTTTTTGGCGCTGCTGAGTATCCCGTTCCAGAAGGGCAGATTCCATAAGCTGGTCTTCGTCCGGAATGTCAATGGTTAATGGAGCAAAGCCATTATGGACACGAGTTTTATTGATTTCACTTTTGAGTTCTGAAATCTGTTGACGAAACATGGCCAAGGTGCGGTCTTTGATTTCAATGCGTCGACGGAGCTCATGTACATGTTCAAGTGAGCGTTGAATAATAACAGTTTTGGATGGCTTGCGAACAGAGTTCAAAGAGGGAATAACACCGGCGAGTTCTTGAAAGCGATAGTTGAGTGATTCCCTACGGGCACGCTCCACTGCATTATGAGTAGCTCGTTTCTCTGCATTATGATCATTTACGCTATTCCCTCCGCTTTGACTTTGAGTCAATGGAGCTGTATTCAAATTAAACTGACTGTAATATATAGCAAAGTGGTGTTAGACTTTGGTAGAATTATTACGACACATGACATGTCAGGAGTAGAATATTGAAACATGTATGCAAGGGTTGGTATAACAATGGCTATTGTACCAATACTTTACCACGCAGGGTGGTAAGAGTGGTATACACCAAATTAAAGCTGTGAGGTATTGAAACCATGGGCTAAAAGAGCTCGGGTTATCAGACAATACAAGTTATGGGAAAGCCTACAGAGTGGTTCTGTAAGCGTCCATTATATCAGAAACGTCGATAATGTACATACCCAGCAGACTTGAACGAGGCATCCATGGATGATGAATCAGTAGAATTACAAGTGTCGATATATGCTCCTTGGGCTGCCATGATTAATTTTTGCATGCAAAGTGGAACCAGTTCAAAATAATTTTAAGGACCAGCCAAATAGTAGAGTGATGGTTAGTCAAGGCTAGGTAACGCAGTGTTGAATTAGTTGAAAGTAGGTTCAGCTTGGATAATTTGAAACAAGACGCCCACCAATAATGAAATTAAATTGAAAAGGAGTCAAAAAGAGGAAGCTGCACAAGTATTTGAGGTCCAAAAATCCAAGCAAATGACAGAAAATGCAGAAATATCAATAGTAATAGGCCGGAATAATAAAATATATGGGTTTGAATAGGGGAAATACTGCTAAATAGCTGAGCTAAAGCACAACACAAATAATGCGTTTATAAAAATGCGGGAAGCGTGACGAGGAATACGGGTTGCTGGCGCATTGGTTATTCAAAATTGGGCGAAATGAGATGGGAGGAATTCATGCCTGATTAAAAACCCTTCAATGGCGGGGGATCTTTGTTTTGAATGATGCAACATTAAAAAAGTTTCTTAAACTAAAGTCCAGCATTCCAGTCTTTTGTGAATGCTGGAACCATGACGCCGGTCATATTATGCCTGACTCTTGTACAACTTAGGACAATGCTTAAACTGCCAAGGTTAAATCCAGTGTTTTGGAAGTATAATCTACAAAACAGTATATTGAGTTTCACTTTGCCCATCACATGGTAGATTTATCACCAACCACCAGAATCTCCCCTATCAGGTTTGCCTACAACACGTGTGGATGAAAATGCACATGAAGAAATAATGCGGTAGTTGGTGATAAATGCATCCAATCTTAAAAGCACTGGTTTAGCCTACCATGCAATTGAGTTTTTGAATAGAAGATAAAAGCAAGTCAAGTTGAATCTACGGAACGTTGATACAGCTTGATCTGTTTTAGAGTCGGAATAGGAAGAAATGAATGCATCGTCTAAACTCATTAAATGTGAGCTAAACCTATTTACAGTCATATATTGATGTAAAACGAATCACTGGATAAGGATGTCAAGGTGCATGATAAACAGCCGGTCCCATAAAATGACAACTCGCCAAATTTACTGGTATTTGTGCGATCATTCTTGTATAAAAAATTGAATGAATGCTCACCACTATGCCAATCTCACATCCTTGACATCTCTTCAATCCCCCTTTCCTTTAAGTAAACATTTAGTGATCAGTATGGAAACAGTTGTTGTACTGCTGAAACGTGCAATCTTTGTTCTCTTGGACTAGAACGTATTTGAGATTGGGATACAACAAAAAGTTTGACAGCATGAAAATAGCCAAACTGAATGTCTGGATTGCAACGAATCAATCTGATCTCAAACGTGGTGATTATACAGTGTGTGGTTATGTCAAATGTAGAGGGAATTCCAATTCAAAACCATAGCTTAATTTTGTGGATTATAGTGGTTGTGTTGGAAGAATTGAGAATGTTGGAAAAATAGCGCAATCTTTGGTAAAAAAGTGCAGCAAGTATTTAGCTATTGCCTATTTCAGAGGCATTATGGGATGAATACCGGCTGTAAAATGAAATTGCATGATAATTATCCGCCTTTTTGAGCCTTTGCATAAAAACCTGCAATTACTCATTTACCAAACGACTTTAGAAGATTGCTTTACTACCCCATATATTACATTTCTGCCACTGCCTACACACTAGGAGAGATGAAAAGCAGCGGGCGTTTTAAAAGCCCAAGCAAAACTTCAAATCACTCATCTAATAGGCTGAAACAGTATGAGCGCAGAACAAGTGATGGTGTAATAGAGTATGCAATCTATGCGTTTTTGGAGTACTCATGCGCATTTAAAATATTATACCCTCAAATAAGTTGCACAATAGCAGGCAGTGTGGCCATATATAGACACCAAGGCCATAAAGGGACAATACAGGTAAACAAATCAATAGCCAATTCATTAGTAAGCATTACCTTGGATGTCTGGAGAAAAAAGAACTTGATAGGGTAGATTCAAAGCTTTCATGTCACTACCAAAGTTGCTTACCGCACCAGTCCTAAGGGTTGATCCAGAATCTACTGAAAAAGTACCCAAAGTGACATGACTCGGTGTTATGGTATTTGATGGACTAGTGGCCTGGGCGGAATTCAATTCTCCCGCGGTAGAGCGATTATGCGTTGGCATTGCCGGAGGAGTAGTAATATGTATAGGTATACTTCCGCCCACTAATGCTAGCGTTGGTGTTTCAGGCTCAAGCGCTGGCAGTGATGTCACGGCACTGTTATCCCTCAAGATTTGGGTGGACACATTTATGCTGCAACCTCTTGAGCCAACGTTTCCAGTAAATAGCTGTGGATACTGTTTTTGTTGGTACAGCAGATTTGACGAGACAAAGGTGGGCGATGGAGAGGAGGCCAAATGGTTCTGCAGAGCTGTACCACACTGCTCGAGCTGAAGTGATGGCTGCTCTGTACAATTACCAAGTGATTGCATATTCTTGGAAGCATTTTCTGAAAAGTAGCTGCTTTGATCTTTTGGCTGAGATGAGCAGTAGTTTTGTCGGAATGAAGATGCAGTGTGTTGGCTTTGATCATAAAACCCAACAGGCGCTGGGATATTCGTGTTGGTGTTGGTCATCAGCTTACTAGCGCATATGATTTCACCGGAATTGACATTCATGTTTTTTTGTGAGCAAAGGGACAAGGCTATTTAATTGGCTATTATATATGTCTGGATATGCTGCTACTTGGTTGAACTCGAGTCAAAGCTTTGGGCGTATTCTAGATCGGCGGCTTAGTTAAGCTATAGCGTGCGTAGCAAATAATTTTAATCTGCTTCTCTTTTAAAATGTTTTGCCTAAGCCAGTAGGTGCACTCGGTTGCTGGCATAAAAGACCCGTTGTGGAGTGCAGTTGGGCAGAGTTGAAGCGGAAATGACACGAAACATAATCCGTTTACAGCCCAAGACAAGGGGATTGTGGCCACTATTTACTTTTTGAGTTGCAATATATCGGCTTTTCACTGCATCAGATTTTGCCCCTGCCTTGCAAAATTCAACCTTTGATATAGGCTATTTCTCAGTCTTTCATTATAGATTTTCACTTGCAAACATAAACTCTGCAATATCTGAAACCATTATATGGATGCTAGTTTGACTTTGGTAAATTCAGAATAGCCGTGTCTGACCGATCCATACTGGGCATGACGGCTAAATACGTGGAAGCTAATTACTCAAGTCCGACCCATCATATGAAGGACATGGTCAATAGTGTATAGTATTATATTATTGTCATTTAAAAAAATGCTTCGCTTATGAGTGCTGCAACCCGTAACCATGGGATAAAGCATATGAGTCGCTGGTTCAAAATCATGTGTTTACAAGCGATTTTGGCAAGGGTAACAACGCTTATACCATTTTGGCGTTTTGACACGAGGATTACAACATGCAATTTGATCTGTTGGAATCACGCGACTATGCCTTTGAATTTGTTTGTGGACAGGTTCGATAATTTACATATCCACAGTGACAAGTGTATCTGTAAAATACATCATTGAGGCATACTGTGGGTATAGTGTGGAGAGTTTGACTTGCGTATAGATCATAGTGTGTTGTCTTTGTAAATTGTCATTCCGTGTCAAGATACTGCTTTTCTATAAACTTGGCCTATTCAATCCTGGAGTTCTGGTGCTTTCAATAATATAATGCGGTATTTTTCCATGTGGATTCAGCTGATTTTTTAATGTTTGCTGCTCATTTAGCAGTGATCTAAGTTTTCCTTTTGCGTTGACTTACACCAAATTATTGTATTGAATGAACAATACACACGATTGTTATCTTGATTAGACGTATACAATAGCATGTGATAATGGATCAGGTCAGCTTGATAGGCATACAAAGCTATGCATCTCGCAACATTGTTGTTTGTCGAATGGTTGGCAGACCATGCTTAATCACTGAATTTTTAGCTTTGTCAAGTTTAAAACATAATATTCAGTAAATTGGATGTGGACTATCATTCCACAAGACTGGTTGTTTATTATATATCTCGACCTATATAGCGGCTCATTTTACGTTGATACAGTTGTAAAAAGCCATTCTTTAATCTTACAACGCATGGCAGCATCCGTGGGCACAAAATGACTGGAAACAAACAAAAACTCGAATTAGCATCATAATTCAAATACTTGAATCAAATAAACTTGATCGTTAAATTGACATACCCGCCATCGTGATACAAGATAGATTGAATAGGTCCGTCAATGCCATTTGACTCGCACGTAGTAGTTGGCGAAGCAGGATTGGACTCATTCATCATCATTTGGTGGTCATTAGGACTTTCTTGTGAATTCGTTTTCAGTGCTAAAGGTGATTCCAACAAGGTACTTGTACAACTTGAGCTTATACTTTTAAGCATCATTGCTAATTGCTCACTACGAATCGGATCAACCCAAGTATCGCTACGACCAATAATATGTAACCCCCGAATCTTTGCTTCTCCAGCATCTTTGATTAAAGCAAGTCCGTGATCAGACTTTGGTACAAAGCCAGATACAGCAACAACCATCAATGGTATTGCAGAGGCAGATTTTGACTGATCGTCTAGTGATGTATTAAATGCGCCAGCATCTGTGTTAGATAGTGGCTCAGCCTGTAGTTTTACTCTATATGTGCGATGCAGATAGCCTGCTAATAGCCACGCCATTGTAGCACCTATCGTTATATGAGAGTAGCTTTAGTTGAATTCGATAGAAACCAATGCCAGAATGGTGTTTACACAGCTTAAAAAACATTGCAGCTTCATATCCAATTCAAAATAAAAATGGCTTACCTTGTGAAAATCCCAATATTCCATCAAATGGCCCTCGACTATGCCATACTTGTTCCAGCATTTTTAGCGATTCATCCAGTCCTTGGTATACTGTTCCACAATCTGAAGCAACCCACCATGCCCGTTGTTCATCAGTATCTTCAGACGATCCATTTCTACTCCCATCATTCAACGTTTTAGACAACATGGATAAAACGTTTGTAGCATCAGTGCGAGCAGGCACGTTGGCTTGATGGGGTGCTGTTACAAACTCGAGCTCATAGTGAGTAGAAATATCCTTGCGAAAAACAGCCGTACGTTTTCGAAACACTGTCGCATTTTGAGTATAGCCATGCAGACAGAGAAGTTTACGGACCTTGCGTGCTGTTACTGCTGGAACACCCTTTGCCATGCTTGTTATGTTGCTGATTGGAACTTGCTCAAGTTTGTAGTGTTTGATTGACCACTATGTCGTCACGTGATAAATGGATTGGCTATAGCCGAGTTGCTTGAGCATCAGATTATATTCAAGTTTAATCAACGTTATCTGAAAAACTTGTTTATCAAGATAACTGTAGTTTTACATTTAAAACATATCAATTTATTATGGATTACGATTGCTAAACTATTCAAAGATGAATTAGTTGGTGCAGATTCACCATGTTCATGTAACATGGATTACTATCTTGTAGTGACTGCCTTTTTTTCAAAGTATACAATAGTTAAATATTCACTTGTTTTTCTACTACACATTGATTTCAATTCTCCAAATACAATGCCCATCATATGATACTCGATCAAACTATGATTTTGAACTGGGGTTTATCTTGACATGACAGATTCATTCAAATCCAGATATTGAGTTGAATGTCAAACTCATCTTTGTTGTATCTAAAAAGTTAGATACGACTGCGATCTAGTTCAATCAACACGGCACATCTCGAGAGAATTGTTTGCATGCCAATCACACTTGATTTTGCAAACAGTCTTGTCATGGACTGTTCAGTAAATCAAATGTGAATTGGTTTATTATACATTTTGACACTTTGATTCATTTTACGTGAGTACAACTGTAAAACAAGATTTAACACTTCTTTCTACAACAGTTGACACCTGCATTTGCTACAATGGGTGGTACTCAACTGTGGAGGTTTCTGCAAACAGTTGTTCCTACTGCGCTTCATCAGTAAGTATAAGTTCTGCATGATCTTTGACTGAACAGTGACTGTATATAAAGACTCCAGATCAATACTACCAGATGAACTATTAATAGCTATTGTGCATGATAGAAATACGGCTCAACTGAAAAAGCAGCCAACTGATCATTTGCTTATGGATTTGACCATGTTTATTCATCGCTCTATGAAGGCCGATATGGTAGTGGAACGGTCGCTCAACTCTAGCGTTATTGCTAGCATCAAATCACTTGTTCAGAGCTATAAACCGCGACAGTCTTTATTCATTGCTATAGACGGTGCTGCTCCTATTGCCAAGCTGCCTGTCCAGATTCTACGTAGAGCACAGTATTTTGATAAAAATGTAGGTTGATTGTCTGTTGTAGTGCCAGACCTTTGTTTAATGGTCACACATGAGTACTCTACAGTTGTAAATATACTCTGAGCTTTGTGCAACTGCTATCCACATCAAGGCTTGCTTCCTATCACTTTACAATGTTGCTGTTCGTATGCTTTCCATCACCTTCAGATTGGGTATTTACAATTTTTGGATATGTGCTAGGGAATTTAGAAGCATCTAAAGGCACCATATGGAATTATGAATAAAGTTCATCGATTGGATCTAAGTCCCGGATCGGCTTACTATGGACGTCTAGAACTACTATTAAAAGAAACATTTGATTCTAATGCCGAGTCTCAATCATGGAATCAGGGTCCTTATAAGGAGTTCAAGATCAGTGGCTCGATCAATTCTGGTGAAGGCGAAGCCAAGGTCATGAAGCGTATTCTAGAACTGCGTGCTACAAATGCATTCGACTCTTCTCAAATTCCTGAAACGTTTACTATGCTATCTGGTGATTCCGACGCCCTGATGCATTGTAAGTTTACATTTATTTCAAAAACTTTAGCTAGTCCGCTGCTTTATAATCTACATGATGCATGCGTTGTTACAGGCATCTGTATAATAACCTCTACACATGTGTTTTGAAATAGTAATGGTTGCTACTCCAGATATCGACTGCATTATCCAACGTGGATGGTGGGATTCTCCATTATCATTTGGTTTTCTGCGAAAACAGCTGGCTTCCAAATCACCAGCAAAAGATACAAATCGAATCATGCATGATATTGCATTTTTGACACTTCTTTTGGGAAACGATTACTTGGATAAAATCCAACACATCGGACTTGTAAAACTGTTTAACCAGTATCTTGCCCAGCAATATAAAAAATATGATACTGGGGATATTGATGCCAAGAGCGATGGCCATCTTGTGAACGTGGAAGATGAGAGCATTACGTTTGATCTTGCAGCCATCATGGGTGCTATATATCCCAAGAGCAACAAGCTGCTACCTAGCGACACGCTTCTGACTAGGAAAAAGACTGGACAGGAGTTGCAGCAGACCAAAGACTATTTCGAAGCATTGACATGGAATTTGGGATTGCTGAAAGCGGGCGAGTGTCCGGACTACAACTTTATATTTATGCCCAACGATGTTATGGATGCCGAATACCTTTATATAGGACTGACGGACTGGATTTCCGAAATAGGAGAGACTCGATGGAAAACTGAATGGCCACAGCGTCAAAACAATGCATCTACTGCTCGAGAAGCTACCCTACGGGTATGTATATCCGTCGTCATGTTTTTAGATATTGATATACAATCATTTGTAGTACGTTACTCAAGATTTGCTAAACTACTATATTTGATAATACGAATCGCTCCATTTTTTCAAACCATACATCACTTGTTGACACAACGTAGATGCCACATATACCTAGCAGGATGCTACAACATGATGCTTGATACGTAAAAGATGTTTTTAGAAAATTAAAACGACAGATTATAGTGGCTTCAATTGGGACTATTCGGTCGCCTAGTGGCTTTGAAATTGTATTTTTTGATTGTTACTGTGAAAAATCGCTTTCAATTTAAATAACCCAACGAAATAGCTTATCCTTTCATACTTGATCTATCTACTATGTCTGCTGTTGTTTCAAGTTCATATACAATGCTATATACCAATTTGATATCATCAAAAATTGACACTTGCATTTAGGAGTGATAAAAATGTAAAGCACTATTGCCGAATAAATTTACTTTTATAGTTGGATTGAATGGTCGCACGAATTGCGATCTGTACGCACTTTAGTTTCAAAACACATGCAAACAATTCTCTCGAGATGTGTCGTGTTGATTAAACTAGATCGCAGTCGTATCTGACTTTTTAGATACAATAAAGATGAGTTTGACATTCAACTCAATATCTGGATTTGAATGAATTTGTCATGTCAAGATAAATAAAAGTGCTTCATTTTATACGAGTACAATTATAATAGATATTTCAAAACAATTGTCTTGTCAGTGTATTTTATAGGCTGTTGCATGTCGAATAAGCTTCAAACACCCGTTCAAACCAACTAAAAACAAGCTTTGTTGATTTGAACTTGATTCTATTTTGCAAGGTTATTGCTTGACCCGTTTTAGTATTCAATGGGCCAGAGTATCCATCAAACTATAGTCGATATAGATAACCAGGAGAATGCAGCCCAGTCATTATTGGAATATGTAAACTGTCGTCAAGACTCCAATAACAATCCAAAACTGCTGGCAACTATCAGCAACACTCATTCTATACATGTCCAAGTCATGAAGCGAATATTTGGATTTTTGACAGTTCTGATGTTCACTATCTTGCTCTTATTATGGATGACTTTATTGCCATGTCAGTCTCACTTGGAACCCAACCAATTCAGCATTGGTCCTTATTTGCATTCTAAATTAGCACCCTTGATATCCAATGCACATCATTTCAAACCAAGCGTTGGTGTTTTTCCGATTATGCAGGGTATACAGAATCTAAATATTATCGACTCATTCGAATTACTGATTAGTGGCAATGTTGTAAGTCTGCACACCAAATTGTTAATGGGGTTGAATTGAGATGGCCATCAATGCTATATCGTCTATTCTGAAATTACATACCTTTTATGTTGATTGATTTTAGAAGACAACATTGGAGGTGTATATGTTGAATGTGACATCAGATCTAGCATCTACATCTCTACCTGGATTCATATCATTTGCATTTGTCGTGGAATCATTTGATCAATCTCTTGCAGAATTTGTTAATATATCCACCATAGTTCATACAGGGGGAACTCGAGTGCATATCCAAACTCCCAATGTAGCTGGACCAGCTGAGCAAATCATGCTTGCCGTTGGATTGGGATTACCTCGTACACTTGATCAAGGAAGCACACTTGATCTCAATGTTCAAATCTCTAATGGAGTCATTAATGTTTCGCCCATCAATTCCACACTAGCCATGGGTCATGTTAATTTTAATCTAGATGTCGGCGCTATCAATACAAACGTATGTTCATCTATCCTCTACTACAATATGCTGGCTATGTGCCAGAGTTGGTATGTTTATAATTAACTTGCTGCGTGTTTGGAATGTATTAGGGACTTTTTGCAAAATCACTTAAAATGCAGACTGGAGCTGGAGCGATTCATGCCGTCGCCAATATTACGGATCATCTTCATCTTGAGTCAAATTCTGGATATATACAAATGGATGCACGATTTGTATCACCACTAGAATCAAATGAGCCTGTTCGCAAAGCAAGTATTATCGCTGATGATGGCTGGATTCAAGGATCGCTATCATCGTATTCGACGCTACATGTACAAAGCCGAGCTGGTCCTATCACGTTGGATCTTGAACCCTTAAACATATCAACTACGACTTCGATAAATGATGCTGGAGTAACAACTCTCAATTTTGTAAGTGATTTCTTGTGATGGATGCCACGTCAAGTTTTATACATTACGCAGGGTTTTTGATAGTGACTGTTGTATAGGTGGGAGATTATTATGGTACATTTATTGCAAAAACATCGCTGGGCAAGGTATCTGTTACAGGCGAGCATGTACATTTTGATCCACAACCTTTTCCTTTTCCAGGGTTTCTATCAGGGTACGTTGGATACGAAATGACCCACAATAGCACTGTTGTAGCCACTGCCAGTGTTGGATACATTGCATTAGGGTTTTAATAGACCGATGGAAATTTTCCTTAATTTATTTGATATGTAAATGGTTTAACGAGTTGGCTTCAGCAAACACAAGTGCTTTGCTACAATTGCCATAGCAAAGCTATTTTGAAATCACATCAAAATATTCTCGTGCTCGCTGTATGATCCACCATCCATTATGATGTTTACAAAAAATTGTGAATAAACATTTTACATCAGTATGGTCCAATTACAAATTCAGATTGCCAGGTATGGATATGAAATATACTTACAATTGCGATTCCTGGATGTGCAGAGTCACATAGAGGCTTGATTGCTTCTGTTAGAGCAGCTGAAGATTTGATTTCAGCAGAAGAGCTTATCTTTGTACATGTCTCAATTACATGTGCAATCAAATCAGTATTGAGTCCTGCAGTCGTTATGAGTTAGCGGTGATGAACCCATGGTAAAGTGGTCAAACAGGGAATATGTTTTAAAGTAGATAGATGCAAAGTTTAAGCAAAACATACCTGAATCTACACTGATCAAATGGTTTAGTAGTACTGCTATTTTGCCAAGTACCTCGTGTGAACCAATAGTTCTGCAAATCTAGCATCATTAAATCCAACAATAAAGTATTCCATGAGCATGTTAATGAAGTTTAAGCTTGACGCAGTGATCAAACAAAAGAAACTTACCCATACGGCAAGCCATGTCAACAAAGGTGGATGGGCAGGATTCTCTAGCCATTCTATCCCACGCGCCAATGCAGTGTCGGCAAGTATACTTCCATCTGTCACATAGGTTGTAATCGTATTGGTTATATTTCCTCGACATTCGTCGGGAATGATTTCAACAGAGTCCAATACTGCTTTACAAAATAGTACGCGATCCATGTCGTATTTTTTTAGCATTGCCAAAATATGGTTGATACAGCATTGCTGCATGTACGCGTTACCCATAAAACTACGCATTGTGTCAAGCAGCATTGGTATAAGAGTGCGCGCAAGACCAAGTTCTTGGCATGTATGCATTAGTGCTTCAATAATCTGATATTTAAAACAATCAAAATAAATGATCAAAACTAAGCCAAATCTATTTTTAAATCAACTCTTTTAATTGCAAATTATAGACATGAATCAGACTTACAGAGTATTTTAGTACAAGATCTGTTTCAGAATTATTGTATGCCTTGATAAACAGATCCACTGCGGATTGATGTAGGTTCAATGAGCGCATAGTCACTGCAGTCAAACATTGCACACCCAAATGTAATTCAGAGATATTGGTACTTGTCGCAAGCGGGCCAATTACAGTCATGATGTTTTTTAAAACATCTGGTGAAGGAGAACGAGCAGCTATGGTTTGTACACATTGAAGAATAATCACTAGATGATTGGATACAAGATTGACAATAGAATCACATCATACAGCAATAGTTTGTAATTAGCACATAGATGCGGTTTGGATACACTCTAAACAACTGAGCAAGTTCACTACTCACTATATACAATATCATCCTGTTGACGTGCATTGACTTGGTGAAGAGATTCCAACACTGTTACCAAAATAGTTTGTTCCATTCTGACAGAATCACCACAAATTACTCATGGTTAAATCGTGACATGCTCAATTTTCCATACAAGTATGCCAAACTATACAACGTACTCTTGAGAAAGTGGCCCAAACATTGCAATCATGCGCAAACAATTAAGCTGAATAAATGGTGCAGGAACACTGTGATAGTTGTAAGTAGCATCAAGGCGGTGGTTCAAGACTTGTTTGAGAATATGCACCACAGCTGGTGCCAGCAATGCCTGTATTTCTGGAAAGTCCTTTGCAATATAGTTGAGAGTGATCAGAGCTGCAGACATAACGCTGGGATGTGTATCTGCAAGTGATCGCTTGAGTTTCTTAATATATGGGTAAACTGCTTGATTATCAAGTTGATAAAATCGATAAAAAGCATGTACTGCTTTACGTCGAATCATCTCGCTGATTAATTGATTGTGGAATAGCAATAAATACAGGAAACAATATAGAATTTAAAAAATTATCCCGCAAATCACTGTATTCCAAAACACATTGCTACAACTCTCAAATAAAAGCTTACTTTGGATGTTTGAGATTCTTTTCAACAAATTTTATAAGAAGTGGAACCATATCTACTGTAGAGGTTGCAGATAAAACAGATAGGGCCATCGTGACTTCAAAATGATTGGAACTCCCCAAATCCTGACCCACAATTTCAATTGACAAGATTGAGTTTAGAATAGTATGGGTTTACAACGGTATACGGTAGACATGGCTGAATGAGTCAAAGCATACCTTTTGTAGCGTGTTGGTCATTAGTAAACTCATTTTTTGATTTCCTTGTAAAAATATAGATGCAGCCAAATGTGCTATACGATTGGGGTTTCATAAACAAGATAAGCTAAATCCAAGTAGCCTAATTATAATGTGATAGTTTAACAAACAGCACGCTCGCTTACCAAGACGTTTTTCGTACAAAGTCCGAGCATTTTGGCAAAGCATAATTGCTGGAAGATGGGCAAAATCAGATGTGTCATACCCCATCATTTCGCAAAACATAGCTCGTACAACCAAATGGCAAGTAACTGTCTAGTGTTTACCAGATATGGTATTAGCCAGTTGTTATGTAAACAGTCGATCATCTAATTTTGCCACTGGCTTGAACATTTGCATTTCTGACTAGATTTTATAGTGATAAGGGTTGAAGCAAAATAGTTATCCGCCACATATGCACTTACTGCTGACTTTGCTGGCACATACATTTTGAGTCTAAGTGACTGTACTTCTGCAGCCAAAAGACTTTTCTGTAAAGACGCAGAGTTTGTCTTGTGAAGTTTCATCAATAGCTCATGAAAATCCGGATCCAAACCACATCTGTTTATAAGATCCCATATCATTGAGAATGAGATTACCACATGTCATTGTGTTAGATTCATGTTGTAGGGTTGTATTGAGAACATCAAAACAATTAAACCCGATATCTGGATTGAAATGGATGAATCTAGGTTTAAACTGGGTGATCATACAATGTATGGCTATGCAAAATGAAGACAATTCCAGTTCATATTGTAGTTTGACTGCATGATAGGATGGATGGTGTGTTGAAGAATTGAAATGAAATTGTAATAGGAAAGCGCATCAAATGTGCAACCGTTGTATATTTCCAGATACATGGCCATTGATGTTCCGTTTTACGTGAATACAATGATAGACACTGCAGTTATTCTGGAAAAGAATCTAAAAAGCCAGTATATTGACTGAATAATGATTATAGAATGGTGTTTGCTGGGATAGAGTTGTGGTGACTAAGCCACTAAACTTTAGCTTATGCTGAATGAGATCAAAAGGGTAAAGCCAATAGGATAGCATGAATGACTTGACAGTGCTCATGAACAAAGATTCTAAATAACTAAAAACAAGGACTGCGTATAAAAGAAAACAGCAGAGTTATACTCAATCTTGCGAGTCTTACCGCAGAGCATTTGCTCTTCTTGAAGTCATTTTTGGGATTCTGAATATCGAGGTAACCCAACTTGATTCAAACGAAGCAATTTGACAAGGATTCGAGTGAGTCGCTTGTTCGTTCTTTTAACGGGCCAATACATGAGTGTCATTGGACAGTTTAGTATTGCTATTCTCTAGACAATGTGCGAGTCAACTCAGTGAAACAAATACAAAATCAGCGATGCATTCGACTAGATTCAATTACTAATTATTGGCTCGACTGCATAGTAGTTGTAAATTCAACACTTTTACTGGCTTCAAACTTGCAAATCCTGAAAGCGAATTTGATATTCAATCTAACCCAAAAACTCGACAACTTGTGAATCTAATACCAGATGAGTGCTATGGATATTGATGAGCCTGTTCCCACTGCAGGAGGAAGTGATGATGTAGCTGCTCCTAGCAAAAGCAAGGATGTTGCTGTCAAGAAACGTTTCGAGGTTAAAAAGGTAAGGTGCGTTGGTCTGAAGCAATCTGTTGTCTAGCCATGGATGGGATTGTCATATTGATTACTACAGGGGTTTCATGTCGAGGTTATCCGACTTTTCAAGTCCTGGAATTATGACTGGATCTCAACCAAGTTGTATTTACACATCTTTAAATCATCCACACTGGCTGCCCATCTTGAACTTGACTTTAAATATTGCAGCTCGTTATAACTGGATATTGGACTAAACCATATTTGAATTTTCAAACTTGTATATTTAGTGGAATGCAGTGACCATGTGGGCTTGGGGTAACCAGATTGCTTAGTTCAATGCTTTATGTACATGTGTTTCTGTGATCTAGCTTCTTACTGGATTTATCAACTATTGTGTTGCTTCTGATCAGATATTGTTGTTGACAACTGTGCCATTTGCCGTAATCATATCATGGATCTTTGTAAGTGATTTTAAGCTATTGTCATTTGGATACGCTTATGAATTTCGAATGCATGTCCAAACGACCTTGATATACATATCTATCATCCGTGTACAATTTATTTCCAGGCATCGAGTGTCAAGCCAACCAGGGATCCGCTACCACAGAAGAATGTACTGTTGCATGGGGAGTATGTAATGTGAGTTTGCAATGTGGCTGTTTTTATTATTCAAGTTGGATTTCCGGCTCTATTGACCAACTCACCACGATATTGGATTCAACTGTCGTTTAGCATGCCTTTCACTTTCATTGTATTTCTCGATGGCTCAAGACTCGGCAAGTGTGTCCGCTTGACAATCGTGAATGGGAATTTCAAAAGGTAACACATTCGAATATATGTTCCAAATGGCGCAATCCAAGTAGAATCATTTGCTTTAACATTGCTATTTGACTGTCGCAATGGGAATTGTTTTAAATATAGTACGGAAGATAGAGATATCAATATTCAATGCTATGGAATGTTGGATGCGATGTATCATGCTTGGATAGGCTATATTCGGATCAGCAATGAGTGTCTTTAAATCCTTGTGCGAATCCAAAGTTTATATTCCAATACTGATATTTTAAAGTAATAAAGCTCAGAAATGATTACACGAATCAGTCAATGGAAACAGCCGACTCGTAGCAGTCATTGCTTTATTGGTGGAAATCAAAGTGAAAGGTTTACTGTTTCTGTTCAATCAATTGAAATAGCAACTGGTAAGCATCCTATCAGACGGTAATAACCGACTTTTATTAATTGACAGACTGCAAGACACTCTTTACATCTAGAGTCTGTTCTGTTGGGCTGATAGATTAGACATTGTCCGAAAATACTCGACGCAATGCTGTAGCTGATTAAATGCTCTACTTATACACAGTACATCACAAACTAATGCATAGTCTTGATTTCATTTTAGTCTGAGCAGAACATCCCTATTTGCAGGCTGAATGGACTTTCGCCAAATGTCGGCCATTTCTCCATTCCATAGAAACAACAGTGCTGACAATCAGCAGTCTGAACACAATGAACCATCTGTCATACATCACTCTCCTGAACATCCCATTGCAGCACATGATTACAGATCCCAGCAAGCAGCATCTAAACCATCGAGTTCAAGCTGGCTGCTTGGTCCTGCATGGAGTGTGTTTGGAACTTCTGACCCATCACAAGAAGTGCAATCTACCCATGATGTGAGTTTTGAATTTATCCAAAAATACTATTGTCAGTTGGTCGCTGTTATGAGTACGAATGAGTTTCCATAACCATCATACTTTGCATTGATTCAAGTGTATTTACATGTACTAACCTACTCTGCAATTGTACCAATTCTTTAGATTGAGTCTGTGCAACATAAAATCTCATCGACAGAGGACAGTAGCTCATCTTCTCAGACAGATGCAGACCATGCTATTTCTCAAAAACAAACTTCTAAACAATCGATGCCTTCATCCAAGCTATCAGCACTGTTTAGAACCACTCCACAATCTCAACCAGTGTATCAGACTGCCGCACCATCCTCCCAATCGCGGCAAAACGAACATTTAAGCGCTCATCCGAATACTGACGATTCCAGTCCATTCATTGATGCGCTAAAACGGGCACATCACGAAGGTCATGAACCTATTATTGTTACTACTCCAGCTGCACTTAGGAAGCAAACTCAAAACTTGCATCGAAATACTGTTCCAGTTGAGGAGCATCCACTACAACAGCTATCTGGTACTATTTCAACAGACATGTCTATGGCATCTTCAGTTCAATCTGCTTTAAAGTCTTCCAGTTCACTCAGTCCACTATCTAACCACTCTGTGGTCAAATCTCCTGAGATTGAATGTGCAGATATATGCCAGTCTGAACATGATGCTGTTGGCGGAATGGTCAGCGCAGTATCGGATAGTTTTGTGGATGCATTGGAAAGGGGACCGGTTTTTGAAGATGACGATTTGTTATTTTCTGAGCAGGCACCATTGGATCTACTCGAAGCCTCATTTGTAAGTTCAATCATCTGCTTTAAGCTTATTTACTGCCGAGATTTTGAATGGCTTGAGTGATTGTGTTTTATACAACTTTTAATGATTTATCAATGCGCGATTTCTAGGCCGAAGATCTTGCTACAGTTGTGCGACCTTCATTAATGTCTTTGTCTCTGTCGTCCCTATCTAGCATGGATGGTGCTGCTCTTGTGCATCCATCTGGTGTGTCGTCTCCTCAGCAGCGTCAACATGTGTCTACCAAAATGCCGACCCCATTAAAGCAGGTGCTTTCACTTTCGGATGAACTTGCATCTCCAACCAAAACTGAAAGCCATCATTTAAACAATCATATTGGTGCTTTGTATGAACGTAGCCGTAGTTTGTCATTGAGCACACCTTCAAAATCAAGTTCACCTATGAATGCGGATATACCACCCAGTTTTAATTCAAAGCAAACAGAAGCATCATCTCAGCATGCTATTGAATCTGAACATAAACACCACAGGACACCCATTACGAGTCGAACCTCGCAGATATCAGAGTTTGATCCAATTGGTACTATTCCACAGGATTGGATGATGCGGTTTGAATCGCCTGCAGCGGCTTCTGCCAGTGTGAAATATGGCACTCATGTTTCATCTACACCAATACAATCCTTGCTTGATGTTGTTGTTCCAATTTCTACACCCAACAGTATTTTGAAATTTTCTCAACGAAATCTAGACGAACAACGTCAAAGGCTACAGAAAAATGTAAGTGTAGAGAATGTAATCGATCATGTCATAGTCTGCCAAACGATCTGTATTGATCAACAGTTATTTATGTGCGAGTATTTATCAAATGCATTAAACATTGATTATAGTTTGAAAACGAATTTGAGGTGGCCCAATTGGAGATCCAGGATTTAACACTCAGTTCACAGAATTTGGAAAGAGAAAATCAAAAAATGAAGGATACTCTAAAGCAGTGGGAGCAGGCAGTAAAACTTATGATCAGTAAGTTGGATTGCTTATCTTACTGATGATGCCGAATATAATAGTGGCTGGTGCTAATACGTTGCTTGTAGCTGAAAAGGACAAGGACAAACAGCAGAAACAAGCAGAAATTGACCGTCTCAAGGAGCAGTTGGATTTGGCGTATGCCGAACGAAACGAGAGCAAAAAAGAATTGGATCAAATGTCGTTAAAGTATAAGCAACTGCGAGTGGACATTTCCGATTTGAAAGAGGTATGTATATAGTGCTCATCTCCAGCAATGCAATTTTCAAGCTAACCGCGAATGTTTGAATACTTGTAGTTGGATGAACGCCAACGTGAACAAATCAGTGAGCTTGAACAGACTGTCGCTACTGGAAACCAGCGATTTGATTCACTTCGTGCTCATGCAGAGACCAAACTGGACGAGTAAGTTTGCCACGTTTTACTAGCTTAATTTTCGGTATGCGCTTCAAGATTTCCAATACTGACATTTCCTTTGTACTTTTACCTTTTAGAGCCAATGTTGAGATTGCTCGTGTCAGGGCATCCTATGAGAAGGAAGCGGCTGCCATGCGAGCCAAATTGTCTCGTGTAGAAATCCAAATGCAAACACTTGATTGCAATCTTAAAACCAAAGTGCAGGAAAATCAAGAACTCACCAAAATCTGTGACGATCTTGTCAGTCAAATGGAATCTATAGGTGGCTAAACTCCAAGATACGTGCAGGTAGAAGCGACGACTTTATCATTTTTAAATGGTGCTGATCACATGCATGGGTTCGAATTCATGAATGTTCCAGCTGTCGTCCTTGAAAACTACCTGTCGAGTGTAGTCGATTAACTTTAATAAATGCTTTCAAATTTTAATCATTCAATGGCTGGAATTAGACTGCCGTCATGGTATATCCTGAGGACAGCAATGAACTGGATAGAAATCATGACGACTATCCGTTGCCAAAACAAAGCAACCTGCAATGATTTCCCTGCACTCACACTCGGGACAGTACTGTATGCATGCAGCTGGGCAGTTGGAAGATGTGGTGAAGCGGGCAATTGAACTTGGATTCCAAGTGTATGGTTTAACCGAACACATGCCACGAACTCGATTGCAGGACTTGTATCCTGAAGAGGTAAATCATGACCACAGTTGATTCAGCAGTGTCTGCACGTTGATGTATTCAATTGACAAGTCATTCCAATATAACTTGCTGCGAATATATTACTAGTCGCATCTCACACCATCCGACTTGGCTATCCTATTCAGCGACTTTTACATCCATGCTCAGGCTTTGCAGGCCAAGTACAAGGACCAAATCACACTTTTGATTGGAATGGAAACTGAACTCATTCACGAGGCAACACTTGGAGAGATCAAGTCAATCTGTCAAAAAACTCCGTTTGACTATCTGGTTGGATCCGTTCATCATGTGCGTGGATTTCCAATTGATTTCGATGAGCCTGGATTCACGAAACTCGAGAAGCATCTTGTCGATCAAATAGCATTTGAATCCAACCAAACCGTAGCATCGGATCTGCTTAAAGATGCATCGATTGGAACTGAAATGGCTTTTCAGGAATATTTTGATGCGCAGTATAGTTTAATAGATCAGATTCGACCTGCAGTGGTTGCTCATTTTGATCTAGTGAGATTGTTTAGACCCACCTTTCCACTAAGTCAACAGGTGTGGACCAAAATTGATCGGAATATTCAGCTCATTTCCCAGTATGGTGGTCTTGTTGAAATCAACTCACGAGCATGGAAGAAACAGCTGCGTGATGCCTATCCCCAACGGGATATTCTAAAGGTATATTTTCACGACTGAGCCCATTTTGAATCATATTCAGCCAAAGTATATATTGAAACAATAGAAATATGGTTTGGGTCATATATGCATATATTAAAGCTAGGATGGATCAAAGGATACTAATTAGATGGTTGTGGTTTTGATAGAAAATGATTGATGCTGGATTACGGTTTTGTGTGTCGGATGATAGCCACGGACCCAAGGACGTTGGAATGCATTATGATCGACTTGCAGTGTATCTGGCAGAAATGGGCATTCATGAGATCTCATATCCAACTCCATTGGCAAACAAAAAAGATCAAACTGATGTGGGAAAAAATGATCAGGTTCAAGTAGTTACTCTAACGAATGTGCTAGAGTCTTTGGTATGGGAAAGATGTGGTGCTGTAGCAATGCAGAATCCCCATGGTTTTAACAAGGATGATGAAAAAGGATGTAATAAACATAGCTGATCATATATAGATCCCAACTCCTGATAGAAAACAGGTGTTGGGCCATCATGAGTTGATCAAACCGTTTGAATTAATCTTTGACTGTCGAGGACTGTGATGGGCGATTGTCTTTTGGTTGCTGCTGTAAGCATTTGCGGTGTTTAGCAGTACGTGATATAGGAGATGCTACTGTAAACACTGCTAGGCTACATACGCCTACAATGAGACCGACTGTAATACGATTCTTTTGTATATTGGTGATCATGCAACAAACCTCGAGACTAGCTAAATGGTTGGATGCAAAGTAAAGAAATATCAAAATCAGTTTTAAAGATTGTTGTCAGATATGTATTCGCAGATATCTAGAACATACATGGGTGTAACCTGGTGTATTGCAATCACTCGTATTCACGTAAAACTCTTGTATTTATCTTGTATTGACTATTTTGCTCCAAAATAAAAAATGGTCAAATATTCCTTTTGCCTCGATTAGAAACTGACATTCTCCATTCTTCAAAACAATGTTCGTTGTAGAATAAAAACTATAGTTTTAAACTGATCTTTTCTTTTGGAATAATCATATATTGTGCAATCAAAACAGTCCAAGTATTGAGGTGTATTGTCAATCAAAGTCATCTTTGTTGCACTTTGAGTTCAGATGCGATCTAGTTCAAGAGAACGATCGCGTGTACTAGGAATACAACTGTAGATGCCAATCACTGGGAGAAAATACCAGTCGACTAAAGAGTTGAAAACAATATTGACCAGTAAACTGGAATCCATCAGTCTATGAGATTGTTTATTCTGTATTTTTGACATCCTTGTTTAGTGATTTAATATGAATACAGCCGATTCAAGAACCAGTTTGTCAAATCCAACCTAAACCCGATAAAAACAAATACGATGCCTGAGGGTATGATTTAGAAACTTGTATAAAGGTCAGGTTTTTGATTTATTTTTTTCTTCAGGAAGTCGGCACCTTATCAAAAGCACTTCTTGGTAGATGACTGTCGGTTTTTCGTCTTGTAGTGAGTCGAGGAGCAGGCGTGCAGGTCATCCATGAACTAAGATTGTCGTCAAGGGACGCCCATAGCATTATATTATAATAGATCCAGAGAATCGGGTGCCAGAGCGGAACCGGCCCTCTATCTTTATGGCTGATGATGCAACTGGCAATTTCTCTCGGCACATTTTTATATTCAAATAAATATTTTTTTTTCAATATTCGGTAATAATTAAAACTAAAGAGTGGTTGATTAGAGTGTACTTTCAAGACTTTTTATTTTGGAATTCGGGCTTGAAAGTCAACATACAGATTAGTCAATGAGTGCTGGGAGGTTGTATAGAGGGTCTTGTATTCCTCGCATCTATCGATTGGGTCGCACTGCTGCCATATCCCAGATCAATGCATCTACTGTTGGACTTGGCTTGTCATATCCTAGGCTGACTATTCATACAAAACACACATCACTTGATCGTCCACTACATAACCAGACATTGAGCAATCCAGTAGCCAGAGAGTTTGATCTGGACCAACTTGCCAAGTCTCTACTGGACCTCCTTCCACAGCAACACATTCCCTATCTAGACCACCATCTGCACTCTCCATCAGACAACATATCAGTTTCGCCATATCCTTCCACTAATCCTCTAAAGATTGATAGCATGACAGATCCCATTCCTGTTGTGCTCACAAACAAAAACATGACAATGGGAATTGCTGTTGGAAGGGGAAATTGGCTGTACATGGTACCAGGTGTGTTTGCAGGCGAGGTTGTTATGGGCAAGGTATACCAAAACCTGGATGGTGTGTCGTTGATCCATCTCACTAATGTTGTCAAGTCGCACCCAGATCGTGTCCAGTCTCCATGTCGCCATTTCAACACATGTGGTGGATGCCAGATGATGCACATGTCCTATGATCGCCAAATGTCTATGAAACATGATAGAGTGTGGTCTGCATTTGTGCAGACTTTGGGTGAATCTCTTGCTGGCCATCTTGTCATGCCCACTCTATCTACTTCAAAACAAACTGGATACCGTCACTACATTCATGGACATCGTGGCAAAGTACCTGTAGGACAGCAAATGGATTGTTTTGGATTTTTAGGCAAAGGGGAAGCCAACCAGGTGATTGATATTGATAGTTGCTCAGTTTCTAATACCACCGTGAATGCCGGATTCGCTTCCATGAAAAATACAATGCGGTTGATTCGTAATTACGGACCGATGGAGCAACCTGCTTCCAAACACTTTATATGTGCAACTGCATCTCCGCCAAACAACATGTCCTTTAGCGAGTTTCTCCCTCAATTCATCCATGCTAGAAATGTAGTGCGTCAAGCAAAACTACATGGTATTCATTCTGGCATTGATGATAAGGACTTGATTCAGGCAAAAAAAGTGTTGGCATCGTGGGGTTCAGGAATCGTCACCAACAAGGAAACAATCGTTACTAGTCTTGTAGATGATACAATTATCCGATTTCCAGCTGGACATAGCCCTTTGGACAATCTGTACCTTGTACCTACCATGGTATCATTTATTCGCGATTTGATACACACGCATCTTCCTGCACAAGATCGGCATACATTGGTGGATGCGTATTGCAGATCTGGTGTTTTTGGACTCTTGCTTGCTCCATTGTTTGAACATGTTGTTGCAATCGAGGCGCATACAAGTTTATCCAAATGTGCATTTTCCAATGCTGCTGACAATCAAATCAACAACTACACTCTTCACAATGGTTCTGTAGAAGAATGGTTTTCAACTCTATCTAATCAACCAAATCTGCAAGTCTCGATGGTGTTTTGCCATTCTCCGGTTCAGGGATTGTCTGTCGATGCATTGGACAGATTGCTACAATTTGGCCCTCGTATGATTGTTTTATTGCATGCAGATGCTTATATTCAAAGTTTAGATGTAGCGTATCTTTTAGGATTCAAGCGGTTCAAAGAAATGGACATTCTTGAGCAGCATTCTAATAGTGAATTTAAAGGCTACAATCACATTACCAAAAAGACTTGGCGGTCGCTTTCTTCTCGGCGACTGTTTGATCTTGATGGAAGATACGCTGCCAAAAAGGCAAATGTAACCATGGTAGATCAATCCTATCGTATCTTGTCAATCACGCCCGTTGATATCTTACCACACCAAATAGAGGTGGGATCTGTTACTGTTCTAATAAAGAAATAGATGTGTAAAATACAAGTGTTGCCAGATTTACACACAATGCATTTCCCAAGATTACAGCAAATCAAAATGAGATTTATTGAGTGTCTGAAACCGTCTGAACTTCTGCAACATCCAAACGATCCCACGGGCATTTAAACAATGCAGATGTGAGTCGAAGACGATCAAGACATTTGGCACAAACGGCGTGCAAGCATGGCTTCAAAACTATAATAAGAGTACAACCCATGTCAATTTAAATCATCTGAGCATATGTGTATTGCGACATAACTACCTTTGGTAATCATGTCATCACAGCACAACTGGCAGATGCCAACATAAGTTTGCTGTGTGATCAAAGAGGTGCCCATATCATTTGTAGTTGATGCAGATTGGCTTGGTTTTAGTATGGCTATAGCAAGTCGTTTTTCTTGGAAATTCAATTGAAGTTGCGTGCACTCGGCGGTATATTGCGACTCTGCCATAAGAACTGCTGCGTCACGTCGCGCTTGAGCATCGTTCAACTTGAGTCTAGATTGTAGCAAAAATATCTAAATGGATTGATCTATTAAAGCCAACATGTAGACAGCAGTGCCATGTACCTGTACTCATGATCCAATTTGTCAAGAGATGCCTGTGATTCCAAGGTCAAGTCAGTATCTACGTCTTCAGTTTCAGCAGCGTATGTAATATTGCAACGAGTTGCGTCTTTAGCCATATTCTTTTGTAATACTGCTATCGCGGCACGGATGCAAGTAGCCATTTCTTGACACTTTAAACTATCTTTTAAAAATAAAGTGGCAAGATAGTCAGTGCCGTGCATCTTTTGTTGAAATAAGACCGCATTGATTGTAACAAAAGATTGGCTAATGTTGATGATATACCTTGACATTTTAGCTGTATGAATGTATCGTGTGTAATGGTTATATTCAAAAAATGACAGTCCGTTTCGGCCTGTTTAGTTTGAACACTACCAAGATCTTTGAGCAAAAAGACTAGATAAATGGTATCGGTCGATACTCCAGGAAAAGTACCAGTCCAATGCATTTTTTGATTAGAAATGCACAGTGTGCCTTTGCCAAACTCAATCTATAAAAATAAAGTTAGTGATCGAACCATATGTCGTGTAACAAACCATTGAAAGCCATACAAATCCATAGCATATGGTAATATCAGAATAAAAGCTAGCCAAGTTGTCCGAGTTGATAGATTCATGCAGTTTAGACATTGAATCTGGTTGAGGATGTAGTTGAAATTTGAGTAAACGACTGCATAGTTCATCCAATGCTTGCTCCTTGGATTTAACCTCGTCTGCAGACAGTTTTTCCTGTGCAGCAACCTGTGAATAGTCAGAATCAAAAGTGAGATGTATACATTGCCAACTATGAAGTTTGAAATACATGTGCCAAACATGTAGATTTGAGCATTAACAGATACGGCAATGGCTTACAAGGCATTGCTCATACCAATTCCTCATCAGTCATAAATGTGCTTTCAAACGATCCAAACCCAAACACAGTGCTTGCTGGTGCACCAGTCTGTGAGTTGATGGATGCTGTTGAAGATTCGAGGACTGCAGCCTTGGAAGGAATGGAATCTGATGCTGCAAGACCACCTAGTGCATTGAATGTAGGAATCGCAAGAGATAATGAAGTGGACAGTACGAATGGATCGGCACCAAACAATGCTCTTGCATCGTCTGTTTGAGATCCAAGTATGTCCTGTATATCCATGCAGGACATGTCAGCAGTTGAGAAGATATCTGAAACTTCGTGCTGACTGACAGACGACTCGACTGGACTGAATGGTCGTGAAGATGAAGCATTGCTCAGTAATGAGGGCAGACTGTAGTGTGGTTTGGTACGTGATTCTGCAGTAAGCAAGTCGTTCAACGTAGGCATGCCATTCATCTTTGTAATAATACTGTCCGGATCTGTAAGATGAACAAGAGCAAAATACAACAGATTGCTATTGAATGGCTCGAGTCTGTCGTCTGCTGCCAACACAATTCCACCAGCTGCCATTTCATCACGATCCATCTACAAACTCGCATTTCATCTACAAACTCGGTCATTGTCAATCCATGCATGTCAGCCATGAGTGATATCTGCAATGGTCTGATGGCATCCATCACTCCATGCGTGATCTGCAGGCTGGGCCGCGTGTCGTTCTTTCCTTCAAGTATTCAAACAGCAATGGTCAAGTCTACGCTTATTGCTCGTATTGCTGATGGTCTTCCTTTGGCTGCCTCTATGGACGATGAAGAGTCTGAAAACCTTGCCGACTACAAGAACCAGGCAAAACTACTGTTCAAGGGTCTGTCCCATAATGCTGAACAGCGTTGCTCTGTGGATTCACCTCCATATGTGTTTCAGTTGAGTCGTTTATTTCAAGACAATGCAAATCACTTGCTTGCTCTCTAATGTGCTTATCCTTGATTCTGGCCTTCTCATGCCACACTTTACTAACTCGCATCAACTCTCGCAATCATCTACTAAATGATCAGCTATCTGATTGAATTTGGTGTCTGCTACTTGTGTCTATGTGACCGCTCGTATCCCAAGAAACTTGCATTTCAGTACCTTGAGGAACTTCAAAAAGAGTTTCAGTCTTTATATGGAAACGAGATTGCTGCTATTGGTCGGCCTTATGCATTCGTCAGATTTGGTATGTGCAATGTTCGTTGACAAGACCACGGCTTTAGATTGGGTTTTATGAAATGGATTCGTGATGTCATGTTGCACTCACTGCTTTATAACGCCTTGGTCATTTAGATTCATTCATCCAAAAAACAAAGAAACTTTACAAAGATGCTCGTACCCAGCGTAATTTGCACAAATTGAACGAGGATTTAAGCGATGTGACCCGAATCATGACTAAAAATATTCAGGATGTTTTGGGACGGGGAAAAGTGCTAGATGGTGGGTTGATCTTACAACACTGCCCTATGCTTTGATTCAAGCAAACAACATCGGAGATGTCCAACCACTTGATCATTGAAACCCCATAATGGACTAATCCTAACAATTGTATTTAAACCACTAGATATGTCGGCCATTTCTCAAAATTTGTCAGCAGAGTCAAAGAAATATTTAAAAGATACACGGCATTTAAATCTTCAAGCTCTTTATCAAAAATATGGACCTCCTGCAATTGTAGTGGGTGTTGTCACGATTGTATTATATCTGCGATTTTTTTGGTGGTGATTTTGCCAAGAACCAATGGGGCGATCAGTGCGCTCTATCACACTATTCGAAAATAAACACTATGCGGCTTTATATTCCAATTTACACCTCAATTCTAAATGATGCAAGCATTCCTAATTTTGAAAGTAGAGAGCATACAAAGAATGCTATTTATGTGGTGGGTTGAATAAAGTTATACCATAATTTTAATATTTTTCATCCTCTATTATCGTTGCCAAGCGTCTGGCTTAATGTGCAGGCTCAATGTGCGCAACTTCTTGGCTAGCCTCATCACGCATTAGCATGTTGACAATCTCCTCAATCACTGATTGGATGGCTTCGTCGCGCTCAATAAGATGTAGTTTTTTAATCACCTGGTATACCTGGAGTGCACGCATACGATCGCGGCCAAATCTGGTGGACGTGAGAAGAAGAATGATTTCAACAAGCATCAGACGAATTTTAGAGTCTGGTTCACGTTTCTTTTCAGGCTCAAGAAGCTGAAGCTCGTCTGGCATGCCCTCCATTTCCTATCCACGTAGTTATCATAAAGACAGTCAAACACTATACAGCAATCTATCGGTACTAGCACGGTATGACCATACCTCTGTAGTATAATCTTCTGGTCCAGAAAGAGGAAGCAAAATATAGACTAGTAAATTCAGCTCGTCGCTAAACAATACATCTTCGCCATGTTGAGCAACACTCGCTCCAAAGCAGCAGTTTTTGATGGCAGACACAACCGACCCACGACGAATCACATCCTTATGCTCAGTGAAAACAACTAGTTTTGACATACGAAGAGTTTGATCAATAGTAGATCTCGACAAAAGAAACTGACATCCATGTGGTGTAGTGGTGATGTTGGCAAAAACTCCACCAAGAAAATGAAACGAGGCTTCGGGATTATAGGTAGATGTTTCACCACGAACAAATATTTCCAAAAGATTGTCAATACGATGGGTTCGCATGATCGTAGAGTCACTCGGCAGTGATTCAGAATCTTTGGTTGATCCGGTAGACACGGCCACAAGAAGTTTTTTTGCAACCATCTCGTACTTGGAAATGTTATTAAGAAGCATGCAACACAGATCGGCATTGATATTTTTAGGAAGCTTCAATTTATATTTTTCAGTTTAGCCATAACCCATATTTTAGATATGCAAGTATAGATCAAACAGGATACAATGGCAGATAATAGCACTCTTGTACTTACAATAATATGCACAATCATTTGGGTTAAAAATGCATCGTCACTCATGACTTCAACAATGGCTGGGTCTTTAGACAGATTAACAAGGGCACTGATGGCATCGTGAGCAGTAAGCTAAAATGATTTAAAAATAGTATACTTGAGCACTTGTCCAAAAGTTTGATTGAACCATTGTAATTACAGTCACATTCACGTAAAATAAACAGACGATTTCATGAAATAATTGATTCCAGTTTACTGAACAGCATTGTTTCATGAATTGACAAATGCCACTGGTATTTCTCCGGATGGTTGGTATGAAAACAACAGTCGCACTCCTGAGATTATGATCTTTGCTCTCTTGGATTAGAACGCGAATGTATGTGATTCAGAATACAACAAATAAGTTTATACAGAGTTTGACAACATCAAAACAGTTGGATTCAACATCTGAATTGCAATGAATAAGTTTGGTTTCAAACTTGTCGATCGTACAATGTATGATTATACCAAAAGAGGAGAAAAAAGAGGTTCAAAGTTATAGTTTGACGCTGTGTGTCTGAAACAAGAATTAAAAATGCTTATCAGGTCAGCTTGTATAGAAAAACCGAGTGTTTGATCATTATCTATTCCAAAGCAGTGACTGAAAGATAGTGCTCCATTTTACGTGAATGCGGTTGTAAATTTGGGTTACAAAAACATAAATGCCAAGCAACACACCGGTTCATCTGTCGTAAGTTTCATTAAATCCTTTACTGGCTTGAAATCGTTATCCTTGAATAATGGCAGCATATCAGGTGAGCCAGTCAATCCTGCAGCATATTTGACTGCCATATTCCTGACCTAAATGGCAAGCAACAAATTCATGAGTCTTGTATCTACGATTGTGGTATTAAACACAATCATTCTAATTCAAAACACTAGAATCAATTCAAATAAATGCAGTACCACATACATCCAGTCTAGCATCAGAGAGGAATCCAAAGAACTAGGCTCGATATGCAATGTTGATGTTTAAATAAATGAGATGTTTTAAACTGAGCTGCTACTAAAATAAACACAATCGGTTGTCACAAATACCAGCCAAATCCAGCTTGATCACCAACTTCATACCTCTTTTACGTCACTGTTCATGCTCGACATGCTGCAGATTGTTGCCAACAGATGAATGCATTTGAAAAAGCATTTCTATTTTTTAAATATTCAATCACGTGATGACATGCAATGAATGCGATTTGAAAACTTCATTTGCTGGATTATCGCAGATTCTAAATGCACTCCATGTAAGCTATCTGCCAACAGGCGGTATTTATTAGCACAATACGAACTATATACAGTTTTAAACTCCAATTGCATGTGATGGTCGAGTCAATACTAATCCCTATTTTCAGGACATTGAACATTCCTTTTGGATCATCCAAGTTTGCTGATGTTGCAGCCCAAGTATTGTCGGTTGATAACGAACTCCAGCAGTCCATGGTACAACGAAGCATATCTACACATAACAGTGAATTGATAGTGTAGGTTTTATACTGATGGCGATTAAAAACGATCAATTTCTGATTGTATGAGATTGAAACCTTTTATATTGGCAGTGTTGTATGTTTATCTAATGGATGGTTCCAATTGTAGAGCATTTACATCTCCATCACTCAAGATGCTTAGAACAAGTGTATCGTCATTCTTTGATATGGCTTCTCTTGTTGCCCGGACCATTGCAGAGTTTGGTGATGATACAGAAACCATGATCCAACCTCGCGCTTAATTTAATCTGAATCTACGCCATGATTTAGGATCCATTGTATCAGCGCTAATTGCATGGTCTTATTCCACCACGACTTAATCTGACCGACAAGAGCAACTCAATTCGATGATGAATCACAGTATTCTAACCTGCTACTAGATCACAAATTAAGCCTCGCCCACAAAGCATGAAATAAAAGAGAATGAAATTACAAAACTTTAATCATTCGACTACTATTGTTCTTTTTTCCAAGACTGATGCATCTTGAATAAGTGTCATTGAAAATGCACTAGACTTTTATCCCTCGTGAGTTTTTCGAACAATAACCCTGCATCGCTTCTTGAATTCCTTATTATTATCTCGCCATTCTTTCTAAAAGTTACAATTGACAAGTAAATAGTTTAGTCATGCATCAATAGTAAATACAAAATAGAATCGTCTGTATGCGTGACAGTCAAATGAACTTACAGCGGCTTCTATATTGGCGGGTGATTCGTCATTTGGGCTTGAAAGCATACTAACTACTGAAAGAACAATGGTTTCAACAGTGTGAATGGGTAACCATCTTTCGCCTGCCTGCTCATACCCCCACTTGTCATCACCTGTGAATAAAATGCATAGTACGGTGAATAAAAGTTGGATTCTCTTGCATTCAAGTTTAAAACGTAACCAGGTATCGCTTACCAGGAGGGTGAAGAATCGAAATACAAACACCACCATTGGGATACACATTAGGATGCCACATCTCGCTAATAAACTTCATCTCAGGAGGCATTTGTGGGTAATTCTGGGGAAACGAAAGATGCGCCTTGAAGAAACCACCCTCACTACCATATGCAGTTAAAGATGGATAATTAGATATGACGTATTCAAGTATGGATCGTCGTGTCAGTGGCAAAGGATCAGCAACATTGGTTCAATAAACTTACTAGGGTGTGCCTTCTGGACCCATAATCATTACATCCCTAAAGCAATACATATTTGGATTAAACCAGATTAACAGTTGAATGGCAAGACTGCTTGAGCTGTAGTTTGTACAATACCATTCATATATATTTGCATCGTCTGCAAGACCTGCACTAAAACCCTCAACTGGATGTTTGGCAAGCTCTAGATTTCAATAAAACACAGATAGGGTTAATGACTAATAGTTTATAAACAACGCTATATACGCTGGATTAGCGAGATCTAGAGTCGGTCACTTTAGTCATGACAGCTATTATTGCAGTCAATATGGGATTGTCGATGCAATGATTTGCTATTTAACAAAGACAGCACTCTACCAACTATATAATAGCAGTACTAGTAACAAGCCTTGCTACTGTTGACCAGTGCTTATAGCTGCTGAATTGGCATGTTTCTACCAATGCCATTTCTTGGACTCATACTCACTGCATCTCAAGCTCATCCTTATTTACACTCTGTTCAAGCATTATTCAGAATCAACGTAGTTGGCTCTTGATGAAGAGTAGTTGTCAGTGAACCTAAAAGACAGTAGACTCCCTGCTGCCAAGTGTTTAAATCGCACTTTCATTTGCAAGACATAAAGATGGATGTGAAGCAACTTATAGACAAATCAGATACAATTCAGCAGACATGAACCAACCTTTTAGCTGTCGTCTGAGAAGAAGAGCGGACTGAGACTCTGCAGACATGAATGTGAGGAGTCGGAAATGAAGGAAACTGATTTGATTACAAGCTTCAAAGTGATTCGAGTTTCAAGTTTCAAATCCAATTGTTGAACGCATTCTATTCCAACAAGAACCAGTTCTAATGTATGAGTTCAATAATGAGTTCAATAATGAATTCAACAATCAATTCAACAATCAATTCAATAATCAATTCAACAATCAATTCAATAATCAATTCAACAATTCATTAAAACAACTTACAACTCAACAATCGGAAAAGTTAATTATTGATTCTTCACACTTGAAATTCATTCTAGTCAAAAATCAAAAATGTTGGTCACTGCAATACGACGAGCTGCTCGCTCAGCTCCCATTGCTAAAGATATTCCCATCAAAGATATTCCTGATGCATGGATGAGATGGACTGATGCTCACTCTCTCTACTACAATGTCTCTTGTTCTCCCCTGGGTGCAACTGCTGCTAAAACACTTGCTTCGCCTGTTTTACCAACAGAATTAAGTATTGATCAAGGTAAGATCTGTCTCGGTGTGCTTTAGCATGATTACTGCTATTGTACGATTACATAGTGCATTTAATAGTTATTACTGTACAGAATATTGTGCTAACAAGGTCGATTGTTCTTCAATGTTGACCTACATTGCAATCAGCCAAAGGATGGCTGTATCTTAAACAAGCTGCATATGTGGAACGTTTAAATGCTGCTCTGGGACAAGGCCAGTGGTCGCTACAACCTGTCGGACCAATCTCTTTTACTCCTTCAAAAAAAATCATATATAGACCATTTGCTCTATTACATGACAGCAAGTTTATATCTGAAGCTATTGGTGAGAGTGCTTTATCGTCGTTCTCGTCGTCTCAAGATGCACACATATGGTGTGAATATACTGCTCTTGTGCGTACATGTAAAGATTTGGGTATAGCTTCTGAACTTTGGGATCCTGAAGCAGTCAAACATCTTCGTGATAAAACATTCGAGTCTAGCTGGGTCAAAAATCTGACTACTGGACGCAGCACCCGGGTATGGAAGCTAAGAAGTCAGTATAATAAGTAGATACTCTTGATTTTAAGTTATATCGTCTTGATGTTTAAATAGGCCAAATACTATTTTTCAAAGCATAATCGTCGTCTTGATTCGACAAACCAGAAATTCGCTTTTTAGAATACTTTCGGAATAAATGCTGCAAATGCCGTTTAGGATCGCTATTTTACTACTGTTGTGCAAAAACTACCGAGATTTGTTTTGGCTATTAAAAGTGGTTTATTCGTATCTCTGATTGTGCAGTCACATTCAAAGAATCTCCAATACTCTGCAAGATGGCATTCTATGCCATCAATCCTAAACATATCCTACTGTGACGGTTTACCCATTTCTCCACGAGCATCTCTCCACTCTGGCGCACCAGATTGACGTCCAGGAAGAACAGATGTTGTTGCATTTGGAGGGCCTCCACTTTTTAAATCTGCCTCCTCTTCTTTGTCGCGACATGCTAGTTCGAGTCGTAAAGATTCAGGAATCATACGTCTACGATTTAACGCTATCGACTTCAATGCCTAAAACAGTGTCATAGACATGAGTAACACAGGGTTAGTTTGTCATTCCTCTAGATTGAATAGTTTAATACTGTATTTACCGGAGCGATCCATTGCTCGTCAACTAGGACTCGCCTTTCCCAAATATCTGGATTTTTGGAGTACCTTCTTGTGACATCCACCACATCATATACTCCAATAGCAATTACATACGTCAATTTCTTTTCCCATCCTGTTTCATACATTAGCGGAGTATCATATGCGCCTTCTCCTTCACAAGAATCACAATGCACTGAATTGATGGGTTTAGAAACGCACAATAATCACAATTATAATCTCTGAAATCAATAACAAACTGTGCTTGATACAAAGGTTTACATTAACTCACCCCAACGGTTTTGAGTAGTATCATACACCTCAGTCCAGACATGATCTGTAAAATCAACAACATAGCGAGTATCAAACCCCATTGTTTTACAGCACAGAGCAAATACATTGGCCCATTCACCACATCGTCCGTGGCGAGTCTCGAGTAGTTTAGCTGGATCGCTGTATCAAGTATAAACCAGTTATAGCGTTAGCAATACAATTGCCAGTTTTGAAAAAGAATTTCAACCCAACACCGGTCTTACTTGTATCTAGGAAATCGAGTGTATTTATGACAACTCTCGCACTGGTACAACTCCACAACTTTGGCACCATACTTGAGATCGTCGGCTGTAGGGGTTGCATTTCCAGTACCAACTGTTTTACCCTGAAAAACAAACATGTCATCAATTCCGTATAAGCGGACAGATCTACCAATAGAATTGTCAAAAGACATACCTGACAGAAATCACAAGGAGGCTGATTGACCCATTTGAAAAACTACAATTAAAATAAGATTAGTCAGTAGATTTTTACATGCAAGTCCCGAAATCGGATCATTGCATTAGATACACGATTGAGCATCTCCTACATCTTTTTTGAACCATGCCATGAGTGAGTGCATGAGCATTCGATCAAAGCTTTTTTCTGGGGTTTCAGCGTGGAGTCGATGAGCTTCTTCATGAAGTGTATCCACTGGAATGACCTGGCGAGCCTTGTCCTAAATAGCAATAGAAAAATCAAATTCAGCCAAGAGATGCTTTGGCTTAAAAACTAGTAAAATAAACCATGATTCTACCTGGAGGTCCAAGTCTTCATATAAAAGTACCAAATCAAGAGAACTGGCAAATCTATAGTTTAAGCAGTCAGATTCAGACAAGAGTGGTAAGCAAATGCAACAATGCTTTGCTAAAACAGCAAATATCAATTACCGGCTTAAAAAGTTTTGTTCATCAACTGGACCAAACAATCGCTTAGATGCTTTAGGAGCAATGCCTGCTCCTTCGAGTGCAGCAGCCAGATGCTGGGCCGTTGTAATAGTTGGGTTAGAACTCGATGCTACATTAGGAGCAGCTCGCAACTGCTGTCTAGCTGCTCGAAGTCTATGAAACCTAGATTTGTTTCAAAGTTAAATGTCAGATTAGCTCATCTTGTGGCTGGATAGGCCAATTACAATGCATCTTTCGAGGTTAGTATAAAGATCGTATCGGTGATTGAATTTAAAAAAATTAATATTCAGTAGTATATAATCAAACTTTACTCTTGTGCAATGTGCGCAGAAATCTGATTGATTTCATCTGGAGTCATGATCCTGTTGCAGTCGTATTCACGCAAAATGGAATACTAAATAAGAGCGTCGAAATACAACATAAACTGCCAGTCACGTGAAGTGTTGGGTGTCAATTCACATTTGCTGGACAACATGAACGCGAAGATATTCAAATGTTTAAGACAAAAGATGAGTTTACAAAGCTTGAAAACAGTTGAACCAAATGTCTAGATTGCAGTAAATGAATCTGGTAATTGTATAATATATGGTTATACCAAATGAAAAGTCTCGGTTCAAGACTATAGTTTGTGTTGATTGAGGAATTGAAATAGTCAATTTGTAGTAGTAAAATAATGAATGTTTAACCAGTGTGCACTCCAAAGCAAAATAAACAATCAATACAATATGAATACAAAAGTGCTTCATTGTAAGTGAATACGGCTGTAAGTCAACGCATTAATTCTAGTAGCAAGACATTTGAACGTATTTAATGCTCTAGCTTTAAAACTAGCCACAATACTGCTTTCTTGAGCACATTGAATTAAAATAAAATAGATCTGGACATACAAAGGTGTTATTTATATTATTCAGCAAATAAAGCGCTTCCACGATGATTGACTATCTTAAATCCAGGGGTTGCATCAACCCAATCCATAGTTCTACAGTCAATACATTCAAATACGTGGGTTTAGAAATGAATAAAATGCCAAATGAATCACGCCAATACCATGGAAAGACTTACTTTTGTGAAAGTTCAAGCTGTAGGGAAATGGGCTTAAGATCTCCAGCAACCATAACTGCTCCTTGGGAAAAAACGACAATGCTTACAAGGATCTCGAAAATAATATCTGTTGGAAGATTAGAGTCGTGCTTTCCAATCGTTTTGAGATAGGCAAAATCTAAAAAATAAACGGTAAGCCGGTTAAAATCTAATATTGGAATGCTTTTGGACTGAGCCCTATTGGTAAACAGTGCTGGATTGGATACTGTCAAGCATTTATGGAAAAGCGAATTTGATATTAAAATTAGTTGGTACAAACTTACGATTAATAGCAGAGTATCCTGCGTGCAGCAATAAAATAATGCCAGCCTAAAGATGGAATAGTTGAAACAAGAATAGATTCATACAATGGTTAGATTTTGCCAGAAAGCCAAAGCAACTGATAGATAGACTTTTAAAATAGCAGATCTTCTTTTCTTTTTAAAACCCCAATTGAACTTACGGAAAACAACAAGCAGGCCAATATGGAAGGCATTTCTTGGGCAGAACAAGTGGAAAGTTGTCGAGTTGCAGCGGGAACAAATATATCCACGTGATTAGAACGGACACGATACTACAAGTGATCGTTCAATTTGAATCTCTTATCGACACTTGACCAATCCAGTTTGTATTCATATTGTATTAATTGTTTATTTTGCTTTGGGGTGCACACTGGTTAAACATTCATTATTTTACTACTACAAATTGACTATTTCAATTCCTCAATCAACACAAACTATAGTTTTGAACCGAGACTTTTCATTTGGTATAACCATATATTATACAATTACCAGATTCATTTACTGCAATCTAAACATTTGGTTCAACTGTTTTCAAGCTTTGTAAACTCATCTTTTGTCTTAAACATTTGAATATCTTCGCGTTCATGTTGTATTTCGACACTCTTATTTAGTATTCCATTTTGCGTGAATACGGCTATAAATACTAATGTATATTTTTTGGACAAGACTCGACTACATATCTGAATAAATATCAAACAACAATGTTCAAACTCACTCATTGACCAAGGAATCCATTGAAAACACGCCAAACATTGAATTGCGGATGGCTGTCCCTATTTAACTGTCTGATTAATTGGGAAACCTATCAAGTTTATTCTCTTTGTTTTGCCTTGAAAATCCCGGGCTTAGTTTGTGCTGCCTAGTGTTCAGAACATTGATTTATACATATTGTTAATAATGCGCTATCTAGTTAAAAGCGATTTGGCAAACAGTTTAAACTTGCCTCGTGTTTGGATAGTTCAGGAGGTACTTTGGAAATGGGCGATTTGAGAATCATTTGGCGAAGATCATACATGACATCGGTGTCATAATTGCTCAAAAAGGTAATTGCCGTACCCTTTTTACCTGCTCGTCCTGTACGACCAATACGATGAGTATAGTCTATTCACAACAACTGTTAGATATCACCTAATCATCGCAAATACACCAAAACCACACAATACCTTCAATACTTTTCGCCATGTCAAAATTGATTACAACAGATACATTCTTGACATCAATACCACGACCAGCAACATCAGTGGCCACAAGAATATCTTTTGTTCCCTGTTTGAGTCCTAGTAATGAGGCTTCACGCTGCTCTTGAGATTTTCCACCATGCAGGGTTGTGCTTTTGAGCTAATGCCACCAAAAGTTAAACAACTGATTGTATTAGTTGACTATATCCATACTTGTATAACAAGACTCATTGCATCGGTAAAAATCAAACATATACGCACTCCTAGACGATCTAATGCTCGTGCAATGACCTCGCATCCCTTCTTTTGGTTTACAAAGACAATCATTGGAGGTTCAAACTGTCGGCTGGTCAAAATTTCCTGAAGCCTAGACAACTTTCTACCATCATCGTTGATCATTTCTACGCGCTGTTCAATACGATCCACAACTTGACCAGCAATACCAATCGTGACTGTTGCAGGACGACGAAGATACCTAAATCGGTAAAGTGTAACAGAATAGTTTCAAATGAATTCAAAATGAAGAGCGCATCATTGCTTAATAGCTGTAAACCAATCCATCCACTTACGCCTTGGCCAGTCTTTCAACAGCAACAGGCATTGTTGCAGAAAACATGACAGTTTGTCTAAACGGTGTGACCTTTCCAGTAAGCTCTCTCAAAAGCTGCACATTTTCCGATTCATCAGAGTCGGGTTTTATATTGGACACAGGCATAGCATCAAGAATAAACTTGAGATCTGGTTCAAATCCCATGTCCACCATACGATCAGCCTCGTCCATAACTACATATGTGCACTGGCTGAGAACCAGGATGCGTTGTTCCAAACAGTCGCGAAGACGACCTGGAGTAGCAATGACAATGTGTGCACCATTGCGAAGATTGAATGCTTGTCCTTCTACAGCGTGACCACCAACAATAGATACACAAATAAAGCCCATCTCTCTAGCAAATTTTGATGTTTCTGATTCAATCTGTTGTGCTAGTTCACGAGTCGGTGCCAGAATAAGCGCATAAGGACCTTGTGATGAGTTGATTTCTGTCAGTGGTGGCATTTCGGTGATAAATTTGAGCATGGGAATCACAAACGATGCTGTTTTTCCAGAACCTGCAAGACAATATTGATCAAACAGTTAAATTTGTGCCAATGTAAATCAACATTGCAATTGGCAAATTTTCCATGATGCGTTATAAATGCAGCAACATACCCGTTTCAGCAATGCCAATAATATCACGATTCTGTAGTCCCATCGGAATAGCTTGTCGTTGAATGGGAGTTGGTTCTTTGTATCCAATTCGAGAAATTGCACCAAGAATGGTTTCGGACAATTCACATTCATCCCAGGTGCGCAGTGGATTGGGAATATTTCCACCCTTTGTAGAGATACTAAAGTCTTCCTTGAAAATACGCCAATCGCGGTCTTTCATTTCCGACAGCTTCTTTTCTGACCAATGCCGTTCATCAAAAGCAACCCTGCGATCTTTAAGAGACTGAAGCTCAATCAACTCACTGGAATACAGTCAATGAAAAGGTAGTGACATGTTAATTGACACATAAACTAGACAAGATAAAGACATCACATACTTGGCACGATCAAGCTCGGCTGCAGACCGACGGTCTTGTACGATATTGGCATAGAATGAGGCACGTTCTTTTTTTTGTGCTCTGATATCAATTCCAGCAATCAGTCCACGACCAAATAGCTGAGCAGAATGTCGGTTTGCATAGATGGGATTGATATCTTTGGATGTATCTTCGCCTTGATCCCAATCAAAAACAAACTTTTTCTCATTCATTCGACGAATCTTTCTTTTTTTGCGTTCAGTTCCCATATATCTTTCCTAATTGTATCGAGCTGTATTAGTATTAGCAAAACAAGTACAAGGTGGCAGTATGTCTATTTACTCTAATTGCAGCCATTTCCTTTTCTTCCAAAATAATATAGCCCTCTTTTGGATTGACCTCCATGACGCTTGATCTATGCTTATCCTTGGAGCCATCAGTTTCTTTGTCAGCAATACGACCTTTTTCGCTTCGTCCATTTTTTTCATCTCGAATGGATCGACCAGATCTATCAGCATCTCGATCTCTAGAATCCCGGTCTCTGCGACTATTTGGCTCAGTAGATCCTCTACGATCCAAACGACTATTCTTTTCGTATTTAGTGTTTAAATTAGTTGATACACTGGGTTCCTTTTGAGAAAAAAAGGTTGCAGTATCACGACGCTCCTGATCCTGTATTGCGCGTTGTTCTTGGACCTGTTTCTGACGACGCTCCAAAGCAAGTTTAGCTCGTTCTTCTTTGGAAAGAAATACTGGCTAATGCAACACATGAATAAACAGGTGAGAAAGCGATCAAACATTCAGACTATACAGTCAAGGGCTTGATGATATTGAAGCCAAATGGATATCTGAAGGATCCAAGGTTGAGTTTTCAAGTTGAATGGCATTCAATACCTTGATGACAGCATTTTTTTCTTCAGTTTTTTTGCGAAGAAGATCTTCTAATGAAAGTGGGATCTTTTTAGCAGCAGCTATATGATTTTAAAGAGCAGTTGACACAAAGAATAGTCGAGTGTTGGAGTCCAGTAAAAGCCACAAGTCAGTATATCAGCAGTCATGTAAAGTGAAAGTTTCCAAAAGGTCGCAAACAGACATGAGTTACCATTTTGTAGTTTAGAGAGTTCACTGTCAGTCTTGTCCAAGTCAGAATCTGGCATTTTCCAACTGCAGAGAAAGGAATGCGTTTGCAGTTTTGACAGGCTTGATAGGCTTGAATTTGGATGAAAATGCAACTTTGTTAAATCCAGACAGAAGCACACATTCCCAACTCGAGTGAATCTACAAGAAATGAGGCAGTGGTGTAGAATGAAAATAAGCACTTTGTGACAAACTGGAAACCAATGCTTGAGCTTGCTGGTGTGAAATGTGCGGAGCCAGTTTCTGGGCGGAAGACGAATATTTATAAATTGTATTTTCAACTTGACCAAAATCTACGATTGATTCTTGAACATGTGTGGTATTTTTGCATACTTGAACTATCTGGTAAGTAACAGTCGATGAATTCTGTTTGCTTGCATGTTGTATTAATGAAAATATCTGCTGAATCTTGAATTCATTGCTGACTGTTGCTTCTTGGCAATACCCCTGGCTGCTACGAGTCTGAGCATCTGTTGGGTTATGCGTTGCGTATTGCTTGACTGTAGATAACTAATCTGTTATGTTGCTGTCATTTACTGTCTAGGTTGAAAAAGACCGTCGCTATATTGTCGATACTTTATTGACTGGTCTGTCACGCTTGGAATACAGAGTAAGTTGTGGCATTCAGACTGTTCATGTGGCATAGATGGGTCAGGATATACCAAGAACTGTCAAGACTGAAGAGCATGGCGGGAGTGGTTTCTGATGGAAACTACTCTTATCTAACCATTGCTGTCAGGCTCATCTGTCTGGTGTCTTGAGTTGGTTTCTCGACTGAATAGTATTGTTAGAGTAATAACATACTCCACAGTTGTATTGTGACCTATCTACCACAAGCGAGTTGATTTGCTAACCAACTTGTGTCTGTGTGGCTGTACATGGTAATATTTAGGGCTACGACAGTGCTGGGTAATACTATCAACTGCTATTCCTTGTCTTGAACTATTGATCTTGCCATCATATATTGTTTTGTGACCTTATACCGAGTGTAAACTAAATTGCATTTCACTGATTTGACTTGGTTTCTCTGGCTATACCAATCTATCTAATCTAGTAAGTTGAATGATATGTGTGCACAATCGTATTGCTGTGCACATGACTGATGGCTTTTAATCTATTTTTAAAAGGTATTGCTATCGATGGAGATCAGGAAGGCACGGCTTTGATCTACAAAGAGGTGCGGTTATACTGAAATAAGTGCTGCTTTTATAGTATACTCACTTTATTTTGCAATCAGGTTGGCAAAGTCGCCGCGCTCCGCAAAAAGATTGTTGAAGACAAGACTATTGATTTTAGTAAAACCTTTGTCAGTCACACCAGTATGGCTCATACTCGCTGGGCCACCCACGGACAACCCTCTGAACGCAACTCGCATCCTCATCGATCTGATCCTAAAAACGAGTTTCTTGTTGTTCATAATGGTATCATTACCAACTACAAAGAGTTGAGAACTGTTCTTGAAAAGAAGGGCTATGTGTTCGAGTCGGACACAGATACCGAGTGTATTGCAAAACTTGCCAAATACCTGTTCGACTCGCAAAAAGGTGCCAAACTTTCCATGACTTCGCTTATCAAAGCAGTTGTCAAGGAACTCGAGGGTGCTTTTGCCATCATCATCAAGAGCACTCATTTCCCTCACGAAATCATTGCTGCTCGTCGTGGTTCTCCCTTGCTTATTGGTGTAAAAACCGAAAAGAAACTCAAAGTAGACTTTGTCGATGTTGAATTTGGAGGTGCCGACGGTACTGAGAAAATCCCAGAAGATGATGGCAGCATGCTAATTCCAGCAAATGCCCAACATGGTGCAATTCGACGCAGTCAGTCCCGTGCCTTTTTAAGCGAGGATGGCATGCCTCAGCCCATCGAGTACTTTATGGCTTCAGATCCCTCAGCTGTTGTAGAACACACTAAGCGTGTTTTGTATCTCGAGGACAATGATATTGCCCACATCAACGAAGGCGGTATGTATTACTCGAGTATTGGCTTTTCCAAAATGCTTTGCTATGTTTAGTAATACCGTTCATCCATCCATTGTATACATTTAGAACTGCATATCCATCGTCTTCGTCGTGAGGATGGTATTTCATCAATTCGTTCGATCCAAACTCTTGAAATGGAGATTGCTGAGATCATGAAGGGATCTTTTGATCATTTTATGCAAAAGGAAATTTACGAGCAGCCCGAGTCAGTTGTGAACACTATGCGTGGTCGTATCAACTTTGATGATGGAACGGTTAACCTTGGAGGTCTCAAAGCGTTTTTACCCACCATTCGTCGCTGTCGTCGTATTGTGTTTAATGCATGTGGCACCAGTTTCCATAGCTGTCTTGCAGTAAGTTGTCATTTTATAATTCATCTCGAATAGTTTGGATTTTAACTGTTGTTTGCCAGACACGCGCAACATTTGAAGAGCTCACTGAGATTCCTGTCAGCGTGGAGCTTGCATCGGATTTCCTTGACAGAGGCACTCCAATCTTTCGTGATGATGTGTGCATCTTTGTGTCCCAATCGGGTGAAACTGCAGACACTATGCTTGCGCTTCGCTACTGTCTTGAGCGTGGTGCTCTATGTGTCGGCATCACTAATACTGTTGGCTCTTCCATTTCTCGTGAAACACACTGTGGTGTGCATATCAACGCTGGTCCTGAAATTGGTGTAGCTAGTACCAAGGTGGGTTGTACTGTTGATGCTCAAGTAGCTGGACAATTATAACTGATTTTTCAAACCATGTAAACCCCTGTTTAGGCATACACTAGTCAGTATATTGCCTTGATTATGATGGCTCTTGAGCTTTCGGCTGATCGTATTTCTCTCGCCAATCGTCGCAAAAATATCATCGATGATCTTTATCAGCTTCCCAAATACATCAAGGAAACTCTCGCTCTTGATGGCGAGCTGCGTACTCTTGCCAAATCTACTCTTCTTAAGGAGAAATCTCTTTTGATTATGGGTCGTGGCTACCAATATGCTACTTGTCTGGAGGGTGCTCTCAAAATTAAAGAGGTTTCATACATGCACAGCGAGGGTATTCTTGCTGGTGAACTCAAGCACGGTCCCTTGGCACTTATTGATGAGAACATGGTTTGTTTTTGTTTTTGGATTATATTCTACTTTGCTTGTGCTGGTATTAACTGTAGATGTCCAATCTGTATATTTGACATTAGCCTGTCATTCTTGTAATGACCAACGACTCTCTCTACCCCAAGGTTCAGAGTGCTTTACAGCAAGTCACTGCGCGCAAAGGACAGCCAATTATCATTTGCAACAAGAACGATGCTAATATTTCTGAGCAATTCCAAACCATTCGCGTTCCCCAGCTGGTAGATTGTCTGCAGGGCATCATCAACATCATTCCCTTGCAGCTTCTGTCATACCACCTTGCTGTTATGAACGGCGTTGATGTTGATTTCCCCCGCAATCTTGCCAAGTCGGTGACAGTTGAGTAAGCAAGTGGGCCAAGCTTTTTTAATATGGTGTCAAAGTGATTCTTTGACAGCATGGTTACCCTTTATTCCATTGCTACTCATCAAACGAGTCTACTTTTCTCATTGCTGCGTGCGAGTCTTATACTTTCTGGTTTTAACAAGTAATAACGGCAAAGTTTTTAGCCATGTCTAATTTGATGAAGTCGTTGACTTAATGAAAACCCATTATAAAAATTCAAACCACTTTGTATTTTAATCCGTTTTGTTACAAGCAAGTGCAGTGTATCTTTTACTACTTTCTACGCCTGCCTCGGCTAGCGTTCACGTTGCGATGGCCATATCCGACCAGAGGCATACCAGATTTGGTCAAAAGAGAGGGACCGCCATCGCTGTTTTTGTGACCAATGCTGCCTAAAATAGCAGAGTCCAGCGACATGGAATCTTGATTTAGCAACTGCTTATCACGTCTTTGTTTTTGCTGCAATGCACGCTGGTACTCTTTCTGATCTTCACAAACAATTAGATTATTGGCATTTCGTCCTGTTTTTGGCTTTGGAATACTATATCGAGTTCCGCGTAAATTGACCTGGAAATTCTTTTTTAAATAGTAAATGGTTTGTCCATTGGCATTGATGCCTACAGAAACACGATTTAGTGTACTGTTTCCACAAGACGGACAGAATTGCTTGTTCATGTCCTTGGTTACTCTAAATTGTCAAAAGCATTGCAATATATGTAAGCATGTGAACAAGCGACTCCAATCGATGAATCAAAAAAGTCTGGTGTAATAAACAGCCAAATTATAGAAACGTCACATACTTGTAGCAGCTGTGACATCTTAGCACCCAGCTTCTCAGTTTTCGAACAGTGATTCCATCTACAGAAAGAACATTGAGATTCATTTGCAATAGTACATTCTATCACAGCAGGGCAGTGTATATAAATAATCGGCATTAAAATACTTGATATTTTACAATTGTGTGCAGTAGAGGGCATGTACATACCTGCATTGCAAAATCTGTTGTCATACAAGCCACAGAGGGAGCTTTGGCGGCATTTTTCACCGAGATAGATCCATACAAGTCTTTTGCTTTGTGCTTGGCGATGTTCTGTGGAGTGATCCATCCTGCATCATCATCCATTTCGGCTGCAACCTTGGCCTGCTTTTTCTTTGAGTTGGTTTTGGTCACATTGTCGCTAGATTTACTCTGGGAAACATTCGACACCAGATCTTTTAATGGATCGATCTTAATATCGGCTAAATCCAATGCAACATTCTCAATCGTAGTAGGTTCTTCAGGCAATGTCTTGTTTTGTAGATTCAAGTATACAGGATTAAAAAATAAAATTTGCAAAATTTAGGCATTTGGCATCAAGTTACCTTGACAGCCTCTACCAATGGCTCAACATTTTGATCTACAGCGATATTCTGAGTTTTTTGGAGAGCTGGTTTGGGGACTGGTTTGGCATCATTATTTGTGCCGTTCGAGGTCATTGCATGTAGTGGTTGAGACCGTATATGAGATAAACCATTGGTCTCTTTTTCAATCATCCATGTCAAGGCTAGAATCTTCATGTCTGTTGTAGACATGGAAGTGTAATCGCCAGTCTTTTTGGAGAATGCCGCCACTATATAACATGTACATTTTGTAAATTGGATTGATTCAAATAAAAGTATTAAATTAGCAATATCCTAAAATCAGACTAGTTGGTACACATGGTAGCATAATTTAATACCTGCGGCTACAGCCTCACTTGAAGGATTGCGCACCACCAGGTCAAACGGCAATGAAGCGACCATATCCCGAGTGTTTTGATCCTTGATTTCATCCAAAACCTCACGAACAGTATAGAAAGAGTTTGCAAGATGAACAAGCTGGTGCCCTTTAATAAGTGGTCCAGAATCAACTATCAGCGATTCCACTTTGTTATTTCCATTAAGAGTTTTTTTAATCTTGATTCCAGTATTAGCATTCGAAGTAGGTTGTTGAGCCGTTGTTGTTTCGTTTGTCATGGCTGACAACATGCAAAATTGAAAATATTTTATGGAAACTTTTCATCATTTTACAGCCATTTGGCGCAAACTAAAGCAATGAATCGAACGCGATCATTTCATCTAATTTCAATCATTTCTTATAGCAAGCTTATATATTTGTATATCCAATTAGTATCTAAAACAATAGTTGCATAGAAAAAATGATGATTAATTCAGTGATTGTATTCAGTACTATTCAATGTTTAGCTTGACTGTAATAATAGTTTTGCTTTCCTACTAGACATTGACTGCTTCTTCAATAAACAATTTCAATGATTCAATAAAAACTCTAGTTTTAAACTGAAATGGTCTTCTTTTGACATTTATTTTATAATCACAGATTCATGCATTAAAATCCAAATATTGTCAATACGACCAAAACCTCTCGGGTTGATTTGCGTTCTAGTTCAAAAAACCAATACTTGCACGAATCAAACATGCAATTATACATGCTGATTACCAGAAGAAATCTCAGTCAACTAAAGAGTTTAAAAACAATCTTGTCCAATAAACCGACCAATTATTTCGAGATTGTTGGGCGTATTTTATGTTCCATTTTACGTGAATACGGCTGCAAGAAACAAACTCCGAACTCTACTCAACACGATGGATCCAGAGCAACTATATGAAAAGCATGGTGAGCAAGACTTGGACATATTCCTACATACATATACTTGTATTTTATTTAAAACAGGCTTGAAAAAACTAGATATTGCTGTTATTGTACTGCAAATGCTATTGAAGGGCAATTTTGGACTATCCAACTCGAGTAATGGCTGGTGTTGTATACCAGCTCTTACCTTGAAACTACATTAGCACTTTACCCATTTCCCACCCTTTTACCACCACTGCAAGACTTTAGTTTAATTCTCTTTACATGTGCTGCTTCATTTAGAGCGGATCGGCCGAGGTTCATTTGGAGAGGTAGAGTTTCCTTCAATACCAACGTTATCTATTATTAAAGACACCGAATTACTGAGTTTGAATACTCAATTCTACCAACACTGCCTACATACCAGGTTTACAAAGGAATCTCGCTACAAACTAGAGAGTCCGTCGCGATCAAAATCATCGACTTGGATGGTGCGTTCTATTCAAACAACTACCAGAATTTTGATGGCATTGGTGGATATTAAAATGGTATACTAACATGTTTGTATCAACACACAGAGGCTGAGGATGATATTGAAGATATCCAACAGGAAATCAGTATCATGTCGCAGCTTGATTCCTACTATACTACAAAATACTATGGATCGTATATGAAAGGATCAAAATTGTGGATCATAATGGAGTACTGCCAAGGCGGCTCATGTCTTGACTTGGTAAGGATGTTTTAATCACTTGACTCAAAGTTAAACCGTGTCGATATCAAAGACTTTGCTAAAACACAATACTCGACACCTTTCACTGCAGCTCAAGCCTGGCCCATTTGAAGAAGTCTACATTTCAATCGTACTCCGAGAGTTGCTTATGGGGTTAGATCATTTGCATTCCGAGGGAAAGTTGCATAGAGATATCAAGGCTGCCAACATTTTGATATGTGCTGATGGTCGAGTTAAATTGGCCGATTTTGGCGTATCTGGCCAGCTTACTGCAACAATGACTAAAAAAAACACATTTGTAGGAACACCGTTTTGGATGGCACCAGGTAAAAACATGTTTTTAAAAACTCGTGGTTTAAATTACTAACCTATTTGGACTATGCTCTACAAAATATACTGATGAATAGAGGTATGCGATTTAAACTTTTAACTTGGAGTATCATCGTTTCTGAGTAATGTTGGTAGTTTGACCCTATTGTATAAAATGTGCCACCAAATAACTGTTTTGTGTCTTTAACTCGTATACTTTTCAAGGTTATTCACCAAGTTGGATATGATGCCAAGGTAACTTTGCGTTGACTAAATCTGCTAAAGTGTATTGCAAAGCCGAGTCTCCAAACTTGGATCTATGAATAGACTAACATTGACTGGTAGGCAGATATATGGAGCTTAGGAATTACAGCTATAGAGTTGGCTAAAGGAGATCCGCCTTATGCAGATATGCATCCAATGCGAGTACTTTTTCTTATTCCTAAAAATGACCCGCCTACATTGGAGGGAAATTTTTCAAAAGCATTCAAAGAGTTTGTAGCTTTGTGTCTTCAAAAAGATGCCGAAAAGGTAATTTGATCAGCAGTGCAGGCTTTTTGTGCATATCTGGATATGATAAAATAGAAAAACGGGGTTTAAAAACTATAAGCTTTATTACCAACCATTTTTGCCACAATTAAATTATATAGCGACCTACTGCTAAAGAACTATTAAAGCATCGTTTCATCAAAACACCAAGAAAAACATCGTTTCTAACCGAGCTCATTGATCGTCATCAAAGATGGCAAGCTGAAAAAATGGCAAGTTTGCCTCTTCAGCCGACTCAAGAGCCAGGGTCAGAGTAAGTGTATTATTGCCATGACAAATAATTTTATGGTAGGCCTGTAGAAATCAGTTTTAGCAAATTGAAAGAGGTTTGTAATGTACATGATTCTTAACCAAGACTAAACATCAATTTTTGGCTATTACTTTAATTAATAGTGAGGAAGATGAGGATTTTGGTGTTACTGGCGGTGGAACTTGGGATTTTGGAACCATAAAAGCATCCTTGTCCAGCAAAGGTAAAGTACCACAAAGATCGACCAATACAGGACTGCTTCAAAAACAATTACGATCCACAGATACGCCCAACTCTCCAAACTCTGCATCTCGAACCATTGCTGTTCCACCACCACCTCCTCCAAAACCTGGATGGGCATCACAGCGCATCGCTTCAGCTAATGCACGAGATAATGACAGTACTAGTGATTTTAAAGATACGAAATCAGCAGTCACGACTACTATACCTGATGCAACACCCCGTTACTATCTTAGCAATATAAATACTACTTCTAACACGGTTCGAATGGCACGGCCTATAAATCTGTCAGAACTGGTATGATGATTGACATAAATTTATCAATTGACTATTTTTAACTGCACGCATCTAGTCTTTAATTGCATTCAACTCATTCACCAACATGACTGCAATTCATGTAGAGCCAAGAAAAAGCGGAGCCCATTGCAATCTTGAATAGTAAAGTTCAGGATATAATTGAAAAGGTAAGCACGATATAGCAACTGGGGATGTTACACATTATTGTGCTACTACTTGGCCTAAAATGAGTGAGCTTATGTATATGATTATAGTTTGGCACCGCACTTTCACCAAATGCTAGAAATGCACTCGTCAAAGCCTTTGCTGACGCTGAGCAGGTGCATATTTGTTTTGGTTATATCATATGCACATTTCCACAATACTGATCACTCATGCATGATTTTATAATCTGATAAATGATATTAATTTCAAAACATCAGGAATCAAAGGAGGCAGTCGAAGAGATTTTGACTGGTTTTGCACAAACCAGCTTCACTACCAATCCAATGGAAATAGCGCCAAATTAGTTGTTTTCTTCAATGGGGAGAACCTATTCAATGTATTGGTTGAGCCATTTGCATCGGCAAGATACATTTAAAAGAATAAACGCATAAAAGAATCAGCTCCATTTTATATGATACGGCTGGCATTTCAATGTAGCATCAATCACTTACAATATAGTCCACGAAACTAATTTGCGAGGTTGTCAGCTGAATCATAAACTGCAAACTCAAGATGCCAATTTCGTTTACACGTATTGATGTTTTGGTTGACATTCCTAGTGCTTTCATGCACGGATGAAGCATGGTGAATTTGTATTTGTTGGAGGTGGGCATGGTACAACTAAAAGATTCAAGAACTTCTGTATCACGCGGATAATCCAACTCAGACTCTCCTGCCAGTCCTGATGCAGAGATCCGCAAAAATGGATGCTGTGGTGAGATGGAAAGAGTAAGATCGCTTGACGTACTATCCAATTCGCCAAACGCAGTTTTGAGCCAATCCGACTAGTAAAAGGTTTACATTGAAACATATTGAGTCATCTATACCAACACGTTCTTACATCTGGATCATGCACATTTGAGCTATACTATTAATACATATTATAATATTGAGTATACCTTCATGATAATTTTTCCAACAATCTGTCGATCCCCAAAAGTAGCATGTAAATCAGTGATGGGCTCATTATCATATGTAGCCAAGTTGCAAGCAGTAACAATGTTTCCATCTTGAAGCCTGTAGTTGCATATTTACGAGTTTAAAATCAGTCATACGTTCATACTGCAGTATAAGGAATCACCACACCAAATAGCATTCACGCATCCAATCTGTTAAAACAGGTTTAAGCTACACATTAAATTCAACAAAAACGATTGTGCAGATTTCGTACATTAGCGTAAGCTCTCCACCTCCTTTTGGATAACTCAATTGCAATGAAACTGGCGAAGATTGTATTCCGATGTGAGAGGCTTGTTGAGGTTGTTGTTGAGGAAGATCTTCATTAGAGTAACCGCCTGGTTGTTGCTGAGCGCCAAAAATAGTCAAGCAGTCAGTGAGAACTCGAATATCGACCATAAACGACAACTCTTCATCTGGAGTCAATGCCGATCCATCAGATAATTTGAATTCCCGAAATAATGATTTTGGAAGGTATGCTTTGGCTTGAACTGTTCGAGAGTCTTCTGCAGTCAGTCTCATACCCTCTGCAGCGATTGTACAGTATGCTTTCTGGTTGATGAATAGTGTAACCGTTGATATCAGCAACATGGCATGCTTTGATTAAAGAGTTAGTGTTGGTTGGAACCTACCTGTTTGAAGGAAATGGCTCGAAGGATAGTAACAAATGGAGCAACCGAACGAAGCGATGCAATAAACTCGCATGGCAAGATGGATTCGTTGGTATGCTGCAGTTTTCTTGGATTGTCTGTCAGAATACCTGTTGCAGTGTAGCCAGTGGATTGTATTCCAGGATGAGCGTTGTGTTCTGCTGCATACAAAGCATCGTTATCTGGATGATCCGGATCAAGAGCCATTTCGGAATCTGCAGACTGCTGGATGCCAAGATCGATGTCCATCATAAGCATTTGGATTTTAGTAATACTTGTCCGCTTATACCGGACAAGTGTTGCTGGACAGTTTGAATTGACAAACCCTAAAGTTTCTAATGAATTGCCTGAAGATATGCAATCAAGCAATAGGATTGTATACACACTTGAAACTTGTCATCTATTTTATTGTGCTTTAGAGCTCAACTCACTCTCGATCTTGGTCATAATCCCATCAAGCACTGCAGCATTAATAGCGTCCTTGTCCAGTCTAAATGCAATCTGTGGAATTAGTTTGGACATCGGTTTGCCTGATCCATGCCATCGCATCGCCATTTTCCCCATTGTAGCCTGAACCAGATCTCTATTGCTGTCAAGTATCGCTCCAAGCTTCTCCTGAATATATTTACGACTCAATGGCATCAGTGGGAAGACTATCAAGATGGAATATGCTTTGATTATTACGCTGCAACTAATATCAGGATCAACTTACTGGGTCCGTTTTTTGTCTTTTTCCCTCTTCAGAAAGGCTCCACCAGATATAGCATGTCTTTTGCTTAAATGACAATGTTGTCTAGCATGATTAATACCATTGCAATTCATGTTAGAATCAGTTGCTGTGGATGGTCGTCATAGCTACTTTGTACTTTTAATCAAGTAGCAATGCATTGAATACAAACTACTCAACTCTGCAAATGTCCCACAATGATGATTGAAGATGAGTATAAAACTGTGGAGACTCTTTGATCTCCACAATGTACGTTTCCACTCGATTGAGTTTCCGTCCTTGTAGTCGTTGTTGTGCTGGCGTTAATGGCTTTAGCTCAGCATCCAGTGCCCGAATGTCTGGGCTGTTAATGATCTTGGGATATGTTGTTCGTCTAGATGCATGATCATTGGATGACTGTTTTATATGTTAGAATGAGCAAAATAAAGCCATACTCCATTGATACTCAACTGAAATGGCGTCATGAAGAGGTCGAATCCGTTTGGGTTTAAACAAGTCTTGATATTTGCCTGGAATATGTACTGATTCCAGTAATGTGGCATCCGACATGTTCATGATATCCGTCTCAGGATCATACGAGCGATTCTCTAGTGCTTGCAATGCTATGGGTGATGTCATTGTGCTAGGTGATTGCTTAAGCATCCGAGCAAGTCGTAAAAGCTGAGTGCTAGACATTCAATACTACAATTGTATTCACGTAAAATGCAATAAAAATGTCAAAGTGTAGCAAGCTTCATGGCATGATAATGTCCAAATTTACTGAAAACTATCCTCTGTTCTTTTTCTGGTGATTGGCATTACAGTTGTATTCCTGAAACATGCAATCGTTGTTCTTTTGAACTGGAGCTTAAATGAGATGTTGTAGTACAATAAATACAAGTGTCTCGTTTTCACAAATACGACTGTAATGATTAAAACCCTGTTTTACAGTACTTGTCTAATCCCATGATAAACTTGTGTTTGTATATCGATTAGTATCTAGAATAGTCGCTGCATAAAAAAAGTGAATATCGATCCAGTCGATTTATTCAATCAAGCAAGGTTCAACTACAAAGCATAAACCATCACTGTATAGCATAATGTGACTAGCAAAATAGAATTACAGAAATCACCAAAAAATAAAATACGATTGAAAAACATTCATTGATGGAGCGTTTAGTGTTTCTTGGCAGACTTGGCCAAAAGATCGGACCATTGCTGGAAGGGACTCTTTTGGAAAGCAGTCTCCTCCCAAAGATCAGGAGTAAGGAAACTGTAGGTGTTTCCAATAGCCATAAAGGTGGCCTTGAGGAAATTTCCTTGGGTCTTGGTAGAGCCACGAGTAGTGGTGTAGCAATCCTTGATACCAGCAAGCTCAATGAGTTTTTTGGGAACAGGGGCGGCAACAATACCAGTACCACGAGGAGCAGGAACAAGACGAGCGGTAACGGAACCACACTTTCCGGTAACTTTAGCAGGAACAGTGTGGGGGTCACCAAGAACAGATCCCCAGTATCCACGACGAACGGGAATAGCAGAAAGCTTGGCAAGAATAATGGCACCACGAATGGCAGTGGCCACTTCTTTGGAGCACTTGACACCAAGACCAACATGGCCATCAGAGTCACCGACAATGACAAAAGCCTTGAAACGGGTACGCTGACCAGCACGAGTTTGTTTCTGCACAGGCATGATCTTCATGACCTCATCCTTGAGCTTGGGGAGGAAATGGTCGACAATCTGGAACTCCTTGATGGGCAAAGAGAAAAGATAGACTTCTTCAATAGAACGGATCTTGCCATCAAGTACAAGACGTCCAAGCTTGGTGACTGGGACCCAAGCCTTGTTTTCTTCATCACGACCTATGATTCAAACCATTCAAGTTTAGCTCTCCTTGTATCAGACTCGGCATAAAAGCCTGCAATCTATCGACTTCAAAACATACCACGGCCACGGCCACGTCCACGATCACCACGGCGACCACGGCGTTCGCCACGTCCACGTCCAAAAGCACCTCGTCCTAATCAAAATAGCATTAGGCAAAGGTTAGATGGACAGGCTTACACCAATAAAAGAATGCCATAACTTACCACGCTCGGCCGCTGCAGTGTCAGCCATATTCTACACATGTTTAAACAATAGTATGTTAGTATCAATGCATGATATGGATGGATGCATTACTGGTGTGGATGGATGCACCGCAGATGCAACCTACCAATTTTTCGAATGGATAGAAACTTGGATTGTCTAGCTTCGACCTGTATCCGCACAAACTTGCAATTTGACCTGAGGACGCGACAAGTCGAGCAATCAAGCTACAGCAGGAAACGAAAAGAATGAAATGTCTATTTAACAACCCAATCTCGCTGGTTTGAAATCATTCTGATAGTATCAAGTAGACTGCTGTTGCAGCCTTTTGGAAACATGAATCTTGTTTGTAAAACTGCACGATTAGTTTAAGCTAGTATACACGATATAGATGAAATGTCAAGACTCGTCGAAACAAGATCAACACCAAGATCAGTAAGCAGCTGTCGCTAGACCAAATAGGTGATGTCCTATATTGAATCAACATAAGCTGCAGACCATCTCAACAATTCAGATTGTTGCCGCGTTAAGGAAACACGATTGATGGATATTCATGCCAAACCAACAGATGAACAATCTACCAATGAGAAACTACTGAACTCGACCACACTTTTGTATGGTCGAATGAGTTTTACGTGAACACCTCCCTAAACACATGATATGTCAACGCTTTCTCATTTTATCTCCGCATTCTCATACCCTTTGTTACCAGCCGTAAACTATTATAATTGACTATTCAAGGCAACCGGCTGCTGTTTACAACATGAGCGATCTTGCATCTATTCTTAAAAACCCTCTATCACTTACACCCGATGTGGCAGGAAAGATTACTGCTGATATTATGGCCAATCAACTGACTCCTTCACAGATTGGTGGATTTCTAGTTGCCATAAAGCTACTGGGTAAAGAGACTGATCCTGCTACTATTGCTGCTGTTGCCAAAGCCATGCAGAGTAAGGCACTCCCAGTTGAGCTGCCATTTGATGTAGCTGATATTGTTGGCACTGGAGGTGATGGCCAAAATACATTTAATGTATCTACCGCTGCATCCATCATTGTTGCTGGAGCTGGAGTAAAAGTTGCCAAGGTACTGCATTCGATACTATATCGATCTAGACTTTCCTACATTCAACATGTGTCTTTGTTTTACCTTTTTAATAAGCTGATTGTTATAGTGTGCATCTAGCTTGAGGCATGTGCTAATTCATATCATTTTAAAACATCTACACATCAAATATATTTAATAGCACGGCAGCAGAGCTTCCTCATCAACATCAGGATCTGCAGATGTTCTTGAAGCACTAGGTTGCCACTTGGAGTCTGTTTCTCCAACAGCGGTAGGCTCAATCCTCGACTCGAGTAATTTTTGCTTCTTATTTGCTCAGAGTTTCCATCCAGCCATGAGACATGTGGCAGCCTCTCGAAAAGAGCTTGGTGTTCGTACAATATTTAACATGCAAGTGTTTTTTGGAATAGTTTACTATACTCATGCGATGCATAATAAGCTTATTGATGCGCGCTGATTAACCAAACTTTATCTACAGGCTTGGGCCGCTCACTAATCCCGCTCGCCCTTCCAAAATGGTGGTTGGAGTGTTTTCAAAAGATATCGGCCGGATTATGGCTGAAGCACTCCACTTGAGCGGAGTTCGGGAAGGATGGGTAGTGCACGGGCTTGTTGGTTTGGACGAGGTGAGAACAATAGCCAACCCTGACACATTTGATTTGTACTCAACCTTTTTAAATTGATTTACAGATCAGCCCAGAAGGATCCACTCTGGTATGGGCATTTGATAGTATGGGAACGATCACTGAGCGCACTATTTCTCCTGCTGATTTCGGACTCGCTGAACATCCATTGCGAGATGTGGTTGGCGGTGAAGCCAATGAGAATGCTGCCACAATGTCAGCATTACTCGATAACGCTCTTACTGGTCCAATAGTGGATTTTGTGTTGATGAATGCAGCAGCGTTACTTTATGTAGCTGGAGCAGCCTCTAATCTCAAAGAAGGTGTAGCACTTGCTCGCCAAAGTATTTCTTCTGGAACAGCTAAACAACAGCTGCATCAATTTGCGACGAAAACACATTTCTATAAAAAATGACAAGATAATCCTATATTGTACTATCGGCCATGTATTTGGGCTCTATTGATTACTGAAGGAGAGTTGAATAATGGACAATCATGGTAGTCTCACAAGGTACTCAGTACAATATGAATAGCGGAGTTTGTTCGAGACTCCTGATCCAGAGAAATGTCAGCACCGTCTAGATTGTAGGCTGCATTATCATTGGGATCGATCGACACTTTTGCTTCACCATTTCCGCACACAACAGACTCGCTCTGATTAAATCCAGTAGTGTCAGAATCTACACCCGATCTTTTGTAAACATCGTCAATGAGAGTGACAGATGAGGTAGTGGTTGATAAAGAAATCGAGATCGATGCTGCTTTTTGGATATGCAAAGCTAATTGAACAGCACAGATAATGGCAGCGCCTAGTCCATGGATCGTTACCTTTTGAGAGGTCTGTCTATGAGCCCACAAATGCGTATAGAATGAGATCAAAGTATGGAATTAACAACCATCATAGCAGGATTGCCAAAGGATTTAATAGTGCATATTTATGGTATAACCAAACATAATCACTTGCTTACGACCAGTCGCTGATGGTTCCAAGAAAGAAAGAGCTCTTTTTGTCAGGGCAGGGAAAGAAGATCTTTTAGAAACAAAGATATCTGTAGAACGGACGGCATGACAGCGAGGAGGCATTCGCTTGAACCGACTTTTAGTCTTTACCATTTGGTTCTTGGTAGAAGAAACCACTGTCTTTGTCTTGTCTTTTTCTCGAGAAGCAGTCATCAAATGCAACTGAAATGTTAAAGTCGAATTGCATTGAATGACACTGTTATTACACCAGTGAAAGCACAATCTTGGCTCTACTTATTACCACATTTATCGATCATTGCTTTTGAACTCTCTAGTTGACTAATTCTGTGATGATCAGCATGTATAGTTGCATTCCTGAGATTGTTTTTTTGAGCTAAAGTGTATCTGATATTAGGATACAAGGATGAGTTTGACAGCAAACCCAATATCTGGATTGAAATGAATGAATCAAATGATCGTTGTATCTATCAAGCCAGTTTCCAACAAGTTCAGTTAATATTAACCATTGTCTATTCCAAGACAATCTACGAGATATTGCTTCATCTTACGTGAAGAATGGCGGTAATTGCACAGCAAAGCTGGCTGAAAAGCTGGCTGAGCTTACATTAGGGTCAGAAATCCATCAATGCATTTTGGTCAAGTTCACGATCTGCAACTCTACTTTAAACCCAATAACACTGCATACAGTCATGGTTGCTATTTCAATGGTAATTCACTGTTACTTGTATACTTTTAAAATACATCTCCTACAAAGTTTAATCCTGATCTCCATCAGCTTCAATTTAAATTCAGCGACAATATGATCATCTCTACAAATACTAAACAAAACTGCAGTCTACCATCATCTATGCCAGCACAAATATCTTGTATTAACCCTGCTCCATCTTTTTTATTTGTTTCAGGTTCAAACGACTCCTTTTAATGACCAGAAGCCTGGCACATCTGGTCTACGCAAGCGAGTGCGGATTTTCCAGCAGCCCAAGTACACAGAAAACTTTGTACAAGCCATTATGACTACCATTGAGCCTACTTTGGGAACTACTCTTGTTGTTGGTGGTGATGGTCGCTATTTTTCTGCCGAGGCCATTCAAGCCATCATTCGCGTGGCTGCTGGTAACAAGGTAAAGCGGTAGTCTGAATCTCAATTTACAGCCATATTCACGTAAAATGGAGTAGTAGCGGTCAAAATCTCTTCTGTTTGGAATATTAGTTGCACTTTCCTAATAGAGATTGATTGCTTCAAATAACCTTCATATAATACAATCAAACCACCCCTTTCTTCACTTTGTTGTATCTCAAATCCCACAGATACGCTTGCCCTTTAGTTCAATAGAACTGCTATTTTCATATCGACCACCAAAAGAAATATCAGTCAACTAAAAAGTTCAAAAAGTACAATATTGTCCAGTAAATGCGATGAAATTGACTGCTTATTATGTATTTCAACTCCATTAATTATATTTTACGTGGATACGGCTGTAAGCATCCGAATCTACCCTACTACCTATTTGTATTATGTGATGCATTTCCATTTATTATGATTATTGTCATGCTTGAATTCCATACTATCTGTATATACACGCAATCCATAGTTTATCAGTCTTGACTTTAGCGCATTGGCGACTTCTCTTGTAGTCATCTTTGTATTTGAATAGTTTCTTTGAAACTGCAACCACATATTTGCGAGCCATTTGCTAATCTAACCATTTTAGGTTTCCAAACTGATTATTGCTCAAAACGGCATTCTGTCAACCCCAGGTGAGTTTTAGCTCTACATCATATTCATAATCTTTTCGACTACACTAACCATAAACATCTCATTTAAAAGCTGCATCCAATTTAATCAGAAAATTAAAAGCAACCGGAGGCATTTTATTAACAGCATCGCACAATCCTGGTGGTCCCGAAAATGATTTTGGAATCAAATACAACATTGGGAATGGTGGTAAGTATATAATGGCTATCAACAGCGTTGCATAATTTAATGGTTAATAATCAGCATAAACAAAATACTGACGGTTCATGTATATTAGGACCTGCTCCCGAGGCAATCACTAACAAGATTTACGAAGTTTCAAAAAGCCTTGCTCATTTTTCAGTTGGAGATATCCCCGAGGTGCTTTATCCATAATTTTATTTGTTTTTAGATGCTAGGCTTATACTTGCATCTAGACAGTTTATATTCAGTATAGTGACACTTGATATCTTGACTTGATTTAGATTGATCTTTCAATTATCAAGACTCATGTTTTTGGCACTTTCACTGTTCAAGTTGTTGATGCAGTCGATGACTATGTTGCTCTTGTCAAGGAAATTTATGATTTTGATTCCATCCGCAGCTTTTTCAAACAATCGTCTTTCAAGTTTTTGTTTGATGCAATGCATGGCGGTAGGTGTATATTGCGCGACCAAGATTTTAATACCCCACAACAAATTCGCTAAGATCCCTGTCATTTAAACTATCTTTGATGCTGTTTAGTGACGGGGCCGTATATAAAACGCATTTTTGTCGACGAACTTAAGCTTTCAGAGAGCTCCACCATGAACTGCACTCCCAAGATGGACTTTGGTGGCGGCCATCCTGATCCAAACTTGACGGTAAAACCTCTATTATCAAAAAGTTCAGCATAGATAGTTTTATTACATGTTGACTTTTGGTCTGATACTTTGCTTGGCATATATTTTTAGTACGCTCACGAACTCGTTGAACGCGTTGAAAAAGAACACTTTGATTTTGGTGCTGCTTTCGGTAAGCAAAGATGTATCATTTTGTAACCAGCCATATTAAGAATGTCTGTATTTACCACTAACTACTTTAATTGCATTCAAATAAATTAGATGGTGATGGTGATCGTAACATGATTATTGGAAAAGGAACGTTTGTAAACCCTTCGGACTCTGTTGCCGGTAAAGCAATTTTGGCCTTGAATTTAAAACATGCCTATACTTTGCAGTAGTTTCTGACTCTAAATACGATACCATCACACTACTATAGTCATTGCCGCCAATGCCGAGACTATTCCTTACTTTAAAAAGTCGGGTGTCCATGGTCTTGCTCGTAGCATGCCTACTAGTGGCGCCATTGATAGGTATAGCTACTGATTCATACTTGAAGCTCTTGATTCTGTTCAAGACGAGTTTAAACCAACCTATTATGAACATATATGCTTTGAATCGTTTAATCAGAGTTGCCCGTAAGAAGGGGTATCAAATATTTGAAGTGCCTACTGGCTGGAAGGTAAAGTCATTGGTATTGACTCATATACTCAATTGTCAATACACCACTCTAGGCTAATATGTTTTGATTTTTTAGTTTTTTGGAAACTTGATGGACTCTGGAAAGCTATCGATTTGTGGCGAGGAAAGCTTTGGAACTGGATCTGACCACATTCGTGAAAAGGACGGAATATGGGCTGTTCTTGGTGGGGTTTGCCTTTTAGTCAAAACTATGCATTTGTTATTTATCCATATCTGTGCTTAAACTGTGCAATCCATTTATTTGGTTGGTATACTTTTCTATTGCATTACTCACTCATATTTGACCATCTAAATTGTTAGCCTGGTTGTCCATTTTAGCCGAGGCAAACAAGACAAAGCCCGGCTCTTCACTTCAAGATATTTTGAATACTCACTACTCTGAATATGGACGTAACTATTTTTCCAGGTCTGTTTACCATTATTCATTGATGACCCATTTTCAAATTTTTGGTGTGGTGGATCATACTTGGCTCTTACAATTATTATGTTTTCCGGTAACGGATTATCATGCTAATATGTTTGCAGATACGATTACGAAGAAGTTGACAGTGAGGATGCCAACAAGGTCATGGCCCACTTATCTGCCTATATCAACGGTAAAAGCACCAGCCTTGTTGGAAAAACTTTGAATGGGTTTACCGTCACTGCTATGGATGACTTTACGTACACCGATCCCATCGATGGCAGCGTGACTTCTAAACAGGTATACCAACTAGCCACTTTTACAAGCGTGTTGTTTGGGTTCTTACCAAATGTGCTTTAATTTTAGGGGATTCGTGTGATTTTTGAGGATGGATCTAGAATTATTTTCCGTCTTTCTGGCACTGGCTCTCAAGGCGCTACAATTCGTCTTTATGTTGAAAAATACTCGGTGTCTGATTTCCATGTGCCTGCTCAAGATGCCATCAAGGAGCTAATCAAGACTGCTTTGGAGATATCTAAACTTGTCGAATTTACCAAGCGTGAATCGCCAACTGTAAGCCTCGAACCAACATATGCTTTGCATCTTGAATTCACCTCGGCATTTATTGTTGTTTATTGAAATCAGCATTGTGACATATCTGTCAGACATTCACTTGATGCTAACATGTCATAAACGTGTAACATAGGTCATCACATGAAAGCTTTTGAACCTGGCATCATTGCATAGTTGTCAGATGCTCCAAAGACTGTTGGTACCCTTTAAAAGAAAGTGTCCAGCCACGTTGAATGAACTCTGTCATGTTATTGACTGCCTATTTAAAACACAGCTATTTTATCAGTAAACTTGTTACAGTATTATATACCCAACATAATATGCAGACTATTGGCAGCTCCATCTAACCTGGGTATCGGTCAAAAATATCAAGTCTGTTTTAATTCCAGATTGTCCAATTTCAAAATGGGCCTGTATCTGCTTGCTGTCCATCTGTGCTATTTGATTAAGTCGTGTCTTGATAGTACTATGAACTGCTTTTGTTTCTTGTATAAACTTGGCGTATGCACTGGCAATGGTGTCGTTTTTAGTTTTGAATCTATTTGTCATTTTGGATGACTGGAGATTGCTACTGGAAAACAGTAATGCAACATAAATATATGTAGATGCCTATAAAATCAATGGCAGTTAGCAAGCATGACGCCAAGTTACCAAAAAGCAATACACCGACTTGCCAAGATGCATAGGGTCGCGTATTTAGCATGACAGCTACATGTACTTTAACCTACCTCTATCACACCAGTCATGTTTTCTGCAAAGCAGCGAGAAAGTCCAAACTGATTGCTGTCAAGAATGATGCTGGTCAAAGATGTGTATAAATCAATCACTTCCTTCCAACCTGTCATTCCAAATAAAGCGAGTTAGGTTTGACCAGGTTGGATTCACTTGTCCAAGTACATGTATCATTACCAGTACCTTTTTCTTCAGATTGATCGACAAGTCGGCCACTGCTTAAACGCGAAAGATGAAGGATCACTTTGGCAGGTATTGCTTCATGCTAAACAATATCAAAAGGGTAGAGGTCGTTAGTACTCAGCATAAGTTGACAACACACGTCATGATACATGAGCCTTTACATCAGGTAGCGTAGCCACTACAACTTCAAGCTGATTTTCCATGGTAGCAACTTCTGCACTTGAATATTTGTTGGACACCATATTTTGAAGAAGCAAAACCACCAAAGATCGCATTTTGCGCCATGGAGACTATAACAAGCAATATTCAAATCAGTTAAAATAGCTTAATAATGTTTTGATTAAATTTAAAAAAGTTATTCTCACCGATGTTCTTGGAAAATCTGTTGCCATAATTTTACTTGCCAATGACTTTTTAAACCCGCCAATCTCGGAAAGAACAGTAAAGTCACGATTGTCATAGTAGTGCTGCACCTTGTCGTCTGTCATTTTGTTTGACGCAATTCATTACAAAGTTACAACATATTTTAATGGAAAAAACAAAACGTGAAATAACTAATAAAGGCACTTTGCAAACACACCTTCAAATGCCAGAGTATTAGGATTGATGTTCAAAAGAAATTCCTTTAGCTCTGACATGTTACTGGTTTTGGAAATAATTTCAGATCGAATGATTTGATGTTGAAAATGTATTCTTTGAATAGATTTGGAAAGCTTTTCTTGAAATAGCATAAACTCGGGAATCTATACAAACTAGCTATCAATACAGTGAAATCAAAATATCCATCAAGCCACTAGCATGGATATGAACATAAAAGCAACACAATGCGCATACCTTTGAGAACGAAGCATATTTGAATGCTTGGATGATTGACTCTGGCAGCTAAGACATCCAACTATATCAGTAAACAAATCAATTAACCAATGATTTATCTAGTCCTAACCTCTTTCTCATTGCGAGTATAAACCATTGACCCAAGAAGAAACTGGTTTATAGACTGATTGTAGGAACCATAAATCTCCAGATCGTCTGTAAAAATGTAACTAGAATGTAAAAGGTAGGTTTAATATGTTAGAAAGTACCAAAAAGTCGTGAATAAACAACAATGCAATTGAAAGTATACCTGAGCGTATCGGTTTGAATTTGCTTGATGTCCATCATAGCTGAGAGATCAATAGCACGCTGATACACACCAATTTCAAAATACATACGAATAAGCAAAAGTTTAAACTGATGGTTGTACTTGCTCTTTTCGAGTGCAAACTCAAGTAGCCCAATGGCGTTCACCAGTATCTTTTCATCTATTGGAGTTTCAAATTATTAGTAAAGTCATAAATATGAAATTGTTTTTAAATATTCAATTGTGTGTTGATGCTCACCTCGATCAATTGAATATAGTTCCAGAATGTATTCTGTAGAAATAACAAGATATTCATCGCCGGGCTGAAGCTCACGCACATCCATCTCAGCCCCTAACATGTCCAGATAAAAACATCAGCAAGTGTATTTTTTCTTTCAAAGTTTAGTAGGTATACTTTTGCAATACCCAAGTTCGCTTAAAAGTATCATACCCAGTGGGATACTGTCATGATAGCATTTGATTAGCTGAGTCAGTTGAGCATCACGATCTGCTGGTAGAAGTACTGTATTGGAAGCAAAACGAATAATTTTTCGAGCATTAATATCCCGACGAAGTGCGTCAATCTACTCACAGCAAAATATTACACAAATTGAAAGTATATCATTTAATGAATATGTAGCTGATCAATCAAGGCATCAGTGCCTATTAAAACAAATACCTTGATCGATTTTGGAGTGTCTTCTTCAGGGGAAGTAGTTTCGGTGCTCAATATGGCATCAACAACAGTGCGAAGCTCTTCATCTGTACAATGATTCAAATACGGCTTCATGTCATCAAAGCACGACTGCGCCTTTCCAAATCTTTTCAAATACATCAGCAATGACTGCGAAATGGACGGATCCGTAGCTATTCATCAAAACAATCAATTTTAGATTTATAAATCTAAAATTGGACAAGCATTGGCATGCTTAAAAGATCATTAATACGCATACATCTATTCAAGTTCTTGCTAATCAGCAACAGTTCAGCTAGGAATGGACCTCGACATGGCTGCCTTTCATTTAAAGCACGTTCTTGTAAAGTCGCGATTGTGGCCCACACTTTTGAAATTCTACTCATCAAATTTGAGTACAATTATGGCTTTTAAGCAAGCAGTTGTACACTATATCAGTACTACCTTGAAGAATCATCTTTAAGCTCTAAAAGCGAGTCAGAAAGAGTCACATATGAAAACCAATCGTCAATGCTGAAGGTGGTTTTAAATGAGTTTAAATTAGTCAAATGATCTAATTCGCGTATATATTGTAGTACAATGCTCTATTGTGACCTACTTGGATGTCAACAAACGAAGGGATACCTCGATAGCAAGTATGTGATCATTTCTCTTGACTAATGACTCGAGAAGTACACGATCGCGCTCAGACTCGATGCGCAACAATCCACCCAACTTCCCGCTGACAAGTTTTTCCATATCCGTATACTTGGACTGTTCCTCCAATATCATCATATATAGATGCAGTGCTATACATAGTTTTACAGTCAGTCAACAATATCATAAAATCACGCTTGAATACAATGAAGTATTTTCAATGTCATTTACTTTCTGGAGTGCTGATCCATTCATTTTTTTCGGCCTTTTCCATCATTTTTTGAGCAAGCGAGAGCAGCAATGACTTGTTGGGACAGTCTGGTATCTTGGACTGAAATTAATCCAATGAAATGGAGTAAACAAACATTAAGTAGTGTATTTTTCCATTGATACTTTTATAGACATATTCATGTAAAATGGAACACTAAATAAAGATGAAAAAGTACATGATAAATTGCCAATCTCATGAAATGATTGATGCCAATTTACCAAACAGCATTATGCCTTGAACTTTTTAGCTCACTGACATTTTCCCGGTGATTGGCATGTATAGTTACATTTATAATGCGTTCAATCATTGTTCTGATTTGTAATAGGAAGCATCAAATATTTAAGCATTGCTTATTTCAAAGCAAAGCCACTGCAAGATCAGTGCAAGTATTCCATTTTACATGAATGTGGCTATAAATGCCATTCAGTTAACCTGGTGGTTTACCTGCAAATAAATTGACATGACGGCCCAAAAATAATATTTGACTTCTTGAAATGTTTTGTGAAGCTTCATGGCAGCCTATTTAAATTGTTGTCAAAAACGCATTTTATCAGATATGACCAACAATAGTAGTTTGATATTTGACCTGAAATCAAAATTGAATGGGTTGAAAATAGATTATGAAAAAGTACCTGCTGATAACCTTTGAGGTCATTGATACGCACCAATGCCATAAACCAATGATTGGCCCATTCTTCGTTATTGGGCAATGCCGCAAACGCCTGTTCATAAAGAACAACAAGACGATCGTCTAATTCAGTTTAAATACAAACTGTTAGAAACTTCACTTTGATTGATCATGCCATTTCAAAACATACTCTTATTCAAAAACTTGAAAGTCAACATTAAGGCTTGTACAGTAGGAGCATCAGTTGGTTTTAAAGCCATGATCTTGTTGCACAGATCTAACGCTTCATCATCACACCCAGATCGAGACAGAGCAAATGCTTTGAGAGCCTATACATTTGGCAAATCAAACATGTTTAATCATATGTTACCAAATACAATGCATCATCATTCACTTTTGACTAGTACAGATTGTCAAAGTTTAGATCAAACCCAAATGAATTTTTCAAAATCTATTGCTGCCGTATTCACGTAAAATGGAACACTAGACAAGGAGGTCAATTTTATGGAATGATAATTGCCACCAAATTTACTGAAAGCATTGCCTTTCAAACTCCTTAGTTTACCGCATCTCTTTCAGTAATTGGCATGTACAGTTACATTCCTGAGATGTGCAATCATTGCTATCTTGAACTAGAACGCGAATGTATCGAGATTCCAAGACAACAAAGAGTTTGATAATAGCGAAGCCAGTATCTGGATTGCAATGGATAAATATGGTGATCGTACAATGTATAACTGTCAAATGAGAGAGGAAAGGAATGATTTGATTGTGATCATCACATGATGGTCGTTATGTTTTAAAAAGGCAGCCAACTCCCAGTAGGAAAGACAACGAGTATTTAATCATTGTACATTCCAAAGTCACTGCAAGATCAATACAAGCGCTTCAGTTTGTGAATACAGCTGTAGTTCAAACGAGCCCAAGTGTACCTGGATAGCATTAGTTGGGCCAGATTTGCGTAAAGCCTTGTTGCACAACTGAATAGCGGTTTTAAAATTCTGATTGTCCAGAACATCGTAAATGGGTTCCAGCTTCCGTTGTAAACTGTAGTCAGACATTCTCGCAATCTGATAAAAACGTTTGACCCGCAAAATCACAGTTTTGGGCAATTTGATATTTGAGCGAAATTAAAATTGGGCAATTTTGGTGTAAATTGCTCAACATTTTGAACTTTGAATTTGTCGTAAAACTTGCTACAATGGACGAAAGCTCAAGCTATGCAGACAGTGAAGCCCTTATCAACTTTATAGAGATCACCGGAGCAGACTTTGAAACTGCTCAGCGATATATTGAAGTAAGTTTGTTGTAATTCTAGGTCATTGGCCCAGGGTATCAAACACCAAACTAGTTTATTGAGCATGATCCAAAGTCGGCATAGTCCGAAACAAGGATGCATTTCCTTGGTCTCACGCTATCCGTATATGATAGTATTGCCATTGAATTAAAATGGCACATTTATGTACCATTTTAAATCTCATTTGGCAGTATTGGATACGTTTCTTGTTTGTCAGATACACGTAGTCGAGAATACTCATTTTACCACCATTTAGTTTGCACAGGGCGATGCAGAAGCCGCCGTCACTTTATATCTGGAAAGTGGTAGTAGCCTCGATACACATCAATCAACAATAAATACTACTCCGATCTCGAATGCACCTCAGCGCATGGCTCATACCAATGCTGAGCCTGCTGTATATGTTGGATCTGAATCTACTCATCACAACCCAGATCCTATTCCAGCTCGTCGTAGTATACTGATTGGAGATGATACTGAAGATGGGAATGTGGTAGACACTAGTTATCAAGTTCGAGGTGTGTAAATTTAACGGGATGGCAAGCAGCCAAAACCTGTTTTAATACGATTGCATGCAGAGTATAGATTGTGTTTTGCTCACCATAGTATCTTAGGTCGTGCATACAGGTCTTATCCTAACTATTCAACCGATGAGACTTCACGAGAGCCGTTTCGAAACATTGGCCAGGAGACTATTCGAGAAACCACCAATGGTAGAATTAATCAACTGTGCAAACATACCAAATGTTTAATAGTCAAGCAAACTAATTTTTGAAATGTATCAATGTTCATCAGCCAATACTAGTGATAGTAGACAAGATAGGCTTGCAATACTTTTTCAACCTCCATTGGATATCATGTTTCAAGGCAGTTTTGACGAGGTAGTTTCATACCATGCTTTAATTTCAATGCTATTTAAAGCGATTAATCGTTTGGTTTGATCTTTTCAGGCTCGCAATTTGGCCCGTAAAACAGGGAAATGGCTTATGGTGGCAATCCATGACCCAAGCGAATTTGCCTGTCAAGCCATGAATCGTGATCTTTGGCGCAATCCCAGCAAGTATTTGCTTTACTGTATTGCACATGTCCAGATTGATTATTAATACTTTTGCCTATTTCAAACTTGTGACTTGATATTCAGCTGTCAAAGATCTTGTTCGTGAGAATTTTGTATTTGTTCAGGTAACGTTGTATGATGATGAATACCCACAAATTATTTGTAGTTGGCTTCATATATTTTGTAAAACGATGCTATAGTTTGGATCTCAAAGCTCTGAAGGAAAAATGCACATTAACTTTTACCCAATCGAGAACTACCCATATATTGGCATTATTGATCCACTCACAGGTAAGATTTTGATTTTTGTATCCAAAAATCAGTTTTTTACTATCATTGCTAACCATGTTTATAGGTGAACGAATTAAACTTTGGAGGGTTCAAATTGATCCATCAGCGTTTATGGTAGAAGGTAGTATATAGCTATATTGATGCGATGCTTTAGAAAGGGAAAATTGACTATACTAATGATTGCCGGATACTATATTTTGCATTATTTTTTCAAGTGGTCGAGTTTATGGATCGATATCAAACCCACCTTAGTAATGAACCCACCTCCTCTGCAGCAATTAGCGGTTTAAACAGTGCATCCAACCCAACTACCAAGCAGTCATCAAAGGTTGCATTGGTGTTTATTATGTATGACAGTCAAATACAAGATATACACGCTAATACATAGGTTTATTAGATTATAGATCTTACAGAAGAAGAGCAGCTCAATCTTGCAATTTCTGCGTCTCTTGGTGAAGCTAAAACAGGCAATCGTGACATGGCAAATACTACCAGTAACTTGAACGTCATGCCACTTCCTAGTAAAGATGATCCAAAATATGCTTTGGCTGGTAAGTCAAAGAACACTGTTGATTTCCACTTGAATGCATATTGATTTTTGAAATAATAGTGCTTATAAATATGAAACTCTTTATTAGTGTTTAAACAGATTGACGCAGTTCCATATGTAGAACCGACAGGATCTCCAGATACGATTACACGAATTCAATTTCGACTTCCAAATGGACAGAAAAGTGTATATCGGTTCCTCAAGTCCGACCTAGTTCGAAGATTATTTGAATCCATCAAAGCAGCGCACCCAGAAATCACTCAGTCATTTGAGGTATGTGATTGATGGTCTTGCTAAGCAAACTTGTTCAGCATTTGCTAATACATTGCTGACACCGACAATCAATACATGAATTCTGGACAAGCAGTTGCTGCATTTCCGGGACACTTTACTAAGAAAGATGGATCAAACAATTGAGCAAGCAGGATTGGTGAATGTAGCGCTGGTAGTAGATTTATTTGAATAAAGTGATTCCAAATGACTGTCGGACTGGATTGACAGCAACAAGTTTAAACTTTGCAGCAGTTAGACCGACCATCAATCCCACATTCTTGTTATATTTATAGTACTTGAACAGACATGGAAGCGCAACTGCAACGACCTTCACTTGCACAGGGCCAACGTCGGAAGAAGAAACTAACCAAGCGACAAGTGGATGATATTCCTGATATTGCTTCGACAAGTCTTCCAGCAGCAACTGCAGAGCAACGACAGTGTCAAGAGCCGGATAAAAGTCGAATAGACTTTACTTCGGCCAACCGTCCTGTCATTAGTATGGCTCATAAGGCTCAATCAGACGTAGTCGAACAGACATTGAATCTGGCAGATTGCACAGACACCAATATGTTATGGGATAGTCTGCATAGGGCTGGTGATTCGGCTCTTGTTACTCGAATATCTTCTATTTATTCAATCCCCGATCAGCCTTCGTTTGCATCCACTGCTGCTCAGATACACAATGCGTCCATTCAACCCATGTATCCCTCTGCTCCGCCCTCCATGGCTGTCGACATGCCACAATTGGCGTTTGCTCCTCTTGTGCCAACTGCTCCATCATTGAGTTTATTGACTGCTCCTCAGCTAGACACTTGTCCTATATCCAATCAGAGTCTGTCAATCGAACCCAAAGTGCATGATGCGGACCATGTCAAGGGTATTGTCAGTGACACTATCAGTTCTATGCACGATACTCTTGTCCACGAATTTCGATCGCATATCAATCGTTTGGGTGAAATGGATCCGTTCTATGAAAAAGTACTGCTCTACGATACTGCCTTCAAAAATACACTCAAGGTTCGCAGTCAACTCAATGCTGCTCGTCACTCTGCAAAAAACCTCTCTAACCGACTATGGCGTATATCCAGAACCCCAAAACATGCAACTGCTGTATGCAGTGATGGCCGACAGGTCTCACATACATATACAGACGAAGATGCTGTATATAGCAGTGATGTAGAAAAGGACTTGCGTCTTTCATGGGAAAACTCTCGTCTTTTATACCACGTTCATTTAAATAAGGCTCTATTTGAATCCAAAATGGCCAAGATTTGGATCCAAAATACTCTCGACGTGTATCTGTCCAGTCATTTTAAATCTCAGCTCGAACTCATACAATCTAAACCATTTACATTTGCTATCGAATGGGAAAACATGCCATCAACTGACCCAAACATTCGTCAGCTTTTATATTATCTTGACGTTTTATTTTCGTTTGAGCGTCGCAGAGTACTTGCATCCCCCTCGAAATCACCTGGCACACCTGTGCCGCTATATCAATCAACTCCAGATTCGCAGGGATCATTTGCAACTCCATTCGATCCTTCAGGTGAAGAACCTTCTTTATTCTACAAAGATGTGCGATCTTGGATCTCGTACGTTGTGGCTGCAATCATTCGTCTGGGTAGTCCCGATTCACATCGCAAAATTCTGCTTCATGCTATTCGCTGCCCAGGAATTGGACTTTGGGGTTCTCATTTTATTCAATGGCCATCACCACCTCAATGGACAAAGTCATGGATACAACAATACCTTGCATCCCTCCGTGCGCTGCTGGGTCCAATTGAAGAATTGGAAGAAGCACATGCACAGACTGCTATGGACGAAAAGTTTGTTACCCTCAATCTTAAACGTCTCGAGGTTGAAGATGAATGGGTGGTGATTGATCAACACTTATTCACCCCTTTTTCACCAGACCCAGTTGTATATCTACGCGAAGATGACTACATGCGATTGCTGGCACAGTTCAACATCTCATCTCTTTTTGAATCGCTAATGTTTTACTGTATGATGGAACATTCAAAGACTAATGGTTTGTCTGATCTACACTCTACGCTTCTAGCTCCACCAGTATTCTCGCTCTTGTTTTTCTTTGCGGATAACATACTCGGCCTTTTCAAACTGTAAGGCTACACCAAAATTGTATTGTAATTTTTGCTGTTTTTTGAAAGCTAATTCTACTGCCACTCTAGGTCACTTCAATCTATACCCCATATCTATGCAAGTTTTCTGAAAGGCATATGCGAACACACTGTTACAATTTCAAATACAATGGCTTGCTATCTTCCTTTGACCACCACTAACCATAGACTCGAGGCTTCATATCAACCGCCACATCTTCAAGTCCAAGCAGAATTTGAGGCATTTGTACTACAGCTTGTCAAAGTTTTACTTCAAAACGGACAGCTAGGTTTTTGGGAGTATCTTGTACAGATCCCCATTGAAAACCTATCCGAACAATGTCGTCGTATACTCTTCACCACTAGTATATCAAGTAAATCATACTTTAATATGGGTTCTGATTCTTCACAAGAATCCCTTTCCTTTGTGTTTCTATCCAATCCCGAACACGTAGATGCTTTATTAAAATTTCTGGTGGCTCTCATTTGGGGATCTCAGACATTTTTGCGAGAAAATGCTTCACATAATTCTCATCTGGACACACTGGCCATGCATCGATATCCAGAAACCGTATTGGATGTCGCCCATTTGATTGATACAATCTTTGATAGCTGTCTACTGCAACCTGCTATACAGGAAATGTTTGTCGATACTGCAGCCAGCTGTCTTGCTGATATCTCTACTTGGTTTCCCTTTTCAATGTCGCATATTTTAAAAGCAACCTGGCTGAATTTTGTCAAGCTTGAGTCAATACTACAGAAATTGTTTTCAAACATTTCATTACAACTATTTTCTATTGATTCAGAAGATATAGATATTTTGAAAAATCTGTTGAATGATCCACTAGACAGTAAACGATTTCAGTTTGCCATGTTTATAATATCTCGCCTTGATTGGAACGCGTTGACTGATAAAGGATCTATGCTGATTCCACAGCGTCACCAAAAGGCATTGGCCATTCATCTGGTTCATCGAGCAATCGATAGTCAGAGTGCAAAAGAGGCGCGGTCTGGTATCATTTCAACCACGTCTGCAGTTACTCTTGCCACAGTAGAAATGGTTTCTAAACAAATTTTTCCGTTTGCCATCTCAACCATGTTTTCAGGATTTGAAAAGGGGTTTTTAGATTGGTGCTGGTGAGTCTTGTTTATTTCAAAGTAGTATAGACTCGTACAGTTGAATTCTAAGGTATTTGAAATTTCCATCGACTAATTATTATTTTGAAAATAGGAATACAATTCTTTCAATGAATTTGTATCAGATTCCTGGATATGCAGATATTTACTCTGCATCGCCCTACGACCGACCTTTTGAATCATTGGATGGCTCACTTATGGGTTCGCTACTGGTTCACTCTAAATCAAATGCGCTTGTTGCATTGGTGCTTTTGTTGATATCTGAAATTGGTCATCATCCTGAACAATTCCAGACTCATGGTTGGTCACTACTTTCCACAATATTATCCAAAGGTCCTATAAGGGGTTTCATGCATGTCTCATTTTTAGTAATTCGACATCTTTCCACCATCAAAGGGATTGACGTGTTTGGAACAGCAGAATTCATCCATACCTTTAAAAATCTATACAAGACTTCATTAATAGTGGATTCAGTTGGGATTAGAGATACAAACAATCAGATTGGTATTTTTGTAACCTCAACACTACGCGAAGCCACAGAGCATACTGCAACTCCTGTGAATAGCAGATTCACTGCTAATTTCTGGCTTCGAACTGTATTTGCTGATGCTGAATGGAGCTTGAATATGTCTTCACTTACGATATTGGATGTTGTATGTGAGTATTATATCCGTGCAGGTCTACAATCTACACTACATGGTGCATTTATTGGAGAATACCACGCTCTTTTAGCGAATTACCAGAAAAATTGCTCGAAACCCTTCAACTTTTCTTATTTACGACCTGTCGAGTCGATTTATTCTCTAGCGGGTGCATTGGATCACATCTGGCATACTTATCCGACATTGATTCCTCCATTAGGTAACACTGCTTAAAGCTATCGACTTTCCCTATCGTTGTATAATTTTGAGATATCAGTATGTAGTAAAGGGTATTGTGCACTTACAGCCAACAACTATTTTGATTTACCGTTACCTATTTTAGTTAGCACATCAACTGCAGGAAAAGCACCGTTTGTATGGCTGGCTTATGAGGCTCTGATTGCCGAGTCTCTTAGTGAGCGACCTCTAGTTCAGCTCATTGGACGCGCTCTATCACAAGATTTGAAGTTGACAGTTCAGCAAGCATTAGCCAACTCTCATCATAACATAGATGAAAACAATCATCAGCTAAAGCCACTTGAAAGTTTTTCAATATTTCGCTGGGCTTCGCTCATTTTCCAACTACCATTGCATCACCCTGCAATGCCATTATTCTGGCAGGTAAGACAGTAGGCTTTATTTTTGAAGCAGTTTTATTTGGTGCATCACTACGAGCTTACTATCATGAAAATTTTAGGGATTTTTTAGCTTGTACTTTGAACGACCATTTGCTGTTCCTTTGCACTCTTCTTTTGGGTATCGTTTTCTTATATCGAGTTCTCTGCACCTATCTCAACTTATGTCGGTACTAGATCAGCTAAATATACACAAAATATCTTCTGAATTTCATGACACCCACCCGCAAACACTCTACCAAGCAATGCAGCTTTGGCTTAGTGAACCACAATTACGTACTGCTGAATGGAAAACATTTACCACTGATGGAATTTTTTTGTTGGATTGGCTTCAGGAATGTAACATATTTGATACGTCCAAGGCAGATACCACTTGGGTTCGACTGATTCGAAATGCATCTCTGGATCGTCAATCTACACTTTTTCCAACAAATATTGCAGAGCCAATTTCTTCTACTGCTAGTTCACATAATGGGATCGCTGCTCACCATTATGCAGTAGAGACTAGTATTGATACAAATCGGCACGCTGTATCAGCAACACCGCATTTAAAGGGAGTTTCTGCTGGTTTAAAGCTATATGGGCTTGCTTCAGCACCGCCGTTTGTTCTACGCTTTCCATTGATTCCACCAGCCCATGTTTTAACTGAAAACCTGGCTTTAGAGATGTTTGAAACAGAATTGGCTGTTTTGATCAAAGCCGCGCAGGCTTATATTTCGCATGTGTCGCGCATTGAGAAACTTCAGACAGAATGCTTAGAAAATCTTCGTCAGCTCTACACCACAAGCAAACGGCTAATTCGAGTGGAGCGGGCGTGTTCTTCTGGCTGTTCTGGGCATGCTATAGTGCAATGTGATTTGCAAGAGGCTAGCATTAATTTAGATATGCGAAATCTGGCCGGTGACCTTGCACAACAAGCCGATTTAATGCTTCTCGCCGACTTTCTAGATTCCTCACTGTGTACCAGTGGACTTAAAATTATTGGAGTTATTGACTGGCTTGCTCGATCTGAACAACATGAACTATCATTGAATCCCTTGTTGACCACAAGCATTATGGCATCATCGTCTCAAATTAAAGAGAAGGTGTTTTTTGATGTCATACAATCACTTTGTGGAATCTCAGTATACGCTCCAGCCGCTTTTCTTGCTGAAATGACTACACGTCAATTGGGTATGATTGTTTTGGCTGTTAGTAAATCTACTACTTTGTAATATATCATTTATTATCATTAGAATTTGAAAATATCTAATATCGCTAATACACCTTATAGGTCCAAGCGTTGTTGCACTTTCAGAAGACCAAACGATTCGAATCTTTGAAATCATTAACAAGGGAGAAGCTGTGAATCTTCTTGCAAAATTGTTTGATCCGTGCTGCTCTCCTGACAATTTCCCTCGTTTTTATCGATCGCTATCTTTATCTTTAAATAGTGCTGATTTTCTTTTGATTTCTAAAGCATTTGATTTAAAACGATGGTTGAATGAGCTGTCCCAACGAACACAGGCACAAAAGACGGAGCTGTTTTATAGCGTTTTATCTGCATGTGAAAAAACAAAAAGCTTTGATTTTCATAACGAAATGATGGTTCAACTATTTGTGCTTGACCAGCCTGGAATATGGACGGAATGCATTCCGGTTATTTTAAAGGCTGCTATGCGCGGGAACATTGATATTAGTATCATCATGTAAGAATGCTTTTCACGGACCTTGATACTATAAATCATATACTTTTCAATTTATTTCTAACTTCAGCACTATGCTATTAGCGGACTGACTGTATCATTTTTGCCAGAGTCTCGAGAAAAAATGGATTTGGATAATCAGCTGGAACGATTTCTTGCATCTTCTTCTTTGACATCACTAACACTAATTCATATGGAGACAACGGGTTTATGGACAAAATTGATTGATGTTTTTCAAGAAGAGATCATATCAAGTGGTTTTGCAGATTCTAATTCCAACTGCATGTTAGAACCTCTGTATTTGGGATGCGTTGTGCTGGTGGCTCTGTCCATGCAAAATGATATTGACTGCATACAATTTATTGAAACGAGTCAGATGGCTATGTCATTATTTTCTCCGTGGATGTTACTCGATCGAAACCAACAAGAATTGTCTAGTACCACTTACAGCGTTAGTAGGAAGCGTGAATGGACTGAGAAAAATGCTGTAGTCATTGATAAAGTTATATCACTTTATTTCAAGTTGTTGTCAAAACTGTGCACCATGTATAACAGGTAACGTCATAACTTGAAAATTTAGGACATTAGCCAATTTAGCTCTGTGTTAAAATAATGTACTGCTGCCTGCTTTACTAGATCCGAGTCGCTTTTGTCGCTTATTTGGAAGTTTCATGCGGACGCGATTGGTGCAAATGTCAACCCAATATTTTTAAAAACAGTGCAAAAACTTGCATCAAAATATCAATGGTCTACTTTTACCATGTCCATCACTGCGATTGACAGTATGAATCAGTGGTTGACATTGGATGCTTTAATGGACGAGACTGGTGTATTTGCTGTAAACGTTTTTAGAGATAGTATCAAGCCTGCAGAACTTGCTTCAATGCCAGCAGTGTGGCAGTTTGTATTTGGCATACTATACTTGGCTGGTAAAGTATGGCCAGTCGATTCGGATAGGTATGTCATTATCAAGTCAGTATTATTTTCCAATATACAGTACATTCGCGATGGGTTTATTATTTGCTAACACGATCAATTGTTGTTTGCCAATGACTACTGTGTAGATTTATCGGGTTTCAATCTTTGACTCATTGGCTTACCAGCGTGGATTTTAGTCATCTTCCCTCTACCTCTGATTACGAACAAGTTGTGCGAGCATTGCCACTAGAATGGAATGAGCAAGCCACAACTACTTTACTGAATGACACTACATCTCATTTTCCCATTGTGCTGAGTCTAGCGCTGTTGCGAAAGCTTGGAGGTTTAGAGGGTGGCCAGTTAATCCAAGCTCGGGAAAACCTGCTCGTATATGTCAACTTTGTGTGGGCTCTTGTGGAGACTCAGATCAAAGCAGATCAAGTACCACTTTTGCTTCGATCAATCAAACCCAATTTTGCCCTGGATCACATTTGTGGAATTGTTTGCGAGACGTTGCAAATCGCAGAGCATTTTGAGCGTTTTCAGTCAGACAACCTAGCCCATGACACTTTGACAAAAAGCGTTTTGCTTGCATCAATCCAATCTGCTATTGCTTTGCTGAATTCTTGCCATAAAGAAAGTAAAATCTGCACAAAGCTTTGGAATGGTATTATAGCTGCCACTCAAGAGTCCAATTACGCTATGCTATATTTAATGGCAGCATATCGATCAATGTCTTTAGTGGAGCATATGGCCATGCTTTCAGAGTATTCAATTAGCAAGCACTTTGCACTATGCATGGATCCTCAACAATGGAATATGATTACAGATATTCTGCAGATTCCAGAATTAGACGAGGCCGTATTCATACGGCATTGTCTAAATCACGCTCTTGCCTTTACACTGTATGCTTATTCTTTGAAAACATTGGCCATATCTCAAACGAAAATTGATGAAAAAGTTATGCTTGGCGAGAGACTGGGTGTATGGATTGTATCGATTCGAATAGAGCATGTTTTTCAGGGCCAAGAGTGGTGAGTGATGTTAAACTATTATTGACAGGAGTTTTAACAGTAACGTGTTTACGACTATGTGCTAATATTTTTAATATGGGTATGGAATAAACAGTAAAATACTACTGCTGCTATTTCTATTTGGACAGCTGCTTCAAGCAGAACTCTCATCTCTATCAGAAGGCCATTCTAGACTGAAGGCTCACTTGCCTTTAGTTGGAGATGCACTATTTCGTTGGAGTGAGGATCGATCTTGCCAAGGCATTTGGGCCACTCTTGGATTTAGACCTGTCTCGTTGCTTTCTGTGGAATTTCGGTTTTGTGCACGTATGATTGCTCTATTTATAACTAGTTGTTTGATAGATCCTGACGCTGATGAACAACAAACCCAACTCATGGACTCATTTACGAAAATGCAACAAAATAGCGAATATGGCAAGCTGGGAAATGCAATGAGCGATTCAGAAGCACTATTGAAAAACACAACAAAAGGGTTACATCAGCTTCCTGATATAATTGATAATCTGGCCCGTCGATTTTTTCCAATTTGGGAAACTTTGGTGAAAATGCCAGATGGGTTTATTCAGACGAATTCACGTATTTAAACCTTGGCTATAAGTAGGATTGAAGGTTTTATACATTGTTGAATAGTATTCGATAATATTTTTACAGCTATATTTGTGTAAAATGGGATACTAAAATAGGAGTTTACATAATAAACAGCCAATCCCATGTAGTGATTGTTGTCAATTTACTGAACAACACTATTCACTAGTCTTTCTCCTGGTAATCGATATAGAAACAACAGTTGATTCCAGAGATGTTTCTTGGACTATAACGCGGCCGTATGTTTTTAGAATACAAGAGTTTGTAGAGTATTATCGAGTAGTCACTCAACACATGGATTGCAATGGATAAATCTAGTGATTGTACAATGCATGATTGCCAAACCAAGAGATTGATTTTGTATGAACATTGTATTTAAAGCCAGTTCCAAAAAGTGCAACGAATAATATTCCAAAGCAGTGACTGCAAGATAGAGTTCCATTTTACGTGAATAGGACTGCAAGCACACTCTTACCTTCTTGCTAATGCATTGCTAGTACTCGATGGCAACCACCACCATTCTCTACAAAGATTATCCAACTCGCACTGTTGTCGTAAGACCGCCAGCAAACTTCTCTACAACATGCATTGTGTTCACTTCACAGCAGACGAATCGAGGATTATGTAGTTCAATGTTGCTCCAGCCAGCCGAAACAATTGACTTTGCTTCATTGAAACCACTGCTACCATTTCCAGTTTATGGGTGTCTTGGGACTGTGACAATTGAGAATGGTGGGTTTGAAAACAAACTCCAATTCAAGTGATAAACTGCTGTGGATCTGAGGTTATGGTAGTGAATGAGTTCTACTTGCCAGTTGGCTAGTCCTTCAATTTCATCATCCAAATGTATTCAGATTTGAGTGCATGGACCGCTGCTAACTAATTTCATACAATCTCTATTTTAGATATATTTATTTCGCTGGTATTGGAAACAGAGATGGTGGGTCTTTTGAATGGACAGCCAATCTACAGGATCTTGAAGACTTCATTTTTCAGCTTGCTGTCCAACAAATACGACAGGCTTAATCTGGACCCTCCTGTATCAACTGGAGTTTTCATGGACGAAGCATCATCCGTGATCCATCCATGTCAATCTTTGATTAAGCTTCTTTCATATGGATCATTCTATTATAGCCCCACATTTGATCTCACCCATCGCATGGAAGAAAGACTGTCATCATTTTTCGAGTCTCAGTTGTCGGAATCTAGCAATATAACCACAGAAGTAGAGTCAGTTTTAGATACAATGGATTTAAACTATGTCTGGAACAGAAATATGCTTCGTCAACTGATGCAAATCCGAGAACAGGAGCTGTCCCCAAGTGCGCGAAAAGAGTTTGATATGGGCGGACATGTGCTTGCTATTATTCAAGGGTTTGTGGGTCTTACAAATGTTTCGTCCAGTAGCGGAAAGTGGCAGTTTGGAATTATTTCTAGAATGGGATGTAACCGTGCTGGCACCAGATTTAACGCCAGAGGAATCAACGATGACGGATACGTTTCCAATTTTGTCGAGGTTAGATATCATTTATTTTTAGCACCTTGGATTATTTCAAATCAGCAATGTAATCATACATTCGTCTTGTTTTAGTTGGTTAACTTCAAACTTTTTGATTTTTCCAGACCGAGTTTTTAATGCTCAATGAAAAATACTGGACATCCTTTTTGCAAATTCGAGGCAGCGGTAAGACTGCACTTTTATGTATATTTTAGACTATTTTGAGCATTTCTAAACATGTTGACTGATCTGTTATGCTTAGTTCCTGTATTTTGGGAGCAAATCGGTGTCCAGGTATCTCACAAAGTCATTCTTTCTAGAGGTCCTGAATCAGCACTCCCAGCAGCTACAAAACATTTTCAGGTATTTCTAAATATAGTATATATTGATGTATCGCTTGTCTTGGATATATTCTAATTTTTTCTTGGTCATGTAATTCAAACTACTATAGGAACTAGTTCGTCTTTATTCGGCCGTTAATGTGGTCAATTTACTTTCTCAATCGCCAACGTCTGCAGAATATGCTCTTAATGAGTCCTATCGCACTGCTGTTTTGTCGCTTCCTAAAGAAATATCCACTGGAGTTATTTACAGCACCTTTGATTTTCATGCGATTGTTAAACGCGATCAGTATGAACGAGTAAGTAGCCAAAATGCCATTTCATTTTAGCGGTTTCCAGTAATATTTTACTAATACACTTGCTTGTTTACCAAATGTCAAAAGCTGGACAATTTACTAGATCAAGTTCGGTCATCCATAGATAGTTTTGGATATTCTATATTTGACCATCAAGAAAAAACGGTGGTTTTTCGACAATCTGGCGTATTTAGAACAAATTGCTTGGATTGTTTAGATCGCACTAATGTTGTACAAACGTATGTATACATAGTAATATGCTGTTGGTTTGTTTAATCAAAGGTTTATGAGCTTTAACTTGTCAATATTTAAATTGATCAGGTTTTTTGCTCGGCACATGCTTGATTTGCATCTTGAAAGATTTAATATTCGTTTGAATTCCACTGATGTTGAGAATTGGAATAATGCGTTCAATGGGCTATGGGCAGATGTAAGCAATACTGCTTGATATTTTGGCGTAATGGTTTTGGTTTGGATGTTTATACAGTCTTCACTTGTCGATCGTAAATTTTCTGTAGAACGGAGACTGGCTTAGCAGGATATATGGTATAGTATAATGTGCGGTTTAATATCGCGTTTTTATTTTCAAACACTCACATACAAATTAAGCTGGAACTGGCGCTCTCAAGTCTTCGTACACTCGTAAAGGAAAACAAACCATGCTAGGTAGGCAATCAATATTTGATTTAAAGTGTTTCAATGTTCTTATAATATATGTTGTAGGATTTTTGGACGATGCCGCAAAGTCGGTGAATAGATTCTATGTGTCTAATTTCCAAGACAAGGCAAAACAGGAAGCGATCAATTTGCTTTTTTCCCAGGGGCCAGCAACAAGCAGTCTTCTTTTGCAAAACCCAGCTTATGATATTGCTGAACGTCAGATGCAAGCCCGTTTATACGAGGTTTGATGACTTGCTCAAGATCAATTATTTCAGCTGATCAAGGTTTTGATATTGCTTTACTCGGCTATTTTAGTAATTTTATTGTGTAAATGTTCTAGTATGCCAAGCCATCAGAGCTGAATATTCTACTGAGAACATACAACTTGCATGGTAAAATGCCATCTATCGAGGCTTTAATGACCTGGCTTAATCCAACCTATACAGTTTTACCAGATATTATTGTGATTGGAGTACAGGAGCTAATCGAACTGACGCCCGATCGTGTAATTTTTGTTTTTTGTTTAATATCATATATAAAAAACCAAGTACACTATTTTACTGACATTTAAAACAAGTATATATCTACAGATACCAATCTTTTACGTTTTCAATTGGAAGCAAAACTGCTCACGGCATTGAATTCCAAACCATCAGTCAAATATGTGGTGCTCCGGTCAATTCATCTTGTTGCACTTGGTTTATTTGTTTTTGTCAAACCAGAAATAACCCATCATATTAAGAAATTGGAAACTGCTACCGTCAAAGTATGTTTTATTTTATATGTTTTGGGTAGGAAAGATTGATTTTTATCGCATCTGCGCTTATTTTACTAAATTCTGCATGATTCTTGCTAGACTGGACTTGGTGGTATGGCTGCCAATAAAGGAGGAGTTGGATTAAGCATTGCCTATCATGACACATCTATGGTTTTTATTACTGCTCATCTTGCTGCCGGTACATTGGCAGTGGAGGAACGCAATCGCGACTATTGGACGATTACAAATGGGCTTGTATTTCGAGGAAAAAGACTACACGATCACGAGTAAGTGCAGCCATGGCTTTTAATTGTATATAAATCGACTGGCTTGTTAATACGTTTGTTGATGGATGTTTCAGTATGGTATTCTGGTTAGGTGACTTTAACTATCGTATTGACTTACCCAACGAGCAGGTAATTGTTTTGGCTGAATTTATTTGAGGCGGCTCAATACAGCCATAATGATATATTGTGTGATATGGCAGGTCAGAAAATGCATTCAAAACAAAGAGCTGCTGTTTTTATCAACACATGATCAGGTATATTTCCATTCGTAAGCACTTGATAGGCATGATTATGTTTATTCTACCAACACCCAATTTTTTAACATTACGAGCCAATAGTTGAGCAAACAAATTCAAATGGGACTAGCATTTACCAAATATATAGAGGGTCCTCTCAGCTTTGAACCTACCTATAAATATGACACCTGGTCTACAAACTATGATACAAGGTGAATGCTTTTTATAGTAATGGTTCGTGTTTTTAATGTGTACTAAAATTTAGTTTTTACCGTATTTTTAATTAGCGAAAAGGCTAGGACTCCTTCTTGGACAGATCGAATCCTTTTCAAAGGAAATAATATCCAACTGAAGGAATATACACGTGGAGAACTACAGATGTCCGACCATCGACCAGGTAAGGGCATATTTTGCTAATTTTTCTATTATTGTTGCTCATATATAGCTTATAATTTCAATATTATTTTACTACCAATCAGTACATGCAATTTTATTGGTCCAAGTAAATGAGATTGATTTTCAAACCTTCAACGCGATACATACTGGTCTTCTACAGCAACTTTTTGCAGGTAACACTAAAGTTGAGCCTCAGCTTTCCGGTTTGAAGAAAGAGGTGATTTCAACAAATGTTTCACCAACAGCATTCGATATCCAGGCCGAAAAAAATCCAAATTCAGCCACTGCCGTGACAGGAACTTTGATTGATCTTTCACACGACCAAGGTAAAAGATTTTCAGGCGTTGATACCAATTGAAGACATTGGCTCTATATAAAAAACTTGAAATTCACAATGCATTCAACTATTACTGATACATTTTCTGATTTTTAGACGTATCAACTGTTCTAGTTGCACCAATTCTCAATCCATTCACTTCCAGCGATCCATTTTTATGGAACAACCCGCTAGGACCTCTTCCCCCACCTTCTTCGGATGCTGCTAAATGGTGGGAATTGCCACTAATAACTTCAGCTGGGTTTAGAAGCGGTGTTCAGAGTTCATGTCTGGGACAATCACTTTTAGATTGAATCGTCTATATTGACAGAATTAATACTATGATCTTTATTTGGCCGAGAGCATTGTACGAACATTCCGGAAAAATCCAAGAATAGCACCAATAGTAACAAATGCGCCTATTAGGAATGAAATCGTCATGTTATTTCTCTTTAGTTGGAAATACTCTATTCAAGCATCTAAACTCTTACCACCAATAATGCCACACATTCGAGTAGTAAACTGAACGAGACCTAGACGTGACTCTGTGATACGTACTGAAATCGGTTCAATGTGGTACTTGATAAAGATGCCAGGAAGTGCATCTGGATTCTGAGGATCCACGGCATGGGAGAATTCAGTAACAGCATACTGATTTGTCAAAAGAGTTGCTCCAAACAGTGATCTCGCTTTGTCTACATAAATAGTCGGAACCTATAGGCAATACAATTAGAAACAATTACAATTCATTACTATACAAAACATAAAGATAGCTCGAGTCTTGACATACCACTCCTAAAAAATACATGAAACTATCAAAATCTATAAAGCAAACGTTTAAAGCCATTGTTTAGTACAATACTCGTATATTCAAATAGTAATAAATAATACCTACTAGTAGTTCCGATTTCAAGAGTATGATCCAAGGGATTATGAAGATCAGGATACCGTGCCCCAAAAGAAAGCTCATCAATTCGATGGGTAAAGTTGATTGCTATAGTGCAAGATAGTGGGTAGATGATTAATACAAGTCGTGAAGTTGAATAACAGCCAAAATACAATTGCTTGAACCCTACTAACCATCATGCGGAGTATGAACTCCAAAATAGCCATGCCCAAGCGCAGTAAAATGAAGCATACCCTCTACTTTGTTTGCTTGAAAAGATCCACGAAAACGACATGCATCCGGTGTTCCTAAAAACGTTTCAAATTAAACAAACAATTTTTGATGGTTTAAATTGCATTAGTCTATTCCATCGAGTCTTACCGCTTTCAGAAGCATGATCTTCAAGATCTCTGGACGAATCTCGCAATCCCTTGTGAATCTGAGCAATATATTGATTATGCTCACTACAATCAATGTACGTCATGTTAGAAAAATACAATCGATCTATATTGGAGTTATTTAGCTGAAATGCTTACCGTGTATACTTCACAGCACCTTGAGTCCGAAAGACAGTCTATGTCAAACCAAAAATAACGATAGTGCAAGGTTTAAAACCAATATTTAGTTAACAGTATACTTGACATGATGGAAAACTTTTCAATTCATTGCACATACTGGTGTAGCATGAATGGCATCCTTCAAAACCAACGAAGTTCGAGAAATATCCTGTATATCCGCACGAAGAACTAGATAGCAGTAAGATTATTTTAAGACTGATGCGTCAGAATAGCTAAAACAAGAACCACAATATATGTATGCGACATTCGCTAATGACAGCTGGGCTGAATCCGTACTGATTTGTGCTGCATACACTGCCTACCTTTACAGTCCATGGCAATTGTCAGATCAACATTAATCTGCAGCGAATGTTCATGAGATCGAGTTTGGTCAACAATAAAGTCGTATCTCTGGTCAATGGACCTCCATCTGTAAATTTCAGTACAGGCTAAATACACCAGAACAGCCAACATCATTAACGAGACAAGACCGCCAGACTTGGTTGTCTGCTGCAACTGCTTTTCAATCTTTGGAAATGCATCCAACGATGCCAAGCGTTTGGAAAGTCTCCGAGTGACAATACTTTCGGTCATTTCCAGAACGGTGTTTCTAAAGAGTCGTTTCTGTATTGGCAAGGCAATTTTTTAAATGGCCCTCCGACTACGTCGATGGCAAATTGCAAGTTTGATTATTGCAAGTTGATAATCAAAGTCAAGATTTGGCAAGATTGGTCAATTTAGGCCAAATGCTAAAATTGGCCAAAAATAACCACTTTGGCCAAAAATGTTTGATCTATAAAACAGTGAAATAATTGATTCCATAAAACTGTTGAAATCAGCAGTTTTATACACCTCTTGGCTTCTCCCGTTCAATTGGACTGAAAGTATATTCAAGTGTACGATCTGTTGCAATTTTCCGAATAGAAGTTGCAAGCTAAACATCAAATATTGCTATATTGCCAAGATCATAACAGGTACAACTAGATATTGCATTCAAATATGTAATTTAGAATGCTGCTATTAAAGTCTACATTTTCTCATTACCAATGCATATGATTAGAACAGTATGGATGACGATTTGGATCAAGAGTATTCCTGCAGTGTGTTGGGGCTGTTCAATGATGCCCAGATATGCTATAGTAAGAGTTGATACGAATATCTCATGACAAGCCATGAGATTTGTTATATATTGACAATCATTTCTGCCAGCGACTGTTTATAAATTTGAAACCAATGCTCGAGTGATTTAATTTTTCAGCTGACTCATTTTATATTTAGCCATGTTACCACAGCTAAAAAGCTACTATCGGTATGGAACTTGGAAGGATTGCTCGCCACAATGGAAGGAATTTAGACTTTGTGTGTCGCTGCAAGCCACCCCCAAAAAAGAAAAGCAGGAGATCTTGCGAGCACATGCCAAGCTAAAGAAGTTGGAAAAATTTCAACAGCGGTCTTCGTTGGATGTTTGGAAGGTATGATCTAAAAACCTTGCGTGTGTTCTCTAGTTTTACCAAAAATACGTACCTATTTTCAAGTAGACCATGGCATATGCTCACTATGTTTAATATATTTGATAGCTTCGAGAGCAGCCGCTTCCAAGCTTTCCAATAAAGCCATAATGTATTTGTCAAGCTGCAATCGCGACATTATCTATAAAAACATACGACTATACTATCTAATCACTTTCATTCGTCACTTATTAAACATATGTTTTGCATCATTTTGTGTAATGATATGATAAATAGTTGGCTTGGAATCACCAACTACTACAATTGTATTCACGTAAAATGGAACACTAAATAAAGATGCCAAGGTGCATAATCAGCCAATCTCATGGATTGATCATTCACGCCAAATTTATTAGACAGCATTGTGTCTTGAACTCATTAAAGTTGACTGGGGTTCATCTGTACCCATTCTTGGATAAAAACAACTAAACGAATATTCATACCTCTGTTCCAGTAAATCCCACACCTGCTCAATCTCCAACTCTCATTCCATCCAACCCAAACATTACAATGTTGGGTGATTGGCATGGAAACAACTCTCGCATTCCTGAAATGTATAATTTTAAACTAGAACGTACGAGTTTTTAAACACAACAGAGTTTGGCAGTATCAGACAATCAAGCACAATATCTGGATCGCAATATATGAATCTGGTGATTGTACAATGTATGAGTACCAAATGAGGAGAAGAGTAGATCTAAAACTATAGTCTGATTTTGAGTATCATATAATGAACGTTGTGTTGAATGAATTGTCAATGCCTATTAAAGCCAATTTTTAGTAAAAAAGTGTAACGAATATTCAACCATTGTCATCCCAAAGCAAAAGTGGTGCTGCAAGATAGTGTTTCATTTTACGTGAACACAGCTATAAAATGGGTGATTTGTTCAATTTGTATTCAATCAGATCTATTGTAAAAATGGGTTTTTGGATTGACTAATACTATATAGTCATGAATGGTGAATCTGTAACATAATCACAGGTGTACATATTCAAGTATTTGAACAGCTCCAATGCAGTCATGCACAACTGACAAGTGCCAGTAAATCTGATTGTATTAGCTTTTAATCAATATAATTGTTGAATTCGCCAAAATGAACTGTTTGAATCTTGCGACAAAACTCCGAGTTTTTCTTCACACGAACCAGCAGATTTCATATCTCGGCAACTCTCCAGTGTCAATACTCACACAGAGTATTGTTGTCCCTGAGGGAGACGGTCTGTCGTTTCTGGTCTAGGGTTTGCTTACAAGACAGTATTGAGTCTGATTTTACTATTGGAAAACTCATTTTCTGCTCTGTTGTAGATGGAGAAATACTTTATAAAGATCAACCTTTATTGTTTCTTGAGACTTGCCATTGGCAGGGTTGTATGAATAACTACTAATTATAAACTCAAAAAGCAACACTACTACTATGAACCAGCATTTGGCTGAGGCTTCCCTTGTGCTGTACGCAAGTTTTGTTTCTAAACTAAATACTGGTTTATAGTGACGTTTTTTGAGCTTGTAACTAATGGTTGTTGTATGACCAACCGATGAAGAGTCATAAAAGAGACACAAGAGGCAGATGCTCAGAAAGTGTTTTTCTACCCATAATAGAATGCAGTGAGTTTGTCAATAGGAGTAGAGTCAAACAGGTGCAGCGGCTGTCTTGTAAGCAGATATCAAGTCGGCGATAACAGATCCTATCACTCAAACACAGCAATGTTGTGTTTGAATATTGACACTGGAGAGTTGCCGAGATATGAAATCTGCTGGTTCGTAAAGAAATTCGACTCGGATTTGTTATGAGATCCACATTAGCAAGCTATTTTGATGGAGTCGACAGTTATATTGATGATTGATTAAAAGCTAATACAATCAGATTTACTGGCACTTGTCAGTTGTGCATGACTGTATTGGAGCTGTTTAAATACTTGAATGTGTATGCTTGCAATGCAACTCAAGATCGTGAAACACCGTTTGCAGTGTAATGTCTACTAAGGTCAAACCCTATCAGCTCCACAATGTCTATCATATTTTAATAAAAACACTATGTTTTGATGAATTGTTATATCTCGCAACGCCTTTCAAGAGTTAATTCTGCCACGCAAGTCTTGAAATCAGAAAGTCGAGCAATATCTTGTGTGGTAGCATTTTCAGGTGGAGCAGTATTGTATCATCAGAACATCGTACTAGTTGACAGACAAGATTTTGATGACAATGATTTACAATTTGATACGCTTTTGGGCAAAAGTAGTATAGATAGGGTACCGGATGATACCAGTTTTCTTGATCAATGATTACCAGTGAATTATGTCCGAAGTTGTCAAAAATAGCAAGTTATCAGAGATGAGCAATCAAGGTCAAAAACAATGGTATAGAGCACTGGATAGCTTATAAGTTTGAACTATCAGGAGTTTTCAGTGCCAGACTCACACCAACGCTTTATATAATACATTTTTGATGAATGTATATAAAGCTATCACAAGTACGGTAACAAAGAATACCAATAGTTTTCATTGAATTATCAACTTAATTTCAATTATTTCTTCATTACTTGTATTAAACAGTAAGAATGAGATTAACGTCACACTTTGACTTGATGATGAAAATACGCAATGTCCAATATGCTTTTCTACAGTAATCACACGATTAATTCAATGCTTCAACGCAACTCATTTTGTCTGTTTGACATGCTCCAAGAAATGTCAACGAAAAGGTTATTGTGCTCAGTTTAAAACCACACGATCGTTCCACAATAAGCTCCTTGAAAAAACCATTAAACACCAAATGATAGCAATTACGAGGTTGATATAACACACTTGACCAAAGATACCACACAAACTGGCATAACGTATTAGCTTCCTGATCCAAGTCTTTGGCAGATATACAACTATTTCGATAAAACAAAATGAATCAAATATGTTGAAGCCAACCATTCCCATTGAAGTTATTGACTTGCTATTTTATCCAAGAACTAATTCCAAAGAAAGAGAGCAGGATGGAATCGATCGATTCTTCCAACAACTACTGGATACAACAGTGACATTGAAGATGAATAGTTTACATGATAATTTCTTTCACATCATCTGAATTAGAATCATCATCGCTCATAACAATTCTGTACAACTTTTCCTGTAATGATTGCTGTTTTTCGATGACTCTTGGCAGCATCTTTATGTTTGCAAAGATTCGATAACCCATCATTTCTAGATTAACCTTCGCATTGTCACAAGTTGGATAATGCTTTTTGAAAAAAACAACTAACCCATAATGTAGTGAATAAATGGTATCGTTTGTTTCATAGCAACTATCGCTTATCATTTCTTTAATCCTTTTATAGTGATTTATGTTGATGCCGCATAATAGACTGGCATTTTTCTTTCAAAGACAATATTCTGCCTTTTAATAGTTTCGATGGATTAACCTCGATTGGGTTTTCTAGTCTAAACATGGAATCTGGAACATCATCTAACACAACCGCTTCTTCATTTCCAACGTAATTATACGCTACTTTCAACAGCGAATTATTGACACGCTTTTCAACAACTTGATAGATATGATTATTTCTTGGATCGAGATAAATTGTGTCCGTTAGTAAATTTTTGATGTACTTTGATCTCGGATTTGAGCAAGGTAAATTCAACATATTGTTTAAATCTAGTCTAGAAAATAAAAGATGCAATATTCAATCACAGCCACTATCATAGATAGTTGATAAGTTTAATCCAAGATAAAATTGAATATTTAATTTCTTTTCAAATGATAAACAAGTTCATCAGAAATGTCAAACATATTGGAAGAAACCCAAATTCATTTGAATGGAAATGCAGTGTTGATTAAAGGAAATGACAGCACAGTTGGTCTGTACAAGGTTCTTTTTGAAGTAAATGACATTGAGAGATATCGATTTGCTATTAAATACAAGACGAAAGAGAAAACTAGTACAAACAATTGATTAGTTCAATTACAAATCTGGATGTCGGGCGGGTTAGCAAGGTTAAACTAAGATTCAAAAGCACACTCAAGGGATCTTCAGTGGAATGGACGATGCTAAAGCCTATCACCAACTTTTACAGTTACAAAACAAACAGAAAGAAAGCTGGACAAGAACAACGGTCGTTTTCACAATATCGTATCAAGAAATATTCGTTCTGACCAAAATCAAAACCAATTCATTGGTCGAGACACTTGTTTACAACTTTAGATGAATTGAAGTTTACCATCAAAGAGAATCACAAAAAGCAAGCATTAAGATACTGGTTCGATATTCAATTCGGATATGTGCTGAGGAACATTGAAACTGATGATAGAGTTCAGTTTTATCCCTCTGATAATACCTGCTTTAATATCAATGATTCACCACTAGTTAATTCCACTATTGATACGGTACTAAACCAATTGGATGGTGATGATATACTGGAAAAATTGAAGTGTTCAAACTCCAAATGGAGTATTGAAAATATCTACGAGTATGTACTTTTAACAACACCCATTCCAGAGGTATCAATAGGCGCATCTGTAATTCTACCTGATTTCATCAAGAATAGCAAGAGCATTGTTTCATTCCAGTATGTCCCAAATAACCTTTGTTTTTGGTAGTTTTGCTCGTTATAAGTATCCAGAAATCAGATTAGACAGATTATCAAAGAAAGCAAAAGATCTTTACAAGGATTATTACAAAACCAACGTAAAGAAGTGTTATCCCAAACTTGATATTCAAGAATTGAAAGAGATTGAAAGCCATTTCTTTGTAAATGTCAACATATACCGATTTGATGGAAAGAAAGCGGTTATGGAACGACATTCAGGTAAAGAATACAGGAGGTTATTAATTTGAATATATACTCTGATATAAGCCATAAATTCCATCATTTCTCTTTTATTATTAACTTGTCTCAGTTAACCAGTGTTTCAATGTTCAGATGCCATTCATCCTTTAGTGAATTCAAAAAGATAAAACGACACTCAGTTGTTTGTGCAAAACCAAAGATAATATTTGAAAATGGAAATTATCAACCAAAGTTGAATGTATTTGAGCATCTTGAATTGAATGGAATTAATATACCGAAAGAAATGAGATTTTATCCATA
>NW_006281101.1:663244-730876 GCF_000203795.2 Batrachochytrium dendrobatidis JAM81 | reverse complement strand
GAATGATGGCCAATTTGGACGATGCAAAGGTTCAGAAACGATTAAGATTACAATTACTAGAATGGCTTGGTGTTCTTCCTATTTATGGCTTCAGTAGCTCATCATATGACATCGACATCATCAAGAAATACCCTCCACAAGTCTTGAAACACTCTAAAAACATGGAAATGTATCCAAATGCGAAAAGCTTTGAGATTAATTCAATTGAAGGAGAATTAGGTCGTAATATTGAACAAAGCGAAAAGATTGAACGATACAATGTTGATGGCTACGATGAAGAATCAAACACAATCTATGACTTTCTGGGATGCTTTTTCCACTGATGTAGAAAGTGTCACAAATCAGAAGATATCAATCCTTTAACTGGAGATACGATGAACATATTGTATGAAAAGACAGCAAACAAGGAAACAGCTCTCAAACAAATGGGATATACCACAAGATCAATTTGGGGTTGTGAGTTTCATTCAGCTGAAAACGGTCAAGTGAATGACATTATTAAATGTAACAAATACCGAATGATATCAAATGGATCGTTTGCTTTTAAAGACATTCTTGCTTTTCAACCACCAAATACTTTATTTGACAAGTTCTTGAAAATGTTTGACACACAATCACAAATGGGAATATTTCCACATAAAGTAACTCGGAATTTATCGAAATACATTGATGAACATCCAGAGTTGACACAATATTCTGATATCATTCAAGTTCTTAAAACACTCACATATTCCATCTAAAAAGTGGTTTTACAACAATCTAAAGGGAGAATCAGTTTCATCAAACGATTATAATGAAATGGTATTCACTCACACCAACCTGTATGATTTGCTGAACGACTACAACAATTTGGATGTGAAGCCAGGCGTAGAAGCGACAAAGAAACTGGGTAATTTCTTTCAGTCGTTGAATCTTGATATCCACAAAAACGGCATCTTTGTTCCTAGACTCACTCTGAAATATCTCTGGCACACAAAAAGCAAAGACTGCAAGTTTCAGTTATTCAAAGGGAATGACGAATTGTATCACAAATACAGAGATAATCTGGTTGGTGGACCAAGTATCGTATTTCATCATTATCAAGAAAAAGACGACCAGAATTAGAAAAGGAAAGCTTTGTCAGGGAATACTTGGATATGATACCAATGCTTTATATCTGTGGGCGATAAGTCAAGATATGCCGTGTGGTGAGCACCAAGTAGTTCAAGTCTATCCCGATATTCTGAAAGATGTCTTGGATAACACGTTCTTTGGAATGATAGAATGTGATATTGCTGTTCCTGAGCATTTAAAGGAATACTTTGCTGGAATGCCTCTTATTTTCAAGAATGTTGAGATTACATGCAATGATTTAAGCTCTGACACAACGGCACATGTCAAACCAGATTACAAAAGTAACAGATTAGTTGAAAGTATGTTTGGTGAGACGATGATGTTTGCTACTAAACTGCTGAAATGGTATCTTGAGCATGGATTGGTTGTTTCAAATATTACTTTTGCTGTAAGATATGAACGTAAAGCACATTTCAAGTCGTTTTCTGAGCAAGTATCAAATGAAAGAAGAGTCCGAGATACAAGTCCTGGTTATAAATTACGTGGAGAAATGATGAAATTGATGGGAAATTCATCTTATGGTAAATGTATCACAGATTTCTTGAAATACGAAACAGTCAAGATTGTTACTGGAGATAACTACATCAAAAACATTAGAAGGAATAATTACATTGAACATCAAGACCTTAACCAAAGATGCGAGTTTCGTTTCAAAAAGATGTCGTTCAAACAAAGTTTACTTATTCATATTAGATTTCAAGTGTATCAATTAGCGAAACTACGAGTGCTTCAATTTTATCACGACTCTATTGATTATTCCATTGACAAAAGTGATTATCAGTACTGTATGATGGACACTGATTCAGCTTACATTGCTATATCTGATGAATCGTTAGAAGTCATAAAACCAAGCTTAAAAGATGAATTTAAAAAGAATCGGCATCTGTGGTTGGAAAGAGACGATACCATTGAGAATAAGGTGTATGACAGCAGAACACCGGGTCTGTTCAAGTTGGAATATGAAGGAAACTGTATTATATCATTGGCCAGTAAAATGTACTATTGTGATGAAAACAAATTCAGTTCAAAAGGGATTAACAAGAAACAAAATGAAATTACAAAGCAAAAGTATGTGGATGCTTTAAAAGGTAATTCTACTCAGGAATTTGTTAACAATGGATTCAAAGTCGAGAATAATCAGATGAACACGTATTCATTAACCAAGACAGGAATGAAATTGCTTAATGACAATGGATTCATAGTTGGACTCGAGACATTTCAAACTGATTTGTAAAAGCTTATTTTCTTATGGTGGATTATGAAAAAACTACAACTTGTACTATAATCCAAAAACTGGGTTACATCTGCATGGAAATTATGTTGGAATATCCATGCAGGATACTCCCAAGTGGTAATATGGTATAGTGATGATCCTAGTAGTTTCCACTTTACGCCTTCTAATTAACCCTCCTTTATTATCAAACAATCCACATGGTCATGCCACAAGACACAAACAATCAATTACTATAAAAGAGCCCATAGCTATCTCATTAATAAACAACTCTTCAAACTATTTCAATCTTGTAATTACTTTATTGCATCTTTTCACTATTCCTGAAAAGATAAAATCTGTTAATCTTGAACTATTGTGCAGCTTCACATTACACTTTTGGTTTGGTTTCTTCTGATAACTACAAACAGTTACAGATTATATCTACACTACAAACCCGAAGCTCACAAAAATCTGGCAATGCCATGGTCGTAATACCACATATATTACATTGCAAACTGACAACACCAATTGACCAATATCGAACCAGTTAATGACGCAGTCTACATCCGACTTTCAACAAGTGTATTGCTCCGTTTGTTGTACAATACACGACATGGTCGGTTGGTGGTATCATACAGCCATGCAACTGACAAGTGATTGCAAGTATGACTGGTGGTTACATGTACAAATAACACTGGTTGTTATCAGGTCATTGATGTATCAATCGACAAGCCAGTAACTGTTGATGTAATACCCAACACAGTACACACAAACATGCAGTACGCAATCAACGATGGTTGTTGACCCATTCATAATACTCGACAAATATCAACACACCAGAAAGTTTAAATTTATTGACACATCATCAATCTGAATCTGAACTCGACTCTTCAGAATCTGACTCTTCAACGTCTGAACTCGACTTTTCAACGTCTGAATCCGGCTCTTCATATTCCAAACCATAGCCTTTCATAAACTTTTTCACTTGCTGTTTGATACTGTCTACTACTTCTCCTAGTTCTTCGCAATCTTTTTTCATTTTTTGTTGAACTCCTGGGCTGAACCTTGCCCCAGGTATACTTTTGTCTTTGCCTTTTCCCAACCCTGCCCATTGGTTTAATCCACGAAGTACACTATTATAATAGGCTTGGCACATGTTCTTTTTCTTTCTTTCAAGCTTTTCAACTTTTTGCTTTAGAGTATCCAAGGTTTTCTGGTCTCTTTCGCTTAATACAACCGCTTGATTTGGAGCAGTATTTCCCGACTCATCTTCGTTCATTGGCTGTTGCTGGTCTTGATTGGAAGTGCTTGGACCGGGTTGATTCGTTGATTGTTCCCGACTTCGTTTTGGAGCACTTGGACCGGGTTGATTCATTGGGCGTTTTCGACTTCGTTTTGGAACACTTGGACCAGTTCGATACAAGTATTGCTGGCCTTGTCCGGAAGTGCCTGGATTAGGCTTATTGGTTGGGCTATGCACTTGACTGGAAGTGCTTGATGCCTGGACTGAGTCATTGCTATTATCTGAAACCAGTATTGCATTAGCGGTTGCTGCCGCGCTCAGTACGAATAAAATGTCAATGAACTTCATTAGATTGATGGATGGGTTTAGAAGATGGTTAGATGGGCAGATTGTTGATATTGGTGTTGATTATAAAACTGGACATACTCGGTTGTATTTATACTTTTTGTATATTAAACCAACCCTAACCCTTTTAGGTTAACCAGCAACACAGGGTTACTTGATTACTTGTAGTGGGCTACTCCCTATTCATAGCATCATATTGATCGATTTGATGATCATGTCGATTGAACTATGCTTTTACGACCCTTTTATCAGGTATATTGAAAAGCACCCTTCAAGGTGTTGTGTAGCCTTGTAAACGCACCCTTTTACAACCGTATTCATGTAAAATGGATCACTTGTATTCATCCTGAAATGACTGTGTATTCTGCATTGCAATATACAATAGTTACATGTTTGGTTGGTTGATGTTACACATTGACTGCATTGCGTGTTCGATATACAACAATCATCATATGACACAGTCAGACTATAGTGTTGAATCTACACTTTGTGCACTCTTAGTAATCATGCATTGTACGATCAACAAGTTTGAACCCACATTCATGTATTGTGTTGGACTGTCAATGTTGTCAATACAACTCTGCACACCCATTTGTTGTATTTTGAATCACGGATACAATTGCAATCTAGTTCAACAACAATAATTGCACATATCAGTAATGTAACTGTTGTTTGCATGTCAACACTGTTATTTAGTGGTCCATTTACGTCAGTATGGTTGCAAGTTGTTGTTATATCACGTATTCTGGACATGGGTTTGATATTGCACATCCAGTTCCATCATATTGTTGCTGACCCATCATTGTAATGCTGTATACATCAAACACTGGCATGTACTCATAACCATAACCACAACCAGTAAAATGACACTCGAGTTGTTTACTGTAGTCAATATATACAACCCAGTGCGACTACACATACTGGATCCAGTCTGTTGGTTGTTCCAGTTGACCTTGATTCACTTTTGACGTTTTGTCCGAGATTGACAATACAAATGTGTCGAGCTGAACCCAAACTACACGACTCGACTGTTTGTGTCAATTGGATCGTGACTGAACTATGCGATCATGATGTGTATTCAATCAATACCATGTATTACCAATACAATAGTATGCGTGATCATCGTGTATCAAACAACTACGATACACACTGGACTGATCCAATACATACACGGCTTGAACATATCACACAATCAAACATGGACACACCACATTAGAAATAAATATAGTAGCAGTTTGTCTATAATGAATTGTATTCAGTCGAGTTTATTGAGAGTCTGTTTGCGACTCTTGACAGTGTGGTGAGTGTTTTCAGGTACAGCTACTTGATTAGTTGTAGTTGTTGGTTTCCTTCTGCGAATAAATGTACCATCTGAGCCTGAAGTACTTGGTTGTTCAGGCAGTCTAACAGTATGCACCAAATTCATGATCAGTATCAATCTACACATCCACACATCAATATCAAACAACTTACTGTGATGATGGCCAGAGCACTCGATAATGGTCCGAAATAGTAGGATATCCATCAGTTGCGACTTCACATCCACATCCAGGACCAAACCCAATGCGTTTATGTGCTCGATCAAATGACAATTCAAGTCGGGTCATGAATGGAATACCAAGAATTGCTTTGTCATTTGAACCAGCTTTTATAGCAAATCTAACTATAATCCAACATGTACATTAGTCAGGTTAATCAAACAACACATATTGCATACAATTGTCAAATACTTGCAATCTTCAGAATCATATCTCTGTATATAGTCTCTAGGACCCAATTTGATTGTTACAACGGAGTTGCGATTGTCATCAGTTACGGGGGTTTGAGAAAACACTGTAATTGTAATGGTCGACAGCTTTTCCCAATCGATATTATAAGTGGATTCAATCATTGGATGGTTTTCCCAAAATATGTTTTCAATTTCTCTTTTGCTGAGCTTTTTACTAAACATACTTTTAAAAATAATCGCATTACTACCAACAATAGCATCAACCAACGTAGCCACGACTACTTTAGGGAAAATCATATATGTAGAACATGTTTGTAGATATGAATACAAAGTACGTCCATTTTCCACAACTTGCTGGAATTCCTCGGGTAGATCCACTTGTTTGTCATTGACTAGTATATTCTTGATGTTGACAGTATGATGATCGGTTGTTGGTGATTGTATCCACGCAACACTTTTTCCATCCGTTCCGCATTTTGCAGTTATTTCCGTGTTTCCTATATTGATGAAGCTATCTGAAGTCATATCATACGGACATAGTTGAATACTAATCTCGTTATTGGGAATGACATTATTGCTGTACAAAATATCCATCGCAGTGATTCGTGAATGATGTTTTGATAACAAGGGATAGCCAAACCCAAATATTCCATCAAGATTTGGATCGATACCAACTAGATCTGCCGATTGTTTTTCAACTGCTATTACTGGTAAATTGATGTCAGTTATCCTAGTACCCGGAATCGTCACATCGGCTGTGGAAGTAATCCCATTATACTCATCGCCTTTGTACTTTATAGTAACGGGCTCTCCACTTGGAGTGTGTTGCGGAGTCAAACTCACATCGCTGCTTGAACTAGGAAGTGGTACGACTATACTGGAAATCGCTGAATCGACTTGTAAACCCAACTATTTTAAACAAGTGTGAGATTGATTAAACGTGGTGTAAGTTGATATCAAACTACAATGTATGACATGATACATACATCGACTCCATTAACATAGAGTTTTATTCGGAAACATCGGCTAATGTCACCACCCAATTCAACGGGTGATCGTTTTGACAGCCTATTGCTTGATTGACTGGTACTTTCAAAAGGTGATTCTAATGAAACTCGAACTGCAGCAACCGCTTGCAACGCAAATAGAACGCATTCTAGAGTGATCAGCATTGTATCAAGTAGTGTGATGAAAATGGGTTGAATCCGGTAGATGACTGCCGTTTTATAATGACGGCAACTTCAAGGGTGACAATCGGCAATCTCCAAACGGATATTCTGACAAACCCAGAAACACCCTGTAGGGCGAATCAATATACAAGCATCGTTGTTGGTGTATGATCAACCTCAGTAGTATATTGTGTTGATCTCTCCAATTGCGATCATGTATCCAGTGATCAGATAGTATCAAATTGTCACCCTGATTATGGATATTTATCATCACACATACAATCCATCACCACAACATATACTGTCACTGTATACCAAATATTTGACTGATTGTCCAATTGGTCATGTATTTGATTTGTCCGAGTGATTCAAACCATGTCAAAATGGTTGTTGAAATATAAATATATATCATCCAAAGTTGATTCATATTGTCGCTAGCTGTAATCTGTTGATCTGTCAATGTGTGACCATGTGTCAATGCACACAGTAAACTTGAAATCAACTTGCATAGTTGTCAATGTTCAAATCAAAGCCGCAAAGTTTCATTCTATTTATCATCGTTCATTGTTCATGGCTCATGGACAGCTGATCAATAAATCACATTCGACATATTTGACATGATTGTTTTGTTGGACATATTTCAGTAGATTTGTTTAGTTACGATTTCAATCAATTCAACAGCTTTGGAAATAACAGTGGTAGCGTAGTGAATGGTTTTAATAGCAACAATGCATATCGATTTTGCAAGATTCATATTTTTGATGTAGAAAATCATGGTTTGTAACAACTATTTGTTGTGTATACATCATAAACTATCAACCATTTGGTCATGCATCAACACCAATGTACAGTGTGACATGGTATGTTGAATAGATTCAATGTTGATTCAATATTCCCAATATTCTCAATACTATAAACAACATATGGTCACCAAATAATACCAGTTTTTCAACCGATGTTCACAACTAAATTTGCTCTGAAATTGTCAAAATAACAAGTTATCAGAGATGAGCATCAAGGTCAGAAACCTAAGAGTGATCGCATTCAAGTTTGAATTATCAGGAGCTATTTGTGCGGGACTCATACTAATGTTTTAAATGGATCCTGCCGCTATGCCAAGATCGGATAGTAAAGTTAAATAGTAACCACGATCAGATAATGCCAGTTATTGTTTAACGTTTATTGGATGATTCTTACTAAAACTTATTATTACCTTTTCAGGAATGGTAAGATGGTTCTACAAGAAGACTACAGAAAACTCCAGCGAAAACAGATGTAAGTTGTGAATTCCATTGTTGCTTGCCAGATCAACTGCCAAATAGTGTATAGAGAGCATCCTAAGCCAGTCATATCAATAATGAGGAATATGACATCAGCAATAAATGGATGATGATATTCTTCCACTTCATTGTCAGTCCCAAAAAGACAGTGACAGAATAACCAAGTCCTAAACCAAATGAAAAGCAAAAACACAAAATGCATTGGTCCAGGTAAGTCACTAAAGGAATCACTATGATTGTGTTGGTGATTGAAACTTGAGCTTCTTCTAATACATCCTTCAAATCAGAGGCTCTTAATATTTCAATAATCGAGTTTCCTATTTTCAAATCTAAATTGCAAATAGAAGTCTGCAAAGCAGGCATAACTGCTTCTTTTATCGCACATTTCAGAGCTGAAATAGTCTTGCCTTTAAATTGGTCAATAGTGAGCAGTGTATCAAAGTGTTGGTGTTTTGAAGTATAATTTTGTCATTTTTCAGTTTATTTGAGGAAAAAAAACTTGAAAAAATGACAAAACTTTGGGTCAAATTCAAGCCAAACAACGCTACAAAGGTATCTACTGAAGACTGCGAGATTGTAGATGACCTTCTTAAAGCCTGCAAGAAGGAGCTCTCTCCTCACTTTGATTCCTATGCAATTGACCAACTCTCCCTTTCCACTACGGATGGTGGTACTCCTTTACAACCAGACGACCCTATTCCTGCTCAGAATACAGCAAAGACTCCTCTATTCATCACTGTTGCAGACAGTTCTTTAGGGAGTCGCTCTTTGTCAAAATCTAGCTTAAAAGCTCCTCATCCTAAACGAAAAGAAAGATGGGAACAACTCAATGAAATTCTTGAAAAGAACAAAAGGAAATCCAAGGCGACTGATTCAACAGCATATTCGTATGTTTCTTGGAATCAGGTCAAGGATGTACTACGAACTACTCCTTATATCCAATCTTCAAAGGCTATTCCAGATACTCAATTCAATATTCTCACACAGTATTTGTCGTTTGCCACAAAGTGCTTTGGTTCAGTTATATCATTCATGGGACCTCAGAGACTTCATTTGATTGCACCAATCATCATTTGTGTGTGTTTCCTGTTCAACGGAGATGTTCAAATTGAAGTAGAGGAAGATTTGAACGGAGATTTCTTGAAAGCTCATGGCCATTTTGAATTTGTATTACGTCGTGGGAAGAAAAGAGTTTATATCGTCGAAGCAAAGAAGGAAGATATGGATCAGGGAATGACACAGAATTTGATTGGATGTGAAGTAGCAGCAGAGATTGGTCATTTGGATTCAGTCTATGGAATTGTTACCAACTATGCGCAGTGGAGTTTCTTGCGTAGTCTTGATGAAAAGATTGAGATGGACGAATGTTCCATCAAGTTGTTGCCTGGAGGTGAACCTAGTACAGATTCTCTTGTCGATATCACTGGAAAAATCTATGCTATGCTATCCGATGAATGAAATAAATGTGTTTGTTTTTTAACAAAGTTATAATTGTAATATTGAGGCTTATCAAAACCTTAAAATTGTAATATTAGTTTATAATTGTAATTTCCATTGTTTACTATAAATTCCATTCAAATACTAGTAGTAAGGGTAGAGCACCGAAGAATACCGTTTTTGATTTCCAGCCGGAATTCCCGCTAAATGTATAATAGGAGCTATGAAGTCGGATTAAGAAATATTAAAATCTATAGTAGATGTATAAAATGAGCGAAAACAAAGAAATTATCATCCAACATACAATTCAAATCGACAACCTACGATGTATCATCTGTTTTGAATTCATACACCCTCCTTTTTACCAATATAATGGTGCACTGCATTTTGTTTGCCTTGTGTGTTCAACGAAATTTAAGTCTGAGAGCTGTCCATCCTGTAGAGACAACAGCCTGTTTAAAAACAAACTACTGGAAAGAGACTTACGTGAATATCTAACAGAATGTCTTCATTCTTTATGTGCAAATTCTGTGTTTGAATGGAACTTGGAGAATCACGTAGTGACTTGCATTTACGCCGCATCTAAATGCTACTTTTGTGAAGAAATGGTGAAACCCGAAGATTTTAAAAGCCATATCATTACAAAATGCAAACTATTGGAGTGGGCCGAAAAGAACAACCGAGAAACAAAAGGTTCGCTGGCACTGTTGTCACACTTACGGTGGAATTCTAACAGAGTCAAAATTATCAATACACATAAACTACAATCCAATTTTGTGGTTATTCTGAATGAAATGATATTACTAGGGAAAAGGTATGAAGATAAATGGACAATGGTCGTGCTCTCTCCAAACTCAATGCGAGTTGATGCATACTCCAAGTATCCATCAAATAAAGTCTTTGAACTTCAATCGATTCTAACGATCAACTCATTCAGGACGTGTAAAGAGTTACCGGCATTAGAAGATCTGGCAGCCATCCAACAAAATGTACGAAAGACTGAATTTGTACAAAGTTCATTTGATCGTGAGGATGAAGATTCAAAGTCGTATGTTAGTGACGATGAATTTTTTGGTGGGCTTGTTCAGCATCCTTTTTAAAAATGTATTTCTTTTTCTATGGATTCCTTGGTCAACACGTCCAACAATTTTGTTTGGAGTCGCTTTTGTCCAAGCATCAAGAAATGCAGTAGGTCTGGCTTTTTCCAACTCGATTTGATAAACTCTTCTGTGTCTTCGGTTTGTTCTAATGTGCCATTGATTTTCGCAGCATACACAATTCCATTGCGCGCTGTGTATAAATACTTGTCGTCTGAATAGTATTTTTCATCTCCAAGGTAGTACTTGATTTGTTCGTATCTGGATGACGACTTCACGTGTTTATTTAGTTGTTCTACTTTATCCTCTAATTCAGCTATACGTTTTTCATCAAAACAGAAGGATTAAACCGTTTGGGATTAGCAATTTTCAGATGTTTGTCATCGACATCCAATGCAAGAGGTTCTTCTTCGCCGAAATATGGAGCTGCTACTTTGGAAAGAGTGTTATTTGTTGAAAGTTTCTCTTCGATAATATACTTGTGTTTATTCGCAGGGTCAAGGATAATTTGATTGATAGGAATGCTTCGGATATGCTTGGAACGCAGAGAGCAACTTGGAATCACTAACATTGATGTTTTATATTCAACGCAAAGAAAATAAATTTTTGGAAGTCAACGAAATATTCTTTAAAATGAAACCCAAATCTTTCTGTTATTAATCAACTTTACAATGTAAATTCTTCTATTCTGGCCCATTCTAATAGTTCCGACAGGAACCTCTTTTGGGTCTGTAACAGGACCATAATCAATCATCATATTTAACAGAAAGGATTCAATCGTATTGGTTTGAGATACACAAACAAAATAAGTTTCGTTTAATTCGTTTGAAACGAAAAAATAAACTTTTATTTTCTTGAAGTACATCAAATTTGTTGAAAATGAATAACCAATTGGACGAAAATACAAACAATGTGGGTCTTTACAAGGCCAACTATATAATGAGAAATGAAGAAAGGTCGATGGATATGCTGTTATCTACCGGAAGGAAGAGACGGAATGAAATTAGAGTCGATATTCAAAGTAATGTATTGCTGTATGTATGTATTGGTCAAATTGTAATACAAGTAATAGCAATGCATTAGTATGCATTAATATGCCAGTCAACAGTCATATTCAAAACCAAGTCAATAATATGTAATGAATGTCAAATCACATGCAAAGTTTAATTATGGATTCAAGTCGTGAAATTTCCATTTTGATGAATTGATTCATTTTTCCCAAATAAAATCCTAATGAACAACTCAACTCATCACATATTAAAACTACTACACTCCCACATACTCAAACGATCATTTACCACTACCAACAGTCATGCAGCAACATCCAAACCCCTGCATGGCAAGGTTCAAGATCATATCAGCAAAAACCACTTGCTGTATGGTGCAATGTTTGGAGTAGCTACTATTCTTGGTAGTTTCCTCTGTAGTCAGATCAAAGAGTCAGGGGATAGACTCAGGGCTGATATTGGTGAAATCAAGACTATGCTGACTCCGTTCATCGTCAAAGTCAAGATGAACAAGGAGAGACTTGATGACATTAAAAAGGACTTGCACAAGAGATGACGACTGATTGCTGATTGTAAATACACTAGCATTATTATAATATATTTAAAATAAAAACATGAATGTATCAATGACTGTAATCATGTCAATGAGACCAAAATCACTCATAATTGCCATGACCAGAGTGTTGGATGATCTGTGAATATTATTAGATGATTGTGTAGTTTAACTTGTAGAGTTGATTGTCTCATTTGTCTCACAGTCATGACTCACACTCATCATGACTCAGTCGTGTGTTCCGATTGAATATTCAACATCCGATCGTGTGAATTGAATAAATTCAATCAACACATTGCATGACTTGATATCAACACTGCAATACAATGAATTATCAATACCAAATTGTGTTACAAACACTAAACATTGTTGTTTGAATGTGTTGTATTCAATCCATAACAAACTACTAATCGTGTATTTTGAACCATTCATCCATATACAATAATGTGATGTGTTGTCAATATACAATAGTACACTATACACATGGTTGATGCAATCAATTGATGTGTATGCATGCATTAAACACAAGTATGACTGATTGTGTGTATCAAACTGGTTATTGATTGTTGTGATGATATATCGAACAGTTGAATATTTATAACATTACAATGTTGTATTCACATAAAATCAAACATTTGTATGTTGCAGTGATTGTCAGTATTTTGATTTGGAATAAAAAATGATCAAATGTTGAGTTTGCTGGACATTGTATTGCTCGCCCAATAAATATTACCAATCTTTCAATAAACAATATTCATCATATAATATAATCAAGCTGTAGTTCAAGCAAACAAAGATTGCATATCTCAGCAGTGCAGCTGTTTTACATCAATCACCAGGAAAATAATGTAGACTATATAGGTGAAATACTGAAGATCGTGCCAGAACAAGATCGATATCAAAATCAGCAAGTAACTGACACTAACCCAAATGAGAGACGCTGCCTTATATTTAATCGAGAGAGGCAGTAGATGATGGTGCAAAATTTTCATCAAACTGGCTATGGTACAGGAAGCACGATCAATAGATGCTTGCAATTCAAATCAGCAGGCAGGAACCATTTAACTTGATGAATCATCATTTGATATACCGATGGCTGTTGCCAAATACTGCCAGTCGTAGTAAAAAACAAAAATGTTTAATTGGTATTTATAAAAAAAGGTCCCACCGAGATTCGAACTCGGGTCTCAAGATTCAGAGTCTTGTGTGATGACCAACTACACTATGGAACCTTTTTTCATTTCAAGATCACATTCTCATATGTTCCAACTATTTTATAACTATACCTCATGGATCTCATTTTTTACAATCTCACAACTAATAACCGATAACAATGTCCCTTATTTGTGACTCAGTTTCTCGTTGGGCTTTGCCCATTCCATTGTTACTTCTCTCGACTCACAACATTCAAGTAGGTGTTATATATGTATTTAAAATTTACTGTTATATTTTCAAAACAAAACATATTTGTATCTTGGTTATTTGGAATAGTCGAGTATTCGTGGTCTTTCTGCTATAAACTGACTTGAATGACGGCTACTTTAATTTTCAATAAGCACAACGATTATCGTATGATGCTCACAATCAAACTATAGTTTTGAGCGTGCTCTTTTGCCCCTCTTAGCATAGCTATACATTGTACAGTCACCAAATCTGAAGCCAGATATTTGGTTTGACTGTTTTAATGTCTAGAATTAGACTCTACAATCCACCTTTGTTGTATCCTAAAATCACAGATATATTTTCGCTCTAGTTCAAGAGAACACTAACTGCATGTATTAGGAATGCAGCTGTTGTTTTTATGCCAATCACCAACAGGAAATACCAGTCAACTAAATAGTCCAGATGACACAATGCTGTCTAGTAAATGTGTTGGAGGCCAACTGTTTATTATTCACTGACAATATTACTTAGTGATCCATCCAAGTGAATACAACTGTTTAATACCAATGCATAATATCTGATAATTATGCAATTGAATCAAGATTAAAGTTTGACAGTAGATTTAAAGCCCATTCAATCCAGGTCAGTTTTGTACAAGTTTGACAACGGATATGCAGCAATCTCCATCAATATTACTTGACAGCAGTCAATCCGTAGCACAGATTCATGGTGTTGAAAAGGTACATCTTTCATGCAACTCATACCCAATCCTTGTAGCATTTGAACTAAGCTGATTTTCCATATATTGTGATAGCGATTATTGAATGCCATGTCACTGGCTAGTCAAGCTATATCACTTTTGGATCAGCCGGAAAAAGACCAAGGAAACATCAAAGAAGAGTTTGAAACCAGTTGTGTCATTCTTGGCAATGTAATAACGGTAAGAACCATCCAACTTGAGACTGATTTCAGATTGCCATTAAAAAGCATACATAGTATCTAACCCAGCCTTGGTATGGCCAGGAAATTCATAGCGGGCTTCGGTCCTTGTTACTAAAGTTTGCTTCAACTGGCGTGCTGGATGCTGCTGGGCAACAACTCGAGTACAATATCACTACTGCTGGTGTAGAGAAAGACTTGGAAATTCTCACCAATGGAATATCTCTGCTCCGACATACATTGGATCCTGATATCTGACAAACTAATCCTCTAATGAATGACATTTATGATGTAACGATTGAAAATGGCACTTTATTTGCTAAAATCCTAGCTGGGAGCAATCTGGATCGTATGTTGAAAGAATTGTGTCTTGAAAACAAGTGCCAGTGCAACCTGACTGCCAATCACTAGGATAAATATCATACTGATGGCTCGCGCATCTGTCGCTAGTGGTTGAATATTCTTGATAAAGAAAAATGCTGGGATAGAAAAGATTAAAACACAGTAAGTAGCAGCTCTACAAGAATCAGCAGTGAATTTGGCAAATATATCGAGTTCAATTCAAAAGGATACTCAACTTGATAGTGCAAAGGCAGCAAGAACAATAATCCACCGAATAAGGTCACTTTGAATAATACACAAAAGCTAAAAACAATTTAAATTAAATTCACCAAGATCCATAGCATAATCATGTCAACTATGCAATCATACCGAAACAGGAACCCAGATAGCTATGCCATAACCATACACGTTGATCATATCAAACAGCCGAATAGTAGCAATTCCAAAATATTTGGCGATGCCCCACAATAATGCAGGCAATAGTAGTACATATGTATACACAACAGCACCTGCAAACGACAACATCGTCATATCATATTCATATTTCTGGTTGGACCACGCTTTGGCAATCGACTCTGCCATGGTAGAAGTTGCAAACAATGTAAAAATAACTGTAGTTGGGACCCAAAATGGACCGTAAAAGTCTGGATTTTGATCAATTAATTCCATAAATGACTTCATGGGCATGATGGTCGTTATGATCCTGTTACCAACATCCACAGAGTCAACTTGAAAGTATTGCATCCAGTATTCAAATGTCCAGAATGCGCTTGTAGTTGCGACTGGCTGCTGTTCGGAAATTTGATTTGTTGATGGCTGGATGTTTTTGGGCATGTTGCTGGGTAATCCTTGTGAGTTCATACTGGGACCAGGTGGATTTGAGAATCCAAAATTGTCTAGTTAAATCACGGTTTAGATATACAACCTAGAATTCCAGTTGCCGATAACACTGCAATTCAAATAATAGCCGAGATCTAATGTACCTCTTTCTGCTTGGTGTGAGGAGCGAGCAGGCATAGGACTCTTGACAACCTTTCCAGCAATCAAATCAGCTTCTGCACTAGAAAGCACAAAATCTGTCAAGGAGGAACAGCACAATTAGCATCAGGACAGTTAGTAACTTGGCTCATGGCATGAATCCAACAGTAGTGTATCAGCACAAGATATTTGACAAGAATAGGATGCAGTGTTTCCGATATGGCTCAGCTGTATCGCTAGCAACCAGCGACTCTTACTTTGAAACTCGAGTTCTGTCTGAGCATCATGGCCCTATATAACAAGACGTTTGGGTAGATTGAAGATAATCAATATATCAAATGTATTGCAATGTACACCAAGGATTGAACAGGTTATGCCCGACTTTAAAGCTTAGACTATCTTGTTCAATAAAAAGTCTTATATCAAGGTAGTAGACATACAGGTTCCATATCCAACAAATGGTCAATTGAGTCTGTGCGAGCAGGAGTATGGCTACTCATTATCAGACTGTTGGTTGCAAGTTGGACAAACATCAAAGTCGATCCCATTACGCTGAACACTGGATTCACGCGCATTCACGATCTCATTCAACATTCTCGAGTCGCTGGGATTGTGCATTGCGTTTATAAACTATAAAAATACTAGTGTGGATTAGAGCATGGTTTAGAGTAATGCACTGTAACCGACTTGTGAAAAAACGAAATTTAGTATAAATTGCCCCATCATGATCAATCCAGTACAACTGAATGGTTCATTTTTATAATACTCCACACAACCATCAAGTTACAGCCATATTTGCATAAAATGGAACACTAAATAAAAGTTTTGTAATGAACATTCAGTCATGTTTGATCGAGTCAATGTACTGGACAACATTGTGTTTTTTCGAATCGTCGTGTAGAAACAGTTTGAGTGTTTAGCATTTAAACATGTCCTTTTATGTATGAATCTCTACTTTCTATAATACATTGTCGTCAAATCATTTATGAATAGCTTGACAACTCTGTAGTCATCAACACCTGGACAACAAGACGTTGTGAACGCACTTGTGGACTTTTACCAAGTGCAAATATCTCGACCAGCAATGCCAATGATCTTGATAACAATATTACATACAAACACCAACACTTGTGAGTGGCAGACAGATTGGCAAGAAATGTGTACAAGCTTTTATTGACAATATCTAAACAAATTCAATGTCTAGATTGAAATGGATGAATCTGGTACCAAACTTGACAATCGTACAATGTATGACTATTCAAACAAATCCAGAATTCAAGTTGTAAAGCATCAGTTTAAACTTATAGTTTGTATTATATGATGATCGGTGTGTTGAAAGTCAATTTGTAGTAAAAAACTGAACAAGTTGGCCAATATTTTACTCGAAAATAAAATTTATTTTACTTGAATCTGACAATAAATTTTATCAAAAATTCGGGTTTTGATTTCTTTCTAAAAACTGAATCTGAAATGACTGCATCATTGATTGGTAAAGTCATCTATTATATGCCATCTCTGATTCTGGTTGGTTGTTTTAATCATATACATTTCAATTAGCACTGCTTTCTGTTTCTGACAAGACCGGACTTGTTGAGTTGGCCACTGCTCTGCATGCCATGAATGTGCGCTTGATTGCTTCTGGTGGTACTTCAATGGCCATCCGCAATGCTGGACTTCCTGTAGAGTAAGCTTTATACATGAATGCATTGTATGTTTTGAAAAGGCTTTAACCTGATCATCAACTGCTTTAATTATTGCGATTATTAGCGATGTTGCTGATATTACCAAGGCTCCAGAAATGCTTGGTGGTCGAGTCAAGACTCTCCATCCTGCGGTTCATGGCGGCATCCTTGCTAGACAAACTCCCCAAGATTCAGCTGATATGCAGGCTAGAGGATATGAGCTGATCGACTTTGTGGTCTGCAATCTTTATCCTTTTCAAAAAACTATTACTCAGCCTGGCGTCACCATTCCACAGGCTGTCGAGGAGGTTGATATTGGTGGAGTGACTCTTTTGAGAGCTGCTGCCAAAAACTTTGAGCGAGTGTCGATCTTGTCTGACCCTGCAGAATATGCCGATATCATCAAGGAAATGCAAGTTGCATTCGCTTCTTCTGCTGATGAATCGGGTCGCAAACTCTTGCTGTCTGAAGAGCGTCGCAAAAGCCTCGCTCTCAAGGCATTCACACATACTGCCGACTATGACACTGCCATTTCCAGTTACTTTCGTAAAGAATTCTCGGGCAATGGCGATTGCCAGATGTTTTTGCGCTACGGTGCCAATCCTCACCAAAAACCTGCCCAGGTGTACTGCACTAATGGTGCTCTCCCATTCAAAGGTATGCTTGATTCCATTCTCGTTTATTTAAATTTGTATTTTATGGTAGATTCAAATTGATAACCACATGAATGCCTATGTATTGTATTTGACTGGCACTTTATTTTCATCAAGTTTTGGCTGGATCTCCCGGATATGTCAATCTATTGGATGCTCTTAATGCATGGCCTTTGGTCAAGGAACTCAAAAAAGCCTTGAATCTTCCTGCTGCAGCTTCTTTCAAGCATGTTTCTCCTGCTGGTGCAGCCGTTGGCTTTCCCTTGACCGAAGCCGAAAAAAAGGTTTACTTTGTTGATGATATCGAGAACCTGTCACCTCTTGCTACTGCTTATGCTCGTGCTCGTGGTGCAGATCGCATGTCCTCATTTGGTGACTGGATTGCTTTGTCGGATATTGTGGATCTCCCCACTGCTCGGATTATTTCTCGCGAAGTATCTGATGGTGTGATTGCTCCCGGATACGAACCCGAAGCACTCGCTCTTTTGCAAAAAAAGAAAAAAGGAAAGTATACTGTCCTGTCCATTGATCCAGACTATCAGCCTGGTGAGATTGAGCGTCGTCAAGTTTACGGTCTTACTTTAGAACAGCAGCGCAACAATGTTGAAATCACCAAAAGTATGTTTGCCAACATTGCTACCAAAACCGTCAAGACCGTCACTGATGAAAGCCTTCGTGACTTGATTGTTGCTACCATTGCTTTAAAATACACCCAGTCCAATTCTGTTTGCTATGCAAAGAATGGTCAAGTTGTTGGTATGGGTGCTGGCCAGCAATCGCGCATCCACTGCACTCGTCTTGCTGGCGACAAGGCTGATAATTGGTGGTACAGACATCATCCTGACATTCTTGACTTTAAGTTTAAGCCTACTGTCAAGCGGGCCAATCGTGCCAATGCTATTGACCTGTATATCAATGATATGATCGAGGACATGAACGAGTGGTCGGATTTGTTTGAAGTGGTTCCTAAACCATTTACTGATACCATGAAGCGTGATTGGAAAACCAAAATGGACGGTTTGGTGGTGTCATCTGATGCCTTTTTCCCCTTTGCCGACAATGTGCAGCGTGTGTCTCAGTCTGGTGTACGTTATGTTGCTGCACCTAGTGGGAGTGTTATGGACGAGGCTGTTGTTCAAGAGGCCGAAAAGAATGGCATTGGATATGTTTTTACTCCGTATCGCTTGTTCCACCACTAATATATCTTAAAAATGGACTTGCATGCAAAATCTGATTTTTACGTCATTAATTAAACATTATGGGCTTATATCCCAATTTGATTTTATTGTGAAAATTGATATTCATTGATATAAACACTGACAGAATTTACAGTTGTGTTAATATCCATATCATGGCTTAGATTACTCCCATGTAATAGTACACTGCACAGCCATTTCAACTCATCAAATACCCTCAATTCAAATGATAAAATATGTCAATATTCATCATCTAGCATATTGATTTCAAGTATCGAGCAAACAAGTATATGACAGGGTGAACTCAAACCAGAGATTCCATAGCAATCATCAAGTTATACACGAAATTAAAACAGTTTATACGCTGTACCATCAAAGGATTATCCAACTATAGCCACAGCGCATAATCTGGTAAAATAGTTTTCACATCAAACCACATTGGTTGCTGGCTTTGAATGGAAATTTCTGATTTTGGGGTTTGACTTTATATTGAGCGATTCCTGCAACTACCATACTATGTCTTGCATTCTTGTTGGACTCACTGCTATCAAAGTTGAGCCTGATTCTTTCTCTACCAAGGACTTGACATGGTGCATGTTTCGGGACATTGTCATTCTTGCTATTCATTCCATCCTCATTGCATTGTATGGCAAAGACGGCTGTATTAAGGATGCTAGCTCAAACAATGGCCCATTGTCTTGGCTTATTTTGGATATGTCATTGACAGCCTTACGTCTGGTATGTCTACCGTTGTACTCCAGTTCCTACAAATTGTCTACTTGTGGTTCTTCCCCTCCCTGGCTCAATGTACATGTTGCAGGGAGGGCTACTGCTTGGATATAAGGATCACATGGCTTCTAGTCAACTTTCATTAGCACTATATTTATGAGAATGGAGTTGTTGATTGTAGAATGGGTAGTCCATATATAACACATCACTTACTGCTATCCTGTTCCTAAAACATGTTGAATTGTATTGAGCAACCATCATTTTGACCCTGAATCAAGCATTGTTTCAGTATTGCAGTATAATGTGACTTGGCAACTAATTACCCTTATTTAAAACGCTTTAAAACCTTGTAGGTTAAGAATCCAATTCACTATTTTGCTAATCGAGCACTGGAACGATCCGGTTCGCAATGGCGGAATCCATCACTTGTTGGATTTGGATTTGTGGGCACTCTTTTCTACAGCCGTTTTTGTGGAATGCGTATTTTTACTATTATCGACTGGTTCACTTATATTGCTTGGATCTTTGGCATTTCAACTGTCCGTACTGACTCTTCTTGCCAGAACCCCATTGCGATCGCTGTGCAATGGGAGCTTACGGCTGCTACTATTGTTTATTTTACATGTATTGTGTTGTTTGCAACTCTGTTTCTTCTCAACAAAACTACTTTGGGTCATTGCTTTCCCGGATTTACCATCAATAACTCTCGCTGGCCGGACGCCTGTCCTACTTTGCTAATTGATCGAACACAATGGCGTCAGGCTAATGAATCTGTTACCGACTACCGTGCTAGACGACGATCCATTTTTTTAAACCAAAACCCCATCACTCAACAACCAACACGTATGCAGACAGCTTTAATGAACAGAGGTCTTTCTGTAGAAGAGTTGAACCAACTACGAACGTTTGTATACTCTAAAGAGCCGGTCGCTCCAAACGAACCCACTCAAACTTCTGACGATTTGTCAAAGGCTGATGACAAGTGCGTAGCAGCGATTGTGGTGGTTTCTGAAAAAAACTCAAACAACTTGCCACTTTCTGATGTTCAGTCTAGCAAGTCTGACAAGACTACCAATGTTCAATCTGAAAACGCCACAAATCCTTCAAGCGACGCTGCAGAGACGACTACTACAGATGATCACTCTGCAATTGAGGTTTTGGTGCATGGGAATGGATCGATGCAACATAGTGCACTGGATAGGCAAACAACGGACACTGCCAAAATGACTCCCCACAATCTCTGTGTAACACCAGACCAAGTTGACTCACTGCACGTTATAAAAATAGACGACTCATTGTTGTCATTGCACGCAGTCGCTTTAAAAGTACCGCATCCAAAAAGTCCAATCGAGCCATTAACACCAGACACTGTATCTAGAGATGAGCATGTAAATAAACCTGAACAGGAACGAACTACGGATCAAACATGTGCTCTTTGTCTATGTGACTATGAGAACGATGATTTCTTGCGGGAACTTCATTGCATTCATCGATTTCACGCAGAGTGTATAGATGAATGGCTGATTGGTAAGAAACGAACGTGTCCAGTTTGTAATCAAGATGCTCTTGGCGTTTCCTTTCAGCAACGCTTAAGAGAATCTCTTCCTGCAGTTGCCAATCCCACACCACTTACGGCTGCTGCATATCCTCCATGGCTAGAAGATCGGTCAGCACTAAACTCTGTCAATCATAACCAGGAAAATAGTACTCGCAGATATGCATCCAATATGGAAATTTCCCATACAGATTCAGATTCACCACAACCAGCATTGTCAAATGATTCAACCACGCCTGTGCCACCTTTGCCATCTGATCAAGTTACAGGTGTTTTCCCATCTAGAGACACAGTTACTCTTGCTCACAATGGTACAAATTCATCTGCACTTCCTGAAGATTCTACATTTACTACACGACCATCTCCACATGTCAATAACTCGCAAACTGTACTTCGCAATTTTTTTGAACAAAATGCCAATGACCGATTTCTGCGGTGGTTTAGGCCATCTCGCAATACTCGACAGGTTACATCACATGGAGCATCCAACACACTGCCGTCTATGCAACAGACATCTACACCCACTGACACTCTGGTACGTATCAATATGGATACTGATCGGTCTTGAACAGTTGCTTTTTATAGTTGTCAATTTGATGAATGCGCATTAGCTTTAAACAGCCAGAATATTCAAAAATTGTATATTGCTCTTTGTCAATTTGGCTCCCATTTAATAGTATTACTTTTATATTGTTGTGTAATATATGATAAACATCTTGCAAATAAACCATACTTTTAATATATGCCAATCTAATACTATGGCAGTTTGGGATATGCATTGGCAAAGGTTGAACTTGATCAAAGGCATGCACCTCGAGGATACTGTACAATCAAGTATTTTATTCTACGTGAATACGCCTGTAAAAGAGTGATGACTGTCCACTCAGTTTAAATAATCGAGATGCGAGCTAACTTGTTGGCGGATTTAAAACAATTTAGCGACTCACTGCTGGGGTTTAGCTATGAAGTCAATTGCCTTGAAAGGCAAAAAGCGGGGTCACCCCGGACTCGAACCGGGAACCCCTCGCACCCTAAGCGAGAATCATAACCCTTAGACCAGTGACCGCTTCAACAAAACTTTGTTTTATTTTTATATATTATCAATATGATTCATAAATTTTTTGAGGTTGGCATCGATATTAGTGCTAATTTTGATCAGAATAAACTAGTACCACGACTGACATAAATGAATATACAACATATCTATTTATATTTGAACAATCCAATTTTATCATGTTTGAAAACACTTTGATGGCATCAAGCAGATTACTGTTTCAACTTTTCAAAACGTGAATTCTTTGTAAAATTACATGATTGTTTCAGATTAACGTAGACTCTATAAGTGGAACTCTGAAGATCGTGTCACAGCAAGATCAAACAAATAAAGTTTCTCTATATTTAATCAAGAGAATTGGCAAATTGTTTAGCAAGCCGACTGTCTCGACAAGCCAGATTATCAATGCGATACAAGAGATACAAACAATAAATGCTCATACCATTCAGTCAATAGATTAACAGTTTACCGATATTTGAAAAACAATAACATCAAGGAGAATGACTGCTGATAATTTCTCATCCATCTCTCCATTCTTACACCGTTTATCACCAGCCGTAGGCGGCTCCAAAAACACAATACTGTCCAGTAAACTGAACAATCATTTCGCGAGATCAACTGTTTATTATACACCGACTCTTATTTAGTGTTCTATTTCATATGGATATGGCGGTAATATGAAAACGTCACTAAAGTATTTACGAGGTTATAAGCGCCGTAACACCAACAGATATAATAGCAAGCACCGAAACAATACTGCTATACTGTATAGACGAGCCATTAGATTTCTTGGGTGCAGACGATGATCCTGGCGAGCTGGCTGATCCAGAAGTGACAATTGTGCCTGTAGTGCCAGAGTTTCCACCAGTTGAAACACCAGTGGCAGCTGTTGATCGTGGTGCTTCAGGCTGAGCAGCACCAGTTCCATCCGTTGACCAAGTAGAGACTGGGTTCATATTATCGTCATAGCACTGAATATCAATATACTCATAGACTGACGAGACAATACCGTTTTGATCGTACTGAATGGGTCCACCTGTCCAGCTACCTTGAGTAGTACCGTCCCAAATTGACACTTGAACACGCGAGGCAGACTCGGGAAACCAAAACTCTCCTGGAGGCAAACTGCCTGGCTGGCCATGAGACTCACTCTTTAAAAGCGTCTTTACTGTTCGGCCATCAACCTGCCACAAAATACGATCGTTTTTCCAATCGATTGTGTATTCATGAGCACCGGGAGAAATAACACTATCTATTGGACCACCATGCAAGCCCTATCCAAGTTGAAGGATTAGACAATCAGGTTTTAGCCAACACACCAGTCCTAAAAATAGATACTCAACTCGTTCTAGTTTGGATGTCTTGTATGTAAAAACATTGGTTTCCGGGCGAGAAACATCCTTTCCAAGAAACTCCCAATCAATTTCGTCCTGTGTATACTCGGAACTATTGGGAATAGGCGCCTGACGATCGGACCATGTAACAAGCGTGGTAACAATACCTGGAGATTTGGCGGGGTTTAGTTTGGCAGTGATTTTACCATATCTTAAATACCGAGTGGTTGAAACCAATACACCATCGGCTAGCTTGGAAGGATCGGCGTTCTTAACTAGGTTAAGGCTTGCGCTGCCATTGGTACCGTACGTCATAGATCCATAGCTATGAGTAAAATCGTACGCGGCACGATCAACATCGTATTTTTTGGTTTCGTCTCCGTGAAGTCGAAATATGCGCTTCTCATTAAATTCAAGTCGACCACTAAGACAGTTTCCTGTTTTGAAGCCGGGAGGGATGTTGACTTTTCCGACCTGAGCCAGGACTACTGATAAGCTAGTAGCCACAACCACTTTAAGCAATGCAATCAATTTTGAACAGTGAACCATGGTGCAAATAAATAGACTTTAAAGTATCTAGTAATGAATTTGATTTGTGGAAAAATCAATCTTTTGAAAAATAACAATTCCTGCAGCAGTAAACCTTGGAAAGCTAAACCAAAGTGTATCTAAACAATAAAATAGATTTGAGCCATTAAAATGGGACAATAGGGTGAGGCTATATAAGGCAAACATGATCATCTAAAAAATGGTAGGGCTGTATGTAGTGGCTCACTTTACATCCAAGTGGCAGTTTTTAATAACGCAAGTAGTGGTGGCTCTAAGCTTTATAATAAACGATAGCAATATTCTGCTTGTGCCCAATAATTTTGCTGAAGGCCAAGGACTGCTGCCGTTTCAGCAATAACTTGTGTGTCCAGCGGCGTGTGGCTTAGTTGCAGTCCAGTGTCTTGAACAACATGCTGCTACGCTTTTGTTGCCGATCTCTCCATCCTCATATTCTTTGTTGCTAGCCGCAATAGATTAGCATGCATAATTTGGTATCCAAAAACAATGAATTGCAGATTCAACAGAATTAGAGTGTTGATACAACCACACTTTTCAAGTGTCATGTCTTTAATATGATGACTATTCAAGGGATATAAAGATAAAGTACAGCTGTATTCACTATTTTATTTTGTATCTTGCAGTCACTATTTTACTTTGAAACAATGGCTAAATATCCTTTCCATCTTGCTACTACAGATTGATTGCTTATTTAATTGTCAGTAGTATAGATGGGGCACCGAATGATACCGGGTATTTTAGTAGATAGCTCCTAGTAAAATCTATCGAGTGTTGTGAAAATGTTCATGGTGCTGTTAAAGCTCAAGTCCCTTTTGAAGTGATGCAAATGCAACAAATACCTCGGTCATACTCGTCTCCTGTACTTCATGACTTACAATACCAAGTTGCCGGGCTAGTTGACCACTATCACCACAGGTTTCCGGCAATTCCAAAACACGGAAAATATGCTCTAGTAACTCTAGTCCTATAATCATCTTCTCCTTGTCAGTCGACGCGGCCAATAGCTGTGTTTGTAAAGCTTCAACGCCAAGCTTTGTCATTTGCAATACAGTCGTTCCACCCACTTGTCGAGCTACTTGCCATGTGCCAGGTTTGCCAATATTTTGCAAAAACCAATCATTCACCACATCCACGGATTCACTTGTTCTTATCGAGACCTTGTATCCGCATCCGTAAACAGATTTGAGCCTCTGCGGAGTACCAATACATTGCATACGGCCATTGACAACAATGCCAATACGATCGCTAAGTGCTTCCGCTTCTTCCATGGAATGGGTGGTAAGGATTACAGATGTGTGTTGTTTGAGTTTGTTAATAATGGACCAGATGGATCGTCGAATGACAATATCAATGCCTGTTGTTGGTTCATCCAGGAACACGACTTCTGGTTTGCCAATGCATGCCATTGCCAAGGAAATCTTGCGCTTGTTACCACCAGATAACGTTCCCGTCTGCTTTTCAGCAAAATCACCAAGACCGACATCAGCAATTAATGCATCAATCTCCGCCTTGACAGATTCGTTTTCTGTATCCATGCCTCTAATTGCTGCCATGGTATACAAATGTTCTCGAGGAGTAAGTTTTTCCCACAAGCAATCAAACTGTGGACAAATCCCAATGATTTGACGAGCATGCGGATTATATTTGGGTAAGATCGAGTATAAACCAATGGTCGCGTAACCCCGAGTAGGACAAACAAGACCAATCAATGTGTTTAATGTAGTAGTTTTGCCACAGCCATTGGGACCCAAATAAGCAAAGCACTCGTTTTTACGGATAGCAAGCCACATGTCATCCAAAACGACCAGTCGCTCCGTCTGGCTAGGCATGAACCATTTTTTAGTCTTGTCTCGAGGTGTGGGCCTTGTAAACTCTACTCGCACATTTGACATACGAATTACATCTTCATGAGCTAGATCTGGATTGCTTATACGTTGCATCTCATGCTTCAATTCAGCATCCATAGCTTGAGACGATTCGTGCCCATTTTCGCAAAAGGCATTCAATGCATCGCCATGGATCGCAGCAGTGTCATTGCCAAGATATTTCACCCCTAATAGGGTTTGCTGAGCAAGACTAAAAGCCGCACTGAGAAATGAGTGTGAGTTGGTAAGATCTTTGTGAACGAGAATGGTAAGGATTGTCCAATATACTATAGTTTGAACAATCATGATAAGGGATAGTGGAAGCACTGGATTGTGCTGAAAATCACCCAAAGACACGAGATCAAATGGACTAGAGGCAATAGATGCAAGCCCAATAGCCTGAGTAGATGATTGAAAATAAAATAGGTAAGTATAGCAATACACCGAAGCAATAAGAAATTCATAACCTACATTAAGAGCTTGATAGAATCCAAATGTAGGTAAGAGAGCAGAAATGACATACATGAGCTCTGGATTCATCACATTTTTGGCAAGGAAATACACAAAAAAATAAGGAACAAAAACAACAATGGATATGCCTAGACCCATGGCTGCGCCAGCAGAATCTTGTTTACGGAATAGAAAGGCAAGACACGATCCAAGGGGAGAGCAAAGCAATCCAAAACAGAACATGGGTAAGAACCAGTTGAGATAATTGGTTTGAGTAAATGCCTTGACACCAAATCCATAAAGAATCAGGCTAGACACAACCAGACTGATCATATATGCCCACATGTCAATGACAAACGCACTCAGATAGTAAATATGGGGTGATAAGCCCATGGTAAACAAATAGTCCCGTTGTTTCTTTTCACGCTCTTCGATTCTGGACATGGAAAAAAACGAAATCATTTGAGCAAAAGCCGCCACTATAAATGTTGGGATGATGGTAAGCGAGACGTCATAGTAGAAACCACTAAAATCGAAAGAAGTAAACACGGCCCGAAACGACACTGATCCGGTTTGCTGGAGCAGGCTCTACATATTGTATAAAGTAAGTCACTTGATCCAATGTATACGACACATGGACATACCTGTTTGGCTTCGTCAGCAATTTGAATCATCAATGGTTCAAGGCCTTTTGGTTGATTTTCTTCAATAAACAGCTGGTACTGAAAGTCAAGCAGCCCATCCGAGGCAGGAAGTGTTGGGATATCTTGTAAGATAGCAAGCGCAGCGGGAATCAAAGTGGCATTTGCAACACCTCGATATGTGTTGACAAGAGTTGCTTGATAGTCGGTAATGGATGCAAACGAAACTAATTGAATATTGGGCTTGTCAAGTGCAGCAAATGAAGTGCGAATTGAGTTGGAAATAGCCAACTGTTGAGCAGCAGATGCCTTTGGAATGACAAGAGCAATAGATGGGATGCTTGATAAAAGCTCAGGAGTTGCTATTGACTGTGTATAGGATGGTATAGCTGGAGCAGTAGGAATGGAGCTCTGAATGCCAGTACTGATGCCAACAGCCATACCAACCATAACGATTGGTAACAAAATACCTTTTAATACGATGAAATGTTGGATTAGTGCATTAGAAGTTTGGTTAAAGATAGTATGGCATGAATGTACTCACTAGCCAAAAGAGTAGCGATGTTCCGACGGAACAATGTTTGTCGAAAATGCAGCATAGCGGCCATTTGGCCGTTGAATATCGGCATATGTAAAGGTAACAGTCGAGTGTAGTTGTGTTTATATTTCAAAAAGACTACTTTATGGATGTCAAATTCCAGTCATCTACTGAATAGCACTGTTGATTTAGTAAATCGCCAGTACGTGATGATCGCACTGACCAAAAGGGTATCACATAGCAGGATAAGAGTCAATATCATTGAATGGGATCAAGGTTTCATCCAATGATATTGCATGAAATCAGCCATCTCCTGCTTTTAAAGTAGTTTGTCATACTTTGGTGCTTGCATGGTCAACAAGATTGTTGACACGTCAAACCCGGCCCAACTCATCGCATGGACTGCTTTTCATATACAGACAAGCTGACCAAATTTGGTCTTCACAAATGGCGTTTTCTAGTTATAGACCACAGCAACAAATCTATCCACTTGAACAGACCTTTACATTGAATCAATCGTCTGCACTTGCTATGGTTTCTCCACAGTCATTAGAGCACACTTTTCAAACCAACAAAATCCATCAAGAAGACTTTCAACTGTCTGTCAAAGTTTCACTGTCAAAACAACTGTATGTTTTGACAAAAAAAGTAATTTTGACAAAGGTAATCGACAAGTATGCTGAATTTATCTGATGGTTAAAGCTACAGCTGACTTGTATTACAGCTCCGAGATAGGACATCTACTCTGGTTGCAATCCTCACTCCAGTCTTCATTCTATTTATTCTGTTTATTTTGAATGTTTCTCTGTCCACCACAATCTCTGGTATGTACTGCGTCCTTAATGTTAGCATAGTGTCGTATTGAATTCTGTTGTAATGCATTGTAATTTAGCTCCAGTACCAACTGCCTTGAATACCCTGTCATCGTATTGTCCTGACGGATCAGCCAAGCTTAACTGCGTTAGTCTAGGATTCACAAATTCTACTCCAATTGATGACATCGTTACCTCGCTCACTTCATTGGTTTTGGCTGCTGAGCCAGATGCTCGCATACTGAGCTTCTTATCAAAGGATGCCATATTATCTGCTCGTAATGCCAATCCAACTCTGTTTGTTGTTGGGGTCGAGTTTCTGAATGTATCAGATCTAACAACAGCATCTATTACTCCGTCGGTAAGCTTTAAATTTGCTTTCGCTCAACACTATGGCATTATGCTCCTTGATCTTTCCAACCGTGTGTTCTAATGATCTGCTGACGGTTAAAATTTAGATTACATACAACATCATCTCAAACAGTACAGTCATCTCTTCATACAGGGATGTTCGTATAGATACTGCAATTGCATATGTACAAACAGCCATCCTTAACGTATTTCGCGCAAAACAAAATCTTCCATCACTCAGATCTCCGCTTCTATCTGCACCGCTTTATCCCCACAATGGTGCTCCATTACTTGCAACCATTCGTGGTAAAGCAACCTCTGGCGTAGCTTCATTCTTGCCATACTATTTTATCTACATGCTGCAGCCTTTCTTTCAAGTACTGTTGACGACTCTTGTCAAGGAAAAATCTGAAAAGACAAAATCTGGGTTGATTATGATGGGCACCAATGATACCATGTACATGCTGTCCATTCTAATAGGCAACGCGTTGTTTAACATCGTTACCGTTCTCATTGTCGTACTGATCGTTATGGCTGGAGGTATCTTCAAATACTCCTCGGCATATCTACTGATCGTGCTACTGCTATTGTATATGATCTCGCTGATTCTTCTAGGATGTATTATGTCCATTTTTATCTCGCATATTCGACAAGTGTCTTCTATTAGCATGTTTGTTGCTTTTGGATCGCTCGCATTTTTTGGAATATGTCAGATATTTGTCTGGAAACTCGACCATGTGTATCTTGAGTACCTTGTGATGTTGGTTGCTCCTGTTGCACTTGGTCGATCTCTTGCATTAACCATGAGTGCCGAAAGTCAGGCTCTTGGACTTACATTAGATTCAATGAGCGATATTCGCGTCGGTGCTCCTTTTCACATGCTTGCACTTGACATTGTGTTGTATTGGAGTCTTGCATGGTATTTAAACAAGATTTTTCCTGGAGAGAATATTGCCACTTCACAACCATGGAGTTTCCCCTTTATCTCCAGTTTTTGGTTCTCTACTTATAAAAGTATTCCCTCACTCCAAGTACCCAGACACGCATTACAAGAGGATGGCTTTATTGAAAACTTTAACGAAGATCATATTTCAGATTCCGACCGCAATGTGCTATCCATTAACAATATACTGAAGGAATTTAAAGTCAAAGAAAAACCAAAGGATGCATCTTCTGATTCTAGCAAGGGGATCTTTGGCAGATTTTTTTGTGGTGCAGCAATGGAAACCAAAATTAAGCGTGCTGTGCAAGACTTTAATTTGAATTTACACAGTAGTCAGATTCTTGCACTACTGGGCCACAACGGTGCGGGAAAAACTACATTAATATCCATGATAAGTGGTGTTGTGTTGCCAAAATCAGGCCACATTTACGTCAAATCCAAGTCGGGCGACAAAGTGATGGATATAACGGATCCTTTTGCATTATCAATGTTTAGACAAGAACTTGGTGTATGTCCACAGTTTGATGTAATCTTTGAATCTCTCACTGTTCGTGAGCATTTAGAACTGTATTGTGGTATTAAGGGTGTGACGATTGATGGCCGAGTTGGAGATTTTATATCTAGTGGTCAAAAAGAGGCTGCAAATTTAAAAATGCAATATGTCGAGGCCATAGCACGCGATGTTGAACTGTATGCTAAACTAGATGCCTACATCAGTACTCTCTCTGGCGGTATGAGACGCAAACTAAGTGTAGCTATTGCGCTACTTGGATCTCCTCGTATCGTGTTGTTGGATGAGCCAACTACTGGCATGGATGTTGCTGCTCAACAACGTATCTGGTCTTTGATTCGAAGCTGCAAAAAGAATCGTGTTTTGATTTTGACTACACATTCTATGGAGGAGGCCGATGTTCTTGGTGACCGTATTGCTATCATGTCGAATGGCCATCTCAAAACACTTGGCACATCGATTTTTCTTAAATCGCAATTCGGTACGGGATATAGTATTGATTTTGTCAAGTCTGACAAAGCTACAATGTCCAATCAACTATCCACTCGGGCAGATTCAACAATTCTCAAAATTGTGCAGCAATTTTTTCCTGCTGCGTATCTTGAAACCGCAGTGTCCAGCACCACAGTCAAGGTTCGACTTGCCAAAGTACAAGATACATCAGACCGCGGAAATAGTGCTTTTACACCACTTTTTGCGGATATGTATCGGACTCTGCAGGTCGAGATTGCAAATGGAGAACTCGCTTCAATTGTGAATAACGTTGGCTTGGATTTAACCACTCTTGAACAAGTATTTATGCGCTTTAAAGAGGAAGAGGCAACTACATAATATCCAATTTATCTATTTTTAATAAACATACGTTTTGCTATGATTTAAATTCAAGATTCATTCGTATATAGCAGTTCTTGTTTGCACATACATACGCAAGTAATTTTGTAGTATTTCGTGTGTAGGATTTATTTTGAAATCAACCATTAGAGTGGTCAATAGTTTTGATTTTTTTGAAATTATAAAATGGTGGCTGTTAAGCAGAGTATTAGGAAATAAAGTTTAAAAACATTTTATTCATAGTGACTACTATTTAATGTTTATGATGAGATGGTCGTATCAATTCTGTCTAGTGTAGATCAGTAGAATGCCATACAAAGTGCGCTTTGAGTTTGGTCTCAGTTGTGACAGTATAAGATGTATGAGTTTGCCAATAAGACAACAAATGATTATGATCAATTCCAAAGCAAAGTTAAAACTTGAACAAAACTATTAATCATCATGCAAAAATGTAGCAAGCTTCATTCAGCGTGCCTGATGCCTCCGTTTTTCCATTGCAGTTGCTTGAACAGAAGATAATAGCCCCCTCAGCATAGTAGATCCACGTACGCTTGATTTCTCCAACCACTGCTCAAACTCTACTCGAACAGGATCAATAGCAGCTATACAATCATCGGCGGTCCCTGCACCATACATCCCACTGTTGAGCAAGATATCAAACAATCTTGTCCATAGTCCTGTTTGCCAGTTGCGCTTCAGCGGTCGTTTAAGTTTAAGCCGTGTTTGTTGGCCAAATGGTTGAGCATCCATGTCATTGACAACTTGCATATCGGTACGAAATAAAAGTAAATGTGCTATACTTGCAACCCCATACCAATCCGGCTGGAATTTCCAACAGCAACCAGTACGCACTTCAAGACACTCAATAGACTCGTCCACTGACACTGATCCGCCACGTCCCGTATTAGACTTTGCTGTAGGCACTGGAGTAATAAACAACTGTTCCATATCAAACATTTTGAGATCAATACTCCTCCCCCAATCGACCACCATTAGCCCTTTGCTCGACCAGCCACCACTACCGCCAGCTTGGTACTGTGCTTGCAGACTAGAAGCTTCACTTATATTTCTCTGTTTAGCAGAGTCGCTTTCAAACCGCAGCATGACGTTATCGGCTTTAATGTCTCCATGAATCACCCCAACGGCATGAATTCCAGCAACTATCTTTAGCATTTCAATTGTCCAAAATACAGCCAAAGCCTCATTGACGCCAGCACCATCAACGCCATAGGAGTTTGTAGATACAGTATTCAAACAATCAAGTATTGATCCGTATTTACAATGTGGAAGAAGCATCATGGAGCAGTTTCTATACATATACATGGAGTAGCACCATACAATAGAATCAAGCATGTCATCAGGAACACGGTGTTGAAGGGTGCATAGAATATAGTGTTCCCAGCTTGATGGCGGTGACTGAATCTTGAGAGCATATATATGCGGTGTAAGTGTAGTATTGTATGATTTCTTTTCTTCATAGCCATTAAAGTCATTACTAAAGCTATCGTCGAGAAGATTAGCTAGGTCTGCATCGCTTAATGGCGCATCTAGTTGGTCAAGATCGCGCTGAACAAGGTATACTTGGGCAAACGCGCCATTACCCAAATGACCAAGAACATTTAGCACGCCCACAGAGTCAAGATGTATGTCTGTGTACTTGTTGCGGCTCTTGTCAACCGGGAGAATTGCGTCAGAGTCGCCATGATCATAGATAGGAGACGTATTCTTTTGAGATGTAGATGGCGAAATAGCAAGAATAGTCTGCTGAATATTTTTGTCATTTGGATCACAAGGATTGGGAACATCAATAATAAGAGCTTGGTCATTGTCTTGTGCTTGCATAGAGTATCCAGTCATGGCATTTTGAGGCAAACACGGTTCAGCTACTGCTTGATGGGACATGTGTAGATTACGCACGCAGTTGCTATAATCTATATCTGTGTCATTCATAGAGTGAATAATTTTATTACCGATATAGCATTTTTTCTCCCTAGACATGTTATCATCGTCAAAAATCGCATGAGTCTGTTTAGTGTCAGCAGTAATATTTAAATCGTCAGATGCAGTGTCAAGGGGTCTTCGTTTATATGCCATGGTATCATCCACCTCTTCTAAAATAGTTGAGATGCCAGATAAGGTAGCTTGGCTGCAAACAGTACTTAGCCCACCAATTGTGCGATCAAGTTCACTACTAGCCTCGGTAATGGGCGTCATTGGATCGAGAGTTTGTCCAAAAATCATTCGAGCCCTTGAAATGGTGGTCATGTTTCTTTCAACATTGATGGATTTGTCTTGCATCACGTCGCCACTTCTAACTGATGAGTACGGTGTTGAATGCATAAGAAGTGAATTTTCAGATGTGGGTCGAGTATTTGCACCATGAAGTGGTAATTCGTCAGCCAAACCAGATAAAGCATGTTGACTTGCATTCTTCAGCCCCTTGTTTTCACGTAAAAGAATAGAGGTAGCATGATCAGTTTTCAAAGACTGCATGGGATGAGGTGGCAGTTGTTGTGCTGATGATGACAAATTACTGCCAAATACACGTTGAGATATAGGAACCAAATCGGCCTGATCATTCATTTGCTGCAATGTACTGCCTTCGTTTTCTTCATCATGAAATACACCAATTTTGAAATTGGCAGATGTGGGCCGATATATTTTGCTTGATATTGTTTCTTCATCATCGTCCCAGTCAGCACCAGTCTCAGATATTTGAGCGTTTTTAGGATCATCAGCAGTGAGCGGTACACTAAACATTTTGAAAATATCTTCCATTGCTGCTTTGGTGTTAATTGTTGGTGATGAAATTTCCTTTGCTTTTGAAATATTGTGTTGAACAAAAGGCCGAGATGATTGTTGATGGTTTGTGGAAATAGTAAAAGGTTGAGTGGACAATCCAGCATCTCTTGATCGACTTGATTGGGGCTGGGTATTGTTATTCAATCTCATAGAGATATCCATTGGTGCATTATCAATTTGGGTATTTTTCTGAGTGTGTGATAGTGGAAAAGTTAATTTTTGAACAAACCTATATCGTGGAATTTGAGCACGATATTCTTCAAAGGAAAGCTCTAGTCCATCAGCAAAAAATAAATCTTTTTTCCAAGCACATGCAAAATCTTTTGCTGCGTTAGACTTATTGATAGCGACAGAATTCGTTGGCAATACTGGTGGACGCGGTAAGGCAGGTTCTACAGTTGGAAGGGCTGCAATTTTATTGACTGGCGATAAATCACGATCTAATGACTGGAGCAGTGTAGTATGTTTGCTAGATGGAGGCACTTCGTGAAGAACTGTTTGATTTCCATTTGGGTTTATGCGTTTTTCAGGTTCAACAAATGCTTGCTCCAACTATACACATTTGAAAATCCCAAAATATAAAATCAGCACTTGAAGTCATAATAATCATAGTTTCTAAATATAGAAATAGTCGGCTTGGTAGTAACTCCAAACCTTGTCTTGGTATACTGGAATCTTTATATCGGCAGATATCGGTTTTTTGAGAGGTTGCTTTTGGGGAAAAGTCGCTCCAACCCATTTGGTAGGTTCAGGAACATTCTCTTTACGCCGCTGGCTTTCGCCGTCATATATAGGCCATGGATTAGATAAAGAAGTAGTGGGCATGACTCTATTTTCAAGACTAACAGAATCTGTATTGGGGTCAGCATCTACAAACACTTTAATTTTGCCTTGTCGTTGTCCAATAGCAGAGCGAGATGATAAGACTTGATGTTGCTGAGTTGCCGACTGGGATCTGGATGCAGAAGAAACAATATTTTCCAGCGGTTTTCTGGAGTCTAAATCAGATTGCTGGTTCTCATCAAGGGTCGGGTCAAGTTCTTCAGAAATTGCAGCAGTAGATCTTCGAGCCAAAAACTCTTTTCTTGAGCGGGTAAGTCTATCAACAGGCTGGGCATTCCTGTTGATACCAAGAGTAAGAATCTCTTGCGCTTCTTTAAATCTAAAAATAAATCAGACACGAATTGTATCAACATTAGATGGCCGACTGGAAGCGAGTCGAGTTATTCACGCTGGAATGAACAAGCTATGCCAAGATACAGATTGTTCAAACAAAAACTTCACTTACTTGCAACAGGTTTCCATAAGTGTAGCATACTCTTCATAATACAGGGCTGTCTGTAGTCCAATTTCGTTGACACTCAAGTACTTGAAAATATCGACAGGATTTGGGGTGCGTTTAGCAAGCCGCATCCATAGCATCAGATGGCGAGGATCGTTTTTGTAGCGAAAGTCCTTGCGAAAGCGACGAATGGCATTCTCTAAAACTCTCATGTAGGAAGGATGATCTTGAGAATAGTATTGTTCGACCCATCGGATGTAGCGATGGAATGGATCTAAAGGATCGTCATCTGAAGTGTCCGAAACAGAAGCAAGAGCGTCCTCCAACGACTGACGCTGACGTTCAAGATCAGCCATGTGTAACTGCTGCTGTACATTATATGTACTACTGGTAGCAGTGCATTTTGCTGCAGAGTCGGCAAATCTCTCTGCTAGGGCAGCTGCACTGCGACCACTCCGCAGTGGTTGAATGTTTTCCTTTTGATGCTCGATATCAGCAAGTTCTACAATAGGTTGCTGCTGCCATCATCAGTAAAAACGGTCATAATGTCAAGGTTAGACTTTAGATTCATGCATGGCGGTTGCAACAGCAAGATCTACTCACATCCATTGTCAGTATTCTTGGTTGAATCAGCAATTTCACTGGGAAAGAAACTAATTCGAGTCGCCAAGTTGTACACGAAGAGTTACTGGATTATTCCGTAATATTACCACTTGGACTGTATGGAATCTGTTGCATTATATGAATGTCTCGACTTGGTATCCATTTTGTTACCAAATTTAAAGCAAGTGCGTCTACTCAGTCACAGATCTAGTGCTACTGTCCTATCCATCTATTCATATACAGATTTAACCAAAACTATATTGCAGCTGAAAGTCATAGTCACTACACTTGTAAATCCAAACCATTTCCAAGCTGTAGTCGTTTATTGTCATCCAGATTACAGCTATATTCACGTAAAATGGAATATTAAAAGTATCTAATAAACAGTCCATGAAATGATAATTTACTGGACAGCATTGGCATTTGGGCTCGTTAGCTGACTGATCTTGTGGTGATTGGCATGGAAACCAATGTAATCTATTTTCTTGAACTAGAGCGCGAATATATCCGAGATATTAGGATATACGAGCTGGAACAGTCGAGTCCAATATCTAGGTTCCAACTTGGTGATTGTACAATGTATGACTGTCAAATGAGGAGAATCTTGGTTAGAAATCATAGTTTGTGTTGTATGATGAGCGGTTGTTTTGAATCGAGAACAAGTCAGTTTCTAGGAAACCACAAGAAATATTTCAAAGCAGAACAGTGACTGCAAATGTTTCAATTTGCGAGAGTACAACTAAAGCAATTCTTGCAAATTACAATTCAATTGTTAGTGTCCAACAGACAAGATAGTATTACCTATGTCTTGGAAGGGATTCCAAAAGGCTGTTGCTCGTATTCCTCACCAGCTGGCCAAATCCTCGGGCCATGCCTCGGAAACCAAGGACGACGAATACGAAGTTTACGACGCTTCCTTTAAACAGCTCGATACCCTAGCTCGTCAGCTTGCTACAGAGGCTCGTAAGTTTAAAGACTCGCTCAGTATCATGCTGACCCACCAGGCTGGTGTGGCTTGCTGCTTTCAAGAGATGTTTGCCAGTTTTGCTGATGAAGGCAGCACTAAAGTACGAGTAATGTCTGGTTCTTGTCTATGCATCCCTATAAATTCTAACAATATCAATTATATCGCATCTACAATAATATAGCCAGATGGAGGGTTTTCTAACGACCATGCCTTGGTTACGCATGAATTTCAACAAGAAATAGCTGCACTCAGAGAATCTCTATCCAGCGACCTTGATATGATTGAGCGGCTGGTAGTTGCTCCTACTGGTGACTTTATTACAATTCTCGATCAGGTCAAGAAATTCATGGTTAAACGCAGCCATAAGCTCATTGATTACGATCGTCATCGCGATGCTACCCACAAACTACGTGAAAAGGCGGACAGATCTGTAAGCGACGAGAAACGTCTAGGCCAGTATGAGACTTCCCTTGACCAGGCAACTCGAGAATACAATGCTGTCAACATACAGCTTAAACAGGACCTTCCTATCCTACTACGCTTTCGCGTAGAGTTTATTGATCCGTGTCTACTAGCATTCTATTCGTATCAAACCAAGGTCTATCAAGCTCTGTTTTCAAAACTTTCAGAAATTACACAGCGTCATTTTGATATGCATACAAATGTTCTTGACGGATACAACAGACAAACTGAGGCGGTTCAGGAACTATTGTCAATTCTCATCATTCCTAAGCGTAATCATAATACTTTGCCAGAAGTACCAGATGCCAATGCTGAAAGTGCTGCTCCGCCCTCTTACTCTTCTACTGATGCTGGCACACTCCCTACAGTAGCAGCAAATCATCCTGTTAAACTTGGTGATAGTGCTGCAAGTGGATCGGTAAACCCACCTTCGCTTCCTCGTAGCGTCCCCCCTCTACCTTCGTCAACCACAAAATATGCAATTGCGCTCTATGACTTTCAAGCGCAAGCAGATGGTGATTTATCCTTTAGTCATGATGAAAAAATTGAAGTGGTTCAACGAACTGCCGATACCAATGACTGGTGGATTGGTCGCATTGGTGATCGAACTGGTCAATTTCCCGGAAACTATGTTCGTGAATTGTGATTGAATTGCACAGCTACTTTACTCTGTAGAATCTCCAATTTGAAGTTGGTCGAAGTTACATCTATTTTACCTTTTCCTGTTTATTTTCAAGTCCCCTTTCAATTTATTTTCTTACTCAATGGCTATCCATGGTAGTCTTTTGTCGTTACTTTTCCAAAAATCGAATCAATAAACATGGATGCATATACTGAACTATTTTTATAACTGAGATAATTCATAAGCGTAGGGCATGAAGGATGGGGCTATACATGGTTTTTAAATTACATTTTTTTTGATAGTACTTTAAATTTGCTTGAAACCAATGAGTTATGATGTTCATTTTCTAGTTGCTCGTCGCCCTGTCACTTCGTCTGTCACTTTTTTTCGATAGTTTGCCCAATTAATTTTCTCCAAATATGCATCTTGCAACTGAAGAAGCGGCACACTGAAAATATGATCCTGAGATATTAGCTCTCGGAGTATTCGCTCTGGAGCAACGTGCGAAAACTCTGCTCGATTAACACACATGAGCTCTACTTTTGTAATGGCTACCACCGATGCTGATGCCACCGCATTTGGCTTAGACATGTCTTCAATTTCAAGATTTTTTGTATAGGCAACCTTGTCAAACCGATCAAACGAAGACACGTAATCATTGTATCCATCAGACGGGGGCGGGAAATCTGGAAAATGCTCACCAAACTCAAACTCGTGGATTTGCAATAGCTGTTTGACAATCTCTTCATCTTTTCCCAAAACTGGAGGTGATGATGGATCATATGGGGCAAGAACAGTGCTATCGCCAGATTCGTATGTCGTCCCCAAGTGCCGTTTGATAAATGGAACAAGTTTTACACATTTGCATGTGCCTTTGAGGACCCAGTACACCTTGACGTTGGATGATCCCTCTAAAATAATCATTTCGTTTGGCTCGTATGTAATAATTTGGGTAAAGCTTTTGATACGCTCTACAAAGCCTCCACCAGCCGCATCCATAATAGGTATCCGAGAAATGATGGCCATATGATTCGACATATTCTTTTCATCCCAAACATTTGTAATATCGAAAAAGTCCGCCTTGTCTATAATTAAAAATTCAGAAGTCATAGTTGTTACTACAGAAGCAGTGCGTTTATCATTTAGCAGGTTCATCGTGTGGTCGCCAAAACTTTCGCCGGCATTGAGGGTGTTGAGTCGGTACTTTTTATTGTCTTTCATTTTAAATATTTCAACTTGCCCGCTAAGCATAAAGTAAAAAGACTTGGATATGTTGCCTTCTTTAACAACGAGGGAGTTTCCATTAAAGCAAGCATAATTCATAATTTTACAGAATTTAAGTCGTTGGTCCATGGTATACCGCTGCATGGCTTTTATGCGGATTGTCAAAAGTCGCTCAAGTATTTCTGTAGCCTTGGGATTGCGATCACCACGCAATAGTTCCTGAATTTGCCCAGACAAGTCCAAATCAACCTTTCCTTGATGGGTTTTAAGCATAGACAGCAATGTATCGTTCTGTTGTGTTTGTGATGCATACTTGATTTGAATGAGTGGTTCAAGTAGCGCTTTTCCACTCTTCCATAAACGTATCGATAGCAAATAGACAACAAATAGTCGCCGCCATTTTAAGCGAGGGAGAATAGCACTAAGGCCTTTTGGCTGCTCAACAACAACCCCTTTATGAGTATGAAATGCATGAAGATCTGTCTCATTTTCCTCAATAAATTCGTCCATTAAATTGGATGAAGGCTTTAATGTATGGTAATCCGACCCATTGGAACCTTGATGTGGTTGTAAATGAGCTGATACACCACTTGCATGTCCACTTCGCAAATGCTCTATTTTGGCTAATAGGGCAGGAGGTACTGGTCTTGCTGGTTTATTTAAAACTTCTGCAACTTGTGGCAAAAGCGAATGTACCGAAGACTTGAAATTTTCTGGTTGTGAACTCATGGATTCATTATACGATCCATACACGAGGATCTCGTGCGAGACTGAATCTAGTCCGTGCTCTTGTTTTGATGTTTGAATTGTAGAAAATGACTCATTTATACTGCTTGCCGACCCTCTACGTGACCGAACCAATTTATGAGCAGATGTGGAACGATTATGCTGTAGAGGTTGGTTTTGTGGTGGATGGGGTATATGTATCGAATCACACAATTGCTCTGGTTTAGTATCAATAGACCTATGAGATGTTGTGCTGCGTGATCTCACCGAGCCATGACGATGTAGAATGTCACTAGCTGTATGGTGACTAACATCTGGCGCATGTGGTGATACAAAGTCTGTTTTTTTATATGCGTCTGAACTATCTTGACTGCTGATGCTTTTCCGCGGAGAAGCAGGAACTATATAGCCCATGTTTCTTTCCATTTTAAGTATATCGCTGGTACTATTAACTCGTGATATATCTTTTGACAGGGATGAATTTGAAATGATATGTGTGCGGTTTGGCTGATGATTGGATAATATGGTGGTATCATTGAATACATTTGATGTGCCAGGTGAAAGTGCATCACCCATCATTCGCTGGCTTGGCACGTTATGCTGCATATTTACACCATCTTGAATGGTGCTTTGAGATTTATCTGTGCATACGACATTGGATGGAATGAGACAAAGCCGTCGCGAAACTGCTTCAGAGGATATATGTGATAATTGTAGATCTTGTAAAATATTTCCAATCATCAATGGTCGTCGTAATTTCATCTTGGAAAGAGTAGAGGTCTCGTATAGTTCGCTTATTGGGGCAATGACAGTATTAGGAGCAGAGGGTGTAGGGTTAGACAAGCCACTATCATATTCTTTTGAAATGCCTTTGTTGGGTTGGATGCATCCAGATGCATCATACTGTAGTTTAGACTCCTCAATATGCTGTTCTGCAACATCAGCGATTTGACTTGGATGGGCCAAAGAAATAGATAACAATTTGTGATCATGATGGCGAGTTGAACATTTATCTTGGTTAGGCACGCTAGGATGAATTTGACCAGAGTTGGGTTCAGAGGCTATACTGCAGCGATCCTGCGAGTGCGAGTCGAAATGAATAGTACTTTTTGCATTGTCAATCAAGGCTCGCATCTGATCGCTTCGTTTAACTGACAGCTGCCTTTGTACCGGTCGGAAACTCTCGTTAGAATATATTTCAATTTCTCCACTAGATATATACTCTTGGCTATGATCGGAAGGTGTTTTAAAAGGTGAAGCCGTACCGACACTCGCCCTTCGTGATCGCTAAAGTAAATACAGGATGAGTATACGTTGCTTTTACCTAAATAAGCCTATGCAAACAACTTACTGGCCGAGAAACAGTAGATTGGCGATGAATAGAAACAGTAGTATCGTTTGAATTTGATTTGCTGCGACATTTTTGAACAGTTTGTGGTTGTGTACTTTTAGACGACTCCTGCTGAAATGGCAACCCGGAAGGCAATGGAGATGTTGATGGCGGCATTGAAGTTTGGCTGGGGGTTTTGCGCACTCTCAGTGCAGATACAGGTCTACCATCCCCCGCTTTCTTGGTACTCAATGATACTACCTGTGAAATAGCGGGTGTCAAATGTACTGGTGGTGTACCTGTTTTGTCCAATGTAGCTCTGACCGTATTATGTCTGGAAATTGAGACTGTATGGGTATCTTGGTGCTTAGTATGGTCTACTGAAGCTTGTGGACTATGATCTGTAAAAGACAATACATTTGGTGGTGTTGATGGATGCAGTTTTTTCTTGCCATTATTTGTACCAATGGGAGTTGTAAGATGACATTCCGTGAACGTATTTCTCTCTGCCACATCTAGAATCGCTTCAGTTTGTTGCGACGTTGCTACTTTGCTTTTTGATCTAGGTCGAACACCTCGAGTTTCGTTTAGTCTTAATGCATTAGATTCCGTATGAGGTGGAATAATTGCCTCTAGATATAGAGCATTCCCTGCAGTGCCTTGTGCTACTGGTACACCAAGATGATGGATGTTAAAAGCGTGTCGAGGGAAAGATTCAGTATTTTCTTTTAGCTGGGTGACCTGGTCTCCAATATCAGCTGGTAGTTGCTCATTTTGTCTCCATATTTTACTTATTTCAGAGAAAACAGGAACTTGGTGTAAATGAGGTAGCATATCGAATATATACTAGCAGCGATACTTTTTGTCGGGTCTAAGAAATTGAAAATTACAGCTATGGTTGAAGCAACGGGCTTCCAAAAAGCGGAATAGTTTTAGGCTTTCAAATCATTTATTTAAAAAGTTTTGCCACTATTGCAGCTGTATTCACGTAAAATGAAATACTAAATAAAGGTGTCGAAATGCATAATAAACAGCCAGTCTCATGGAATGATGATTCCCGCAAAATTTATTAGACAGCATTGTTAAGCCCATCAACAAAATTGACTGGTTTCTCCATGCTCATTTTGGATAAAAACTAAACGAGTGCTCGCATCTTTATTTCAGTAAATCTCATATGCTTGATACTTGTCCAATCTCCTCTTTGTTCATTCAAATCATTCAAATCATTGAAAAAACAGACATTACAATATTGGGTGGTTGCATGTATAGTTGCATTCCTGATACGTATAATCTTTGGCTTGTTAAACCAGAGCGCGGGCGTATCCGACTTGTTAGAATACAGTCAATATGGGTTTGTAGAGCTTTACAATATTGAAACAGCCAATCTAATATCTGGATTACAATGGGTGAATCTGGGAATTGCACAATGTATGGTTATGCCAATAAGGACAATCTCAGTTCAAAACCATAATTTGTGAGCATTATACAATGAGGATTGTATCTATTGAATTGAAAATGTCTATTAAGTAGTGCAGTCAATCTAGTAGGGAAACGCAACAGACAATCATTTCTATTCCAAAGCAGTGATTGCAAGATAGTGTTTCATTTTACATGAATGCGGCTGTAATATTTTTTGAATCGAAAAGTTGTTTTGGTGAGAATGTATTTCAACCTTTCAAGCAATAAACTATATCAAAGCACTTTGTATCATTAATAAACATTATAAACTAGTATACTGGCTAGTCTACAGAAATTCCAGCGTATCGTATTTAATATGTCGAGTTCAAAGTATACGGGTGTTGGAAACTATACCAAGTTTAATCATATATGTAAACAATCCGACTTTATTTGCGTAGATCTCTAACAAGATTTTTTTTATATGCCTCCCATTTTCGTTTTTCAATAAAAGCTTTCTGTAATTCTGATATAGAGAATGTTTGTAGCATGCGATGTCTAAGTAAATCCAATATCATTTTTTCCGATGCCAATCGCACATAGTCCAAACATGTCATACTAGCCACTATGACTTTGGATGAAGATACGACCGATATAAATGTTTTACCAAATCCATGGCTTTGTACCTGGTCCTCGAGATGTTTTGCATAATCGTGTTGATCAAACATTTCTGTTGTGACCCACTGATACTCTTCTGAAAAAGGAAGATCGGGAAAATGCTCACCGCTTGTAAGGTCGTGAATGCTCAACTGGTTAAACACAATCTCATCGCCATCGTCAAGTTGCTGCTGAGTGAGGGTCATGGCATTTGGATCGCAAGGAAGAAATTGAATTTTAGTATTCGAGGCAGATATTTTTACCCTGTGTTGGATAAAGGGAACCGCCTTGTGGCAACTGCACTGACCAGAGATCACCCAGTATATCATTTTGTGATCTGTGCCTTCTGGAAAGATTATTTCATTAGGTTCAAATGTAAGAACTGAAATTAGTCCCGAGGCAGAGCTGAGGAATGTATCTAACATATTAAAGTGGGGTACTTTTGAGAGTTCCACGAGCAAGTGTTTCCAGTCTCCAATAACGGATATCTAATTAAATATTGATCAGCTATATGTTTTGGCATAGTATGCACACAGTAACTAGTAAAAAGTCGAATTTTACCTTTGAAGATTCGTCTATTCAAAATATTCAAACACATTAGATTTAGACTATCTGGAAATTTTAACAGACTAGACAGCAAAATGATCACCTTTGTCAATATAAATAAATTCACTATCCATCAAAGTTGCGACACTAGAGGTATTGATATCTTCGCGAATCATCAGTCGTCCAAAACTATCCCCGGGGTTTAGTACGTTCAGCTATATATGTGAAAAGTCGCATGAGTAATACAGGACTCAATTAGCTTGAATCAAATAGTATTCAATTATTCATTAAACTCTAGCAAATAGTAGTACTCACCCGATATCTGAATCCATCTCGTACAATAAACAATTCAACTTGTCCACTCACGATGATGTAGTACGATGACGAGATATGCCCCTCCTTGATGATCAATGATCCAACTGGAAACTGCGCATACTAATAATCATAATCAATACTGTAAAATTGAATGTATGTATACTCTATTCATGAAATTGATTTATAGTTGCTAGTTACTTGATGTTACCTGCATGATTCGGCAAAACTGCAGTCTATTATTCGTGGAAAACTGAGCAAACGATTGCAGCCGCAGCGAAAGTAGTTTTGATAGCTGTTCAAGACTTTCAAACGATCTCACCTTACTAAAGCAAACTGCCTTGATCTATATCCATGATTTATATAAACCAATAGTCAAGGCTTCTGGAATTGAAAGGTTTCAATAATTACAATACATTGATTTTTACCTTTGCTGATAGATGTGTATCCGCGTGGCCCTGATAGGTCTGCAAAATGTACAATAAACTATTCTCATTGGTGCATGGAATACGCTGAATCTCTTGAATCCCCTTTGCGATATTTTTAAACTCACTTGTCATTCGAATTCCTAGTAAAGTTGATGCCAAAGCCAATCGCCATTTTTGACATACCCAAACTCGACCCATTTTAGAAATCCCAACATTTCTTTCTACCCGATTCTGTAATTTAGAATTGTTGACCAAAAATGCTGTTTTGATGCGCTGTGCTACTTGTTTGGCATGCATTTTGGCAACCACATCAACATTGAATTGTCGAATCGGACGATGTAGCGCTTCAGCAACCTCTTTCTTGTTCTTGATGCTGCAATCGTTTAAAATGTCTTGATCTTCATGGTTTTCGCTCAGGTGTATTTTTGACATGGGCATGGCAGATACATGGGCATGATCTTTTATTGATTTTGATTTGACTGGTTCATGTGCTGATGGTATACGCTCTCCGGTTTGAAATGAATCGTGTTTAGCAGCAATCCATGGCGATGCTCTTTCTGTCATGGATAAAGGTTTTTGAAAAGATGATAGATTCAGCATAGCTAGTCTTTTAGTAGTTAGCGATCTCAAAGTTGAATCTGGTTGCAGCTGCAAAGAAGATGGGACAACTGTATTTGGGCTGTCGGTAGCAAGCAAAATATGCGATTCTTTGGAAGGAGTTGCTAATAGAATGCTGGGAAGTAGTGTAGTGGAACCTATTTTGACAGAACTTTCTGATTCTACTAAAGTAACACAGTCTTCCATTGGTTTGTCGACTTGCTCAAATAGGTGTGCACTATATGGTTTGAACTGACTTGTTGGTGAGCGCGAGTCTGCTGAATTTTCGGGTTGTTGAACAAGATTATGAGTCAGGTAATAAAGACTAGGAAGCTTTGGTACTTTGTGAGATTTGGATTTGGAGTCTGAATATGATGGCGATTGTCCCTGTATTGGGCTATTCATTCCAAGATACGCGTTGTTGGGTTTGGGACTTTTTTGTGCTGATGATAATGGCATCATTAGTGGACTTTTTTTGGATTTGGGCGATGTTGAGCATGACGACCGTGGTGAAATGATCACTGGTTCTAATAGTTTAGATCTGGAATAAGATGGAGAGTTACTCGATGATTTTACAGCGGAATGTGGCATGTTGGGATTTTGAAGAGCATGATTAATTGGCCAATCCTCTTTTGAATCGGAAGCTTCATTAAACTTTCCAGGTTGTGAGTGATTTTCATTTAATGTTAGTGGCATTGGTAGACAGTTTTCTCTCTCAATGGGATGATGTGGTGTGGGTTGTATCAAGTCTAGAGTGTGATGATGATACTGTGGAATATAACTGCTTTTTTTGAGCTCCTCGAACTGATTTGTAACAAGGGGTAAAAGGCAATAGTGGCAAATACCAACGTAAAAAATATATAGTTAAAAATCAATTCAAATGACTGTATTTTCATATATAATCGACAGGTGATATCTACATAGTATATGGCATTTGGTATAGATTCACAATCTTTAAAAAGTTTGATGGTCATTTCTTACCTGTGGTGTGTTTTCTAGCAAATCTAGTTCGGTGAGGGACGGTGCTACATGAGTTTCTGATAAAGCTACTAATTTAGTAGATATTGGGGTACATTGCATGGGTGATACAGTTAAGGGTTGCTTCAATGTGGATATAGCTCCTGTTTTTGACAAATTGTTGTACTACAGTGAAATGTGCTGAGCCAATAGCAATTTTGAAGTAGACTTGTATATGGTTTATCTGCTATATCGATGAATTTATATATATTTCAGCATTAAAATCTCATGAATTTCAATGTCAACGATACGCGAAATATGTCATATCTGTGCGATTTACAGCCGTATTCACGTAGAATGAAATACTAAACAAGAAAAGCAGTCTCATGGAATGATGATTTACACAAATTCACTGGAAATATTTTGTTCTTTGAACTCTCTGAGTGACTGGTTTTTTGCTTGGTGATCGGACGGAAACAATCGCTGCATTCCTGAGATTGCAATCTTGTTTTTTGAACTAGAACGTGAGCGCACAAGATTTTAGGATACAAAGAAAAAATGTACAAAAATGTATTGACAATGGTCGAGCCCAATATCTGGATTTCAATGTATGAGTCTGGCTTCAAACTTGGTAGTTGTACAATATATGGTTGTATCAAAAAAGCAGAAAAATTAGTTTCAGGTCAAAATTAGTTTGGTTGTGTGCTTCATATAATGAATGTTGTGATGGAAAGAGTTGAGAATATCTAAAGTCAGTTGTAGTAAGAGAATGCAACGATTATTCAACCATTATTTATTTCAAAGTAGAGGCAGTCAGTGCAAGATACATCACAGAAGTGTTACACCGCGTGAATACAGCTGTAATATATAATGCCTTTATAGTGGGATTGCCTAGTTTATAAAAGACTATCGAAATAGCTCAACCAACAAAAACATTACAGGCAATACATGAAAACCCATAATGCTCATTTTTAGCAATTAGAGCTATGTTGATCAAGCTTATAGATATAGTATTTAAAATTGATTGTCGATTTTTCGATCCATTTGCTAAACTCCAAAATCCATGCTTCAGCAAGCATATTTTCTTCAAAAGCAGCTATTTCAGCTTTAAACTTTTCACGATGCGGAATCAAAATAAGAAGACGAGCATCAATATGTTTTGAAAGATACCGCTTTGCAACTTTCGGGACCAATATACTATGCATGATGTCAAAAATGCAATCGGCAGCAATCACCAATCTAAAATCTGTGTTGGTAAGAATTGGATTTTCAACCTCGTCTTCGTGTACGTACACACTAACTTGCTCAGGAGTTTCAACATCTCCTCCGTGAATGGTTGTTCTAGTTTCAAACTCTTTACGAGCTTCTTTTGATAGACTCGACAGCCAATCTAATTTGACCACCTTGGCGTTTGATTCAACATTGTTGGCCTCGACGTTGCGCTCGACATTGCTGAGAACTACTGGATGGTAGTCTGTGAGAACGACGAGTTTTGCACCAGATCTGGCTGCAACAAGTCCTGAAAGACCGGTTCCACATCCAAGCTCAAGCACATTCTGTCCAGCCACGTCGATTACCTTTTGATCAATCATTCTATGGTTTCCAAAGGTCATACATGAGTGACAAAGATAGTTAATATATCATAGTTTGCATCAGATGGCATTAATTCAACTCGGTAAACAAGTTTTAGATTCACTTTTTCAATCAAAGCTTACTTGGCCAATAAAACACCGCTGCCCCATGTCTGGAATCCAATCTCAGCTTCTGTAAAAGTGGTTTCCATAATCGAATAGTTGCCTGTAGTTTGAAAATTCCAGGTAGTGGTACATTCTCCAATAGCTATGATATTTAAACAAGCGTGAGCTATAGCGATCCAAACTAGACATCGAGTCTAGCTCAAACCAAATGCAATTATCCAACGCTGTTTCAAAATTTCAAACCATTACCTGCTCTTCCGCATAAAAGTGAAATAATACTAGATAAACGATCAGTAAAGACATCCAGCTCATTGCTATCCTTGACCATGTCAGGAAGTCGTGGTGGCTTATTCAACAGCGACACCAGCCATGGCGTGCATGTCCGTTGAAGCTGCGACAGCCCATGTACTGTGACCGAACCATTGTACAAATCCTTTTGATTTGATCCAGCAAAGTCATCTTCATATAGATATTGATTGTTGCTGGTTTTAATATGAATAGGAACAAGCTCGGCAATGCGGTCGATAATCTCATTTACTTTGGCGTAATCGTTTCTGTCGCAGTCGAGAAGGTCAGCAGAGAGCTGAGCCGTCTCTTCAGAAATATCTCTACTGGTCATCGTAATGCTAAAGCGCTTAGTAAAGTTTGGTCTTTCAAAGACCAAACTGCAATTCAATATGCCAACTTGCTGAATCCAAAAAAACTGACTACAATATTCACTTGAAAGGTTTGAAAATAAGTCACGTGTACATCTGTCCAGTTGAATCTGATGTAAAGCTTGATTCACATTTATAAAACTATTCCACAAAACTCGCAACAGCTAAGCAAATGCAGAATCGCATGGTAGTGTAATGAAGAATTTATTTAATATTACCTGATGGTTTAGAAGATACTACTCCAACACCTAGAGGATCTGAACTGTCTTTTGACTGAAATACAGATTTCATAGGTGGATACATATTAGATCTATCACCAGCAGGTTGCGCTCTCATAGGTGACTTGAGAGTTACAGTTGAGCTAGAAACAGTAGAATTATTATGAGGGATAGTTGTCGCAGTAGCTGCACTAAGAAATGGACTACCCACAGACCCTCTAAATATCGGCTTGCCAGAAAACGGAGATGAAGATCGAGATGAATAATTCACATCCCGATAGTTTTCGGTGTGACTGGCTGAGGAAATGTCTGGATGTTGAGCAATAGCACGCGCAGATTGAGACGAGGATGCAGACAACGAGTCCTCAAAAAGACCAGAAAATGCCTTGTTTACACCTGCAAGCCCTGCCTTGACTTGACCAAATACCATGTCGGCCCCTTGAGTAAGTCGTGATGATGAATTGTCCGTTATGTGAGCCGACATGGGAATAAATGCTCCCTGACGAAATGATTCAAACAAAGGAGGCTTTTGGGACAATTCACAGCCATGATTAACGAACCCCAAATCAACTGATTGTGATTGGAAAAAAGTTGTAGAATTCATAGGCAACTTTGATGAAGTTGGAGAAACAGATTGGTTAGAAATGCGTCGTTGATGAAGCGTGCTAGAATGTATATTGTCAGCAACGACGTGACTTGATTTAGGTATTGCAGACAATTTCTCCTCTCCAAACTGATTGGCTGGCACATTAGCAATGCTAGCAAAATCTGGTGCTCGATCAGTCTTCAAACTGCCACTTGAATTCGCTCGACTTCGGACTTCAATGGCATCATCATCATATGTATTGTTGCCATGTTTAGGCATATCAGTAAACAAAGGATGGTTTTCAATCTGGATTGGTTGCTCGAGAGATTTTCGAACCGACTCGAGCTGTCCAATCATCTTGACTAAACCATCAATGTCCTGAGAAGGTGTGAGCGCCATATTTTTTTTCCAATATTGTAAACGCTCAAGCACACTGGACAAATCCTGTATCAACTGAGAATCTCTTTCTTGAAGCAACCGAGTATACGCTTTACTATATAATGGTGATACTTTTGATGTCGAAGATATTAAATTTGCGCGAACATCTCCATTGGATGTTCCCGTCGATGCCACAGCTGCTGATTGACTATTTAATCGTGTAGCAGAGTCAAAATGAGTCCATGGACTATGTGTACGACGTAAACGACTCGGCTGGGTGGTAGATGGAGCAGTGTCATCGCCAAGCTGGTTTAATGAGGTTCTCAATGATTTTGAATGAAATCGATCCCGTAATCCTTTGGCACTGGATATAAATTCACTGGATGAAATGTCAGCGGTGGATGGATATCGCATCAATGTATGCATTGTACCAGAATAATCAGATAAAAGTACTATTAAACAACATCCAGACAATTGTTAGCTTGTAATTAAAACGACGGGCTAGAACGTGAATAAAAAGCACGCCGACAACTTAAAATCAATCATTGAATAGCAAGCTCACATTGATCACGAATATATATCAGCATAGCAACTGCCACCCATTCAGCCAGAGTCACTGCAGCATCATCGGCAAGCAATCCATCCCATAAAATGAATGTATTAGAAAGTGTGAATTCGCGAGCAAACAACAGTCGAAGCCACCTCCTATACGTATTATAAATAAAATTGTGGAGTAACAGCTAAAAATAAATACTTGGCTGGCATTCAGAGGAAAGAGTGGGGATAGCTGCAAATCAAAAATCAGCTTTTAGTGCTTACAATCCGTAGAGCTGAGGCTCTATTCCATGCTTTTCCATATGTCGTGCCAGATCTGGATCCAATGAGGTCAAGAGCTCATTTTGAATGCGACGACAGGCAGTGATGATTGGAACTGTCTAATAAAGTGATATCATTAGTCAATTAAAGAGTTAAAAGCTCAATGCACACAATTAACAAAGCACAGTTACCTTGGCTTGTTGAGCACCTTTTTTATCATTTGGACGCACAAACTGTGGTTGATCTTCCTGTACTTCATACCATGATCGAACTCCCCTCATAAGTCGGAAAAAAATTGTAGCAGTGTCATGTTCTACATGATTAGCACTGAACATGGTATGAAATGCGTCTTCTCTATAAAAGCGTTGGTTTGTAAAAGATTAGCATGATACTACAAAAGTGCAATCATGCCAGTGGGTTTATATATTTAAAAACCTACTCGCTACTTGAAGTTGGATTAGTAACTTTGTCACGATCAACAATAATAAAGACAATGGCCAGCAACTCGTGCATTCCTTGTCGGTACGAGACGTCTGGATTCAATTTACACCAGATAAACAATATATTGCATAGCACAGTTTGAATGGCAGTGTTTCGAAACAGCTCTTGATCAGGAAGCGTGCGTTCCACGTCTTGAAGAATAAGTTTACGCAGCTCTACGTCTGTGAAATACTGCTTCCATGGGCTCTATTTATCATTTGACCAAATCAAGAATTAGAATTGAAATAAAAATAAACCCAGCCATTTAGAAGAGATTGAAAAATAAAACAAACGTTGTCCAATATGTCGTACATCTTCGGCCAAGCTCAGTGGATTATTTAGTGACCAATCTGCAGCCTCTTTAAGCTTTGTTGGATCAAAAATATATTTTTCCTTGAGATCCACATATCCTCTGCGTTCTTTTTCTAAAACAAGTCGCCAAGCCTCTGTAGATATACCAGGAACAATATCCAGATAAATCTAAGGTGATTGATCAAAATGGAGGTATTATACCAACAATGAAAATATATGTTAATCAGATTGAATGAGCCTAATATGCAAGACATGAAATATACACAAGTACAATCTATATAAACCACATTGACTCTTTATCATCAAGTAGCAGATGTGCATTGACAATTGAAAATAAGTTACAATTCATCAGATTTGGAAAACGTACTTTCCAATAGAGACTTCTGAGATCGTCATTTCCAATAGCACCAGCCATGCCCTTGTCACGCAAATAGTCTGTAGACAAAAGTGGATCCTGTAATATTCGGTCCCATGCCTGCCTAATCATTGAAAACAGTGTTATGTTATATAAGGGAAAGTAAGACAAGTCCAGTTGATAGACTACAGCTGGTATGTTGTAGATGAGAGTTGAAAGTAGCATCCACTGATGGACTGAAGCATCAGCAGATTAGCCAGCTATAATCTCTTTAAAAGCTACAGATGCATGGATAATGAGCAGCTACTATCATGTAGTAGAGAAGAAGCAAAAGTCATACCTTTTATCATTCAGGTGTGGCATATTATTGTTGGCTGTCATTGCTTTCTAGCCAAATGAATAAAGTTTTACAAGCGTTGAAACTACAGCCTTAGTTTATACTTGGTCCATCTTCCCTTTTATTGCAAACTCCTCTCAACACAGCTTCACATTGGTCTTACTTGATACCAAATAAATTGGGTTTCGAAAGCTACAGTCATGCCAGATTTGGCAATCCTTCTTTTAGCTTGCATGCAATTGGCTCTTTATAAACTCAAACAATCTACTCAATATTCAGGATGTCAGTCTCACATTTACAGCCGCATTCATGTAAAATGAAACACTATCTTGCAATCACTGCTTTGGAATAGAAATGATTGTCTGCGTTTCCCTACTAGATTGACTGCACTACTTAATAGACATTTTCAATTCAATAGATACAATCCTCATTGTATAATGCTCACAAATTATAGTTTTGAACTGAGATTGTCCTTATTGGCACAACCATACATTGTGCAATTCCCAGATTCACCCATTGTAATCCAGATATTAGATTGGCTGTTTCAATATTGTCAAGCTCTACAAACCCATATTGACTGTATTCTAACAAGTCGGATACGCCCGCGCTCTGGTTTAACAAGCCAAAGATTATACGTATCAGGAATGCAACTATACATGCAACCACCCAATATTGTAATGTCTGTTTTTTCAATGATTTGAATGATTTGAATGAACAAAGAGGAGATTGGACAAGTATCAAGCATATGAGATTTACTGAAATAAAGATGCGAGCACTCGTTTAGTTTTTATCCAAAATGAGCATGGAGAAACCAGTCAATTTTGTTGATGGGCTTAACAATGCTGTCTAATAAATTTTGCGGGAATCATCATTCCATGAGACTGGCTGTTTATTATGCATTTCGACACCTTTATTTAGTATTTCATTTCGTATGAATACGACTGTAAACTTGGGCGTATCTTGCATTTTATATATCGTTGGTACACCAGTTTGGGAACAACTATTTTGATTGACTGAAATTCGCAATCCAGCTGCATTCTTTACCTGATTACGAAATGGCTCATCTTCCTTCTTTGGTCAAACCGAGTGATAGACAACATCGGCAGAAACACGACCCCTCTCAATTACAAAGCCAAACGCAGTTTCGCCCAGACAGCTTGATTAAGCCCCGAGCACTTGACTTAAATGCGTCTCTTCAAACAAAAGTATATCGGCATGACACTGCTCAAACAGGCCATGTTCCAAATACTCAGCCAACTCTAATACAGGCAAACGTGCCATCTGCCACGACACATTCCAGCACATCACCCACCTCAAAAACGCGTAGCACTACTGCCAATCATATTTCACCAAAACTCCTGCCATCCTCAGATCTCCTTCCTCCACCGCCGCCTTCCAATGGGACAAACCATGCTGAGCAATTTGTTGCGCTCCGTGATAATAATCGGATCATTAATCATGGGACAGAATCAGCAAAACCACTAGTAGATCGATTGTCCGAAAACATCAATAGTACTCTATATGCTCAGACTCGTCGTGGCTCTGCAATAAACGGTCGTTTGATTCCTATTGATTTGAATGCCTCCATCTACAGTCAGCCTTCAAAGCTACGTATCAAGTCTACACCCCCCTCTTCGAGTATAAATCCAACAAAAGAAAAGGTGCAGGACTTTTTAGGAAATAGCATCGACTCGACCGATTTACTTGGAAAAAGTGATGCATTCCAGGTGATGAAAGCTAATTTACGTTTCAGTGCCCAATCCTCAATACCTCAAGAACAGCCAAAGTTAAGATCTGAGAGTCACTCCCCAACGTCTCAAAACAGCCCACCTGATGCCTTTTCTTTCAAAAAACCTGTACGTGCTCGACTATCGTTTTCGACTCATGGAAGTGATATTCACCACTTTCTTAATCTATCCCACACTTCTTTGACAGATCATGATACAAAACCAGAAAACGTGTCGCATATACTAGGTGAGCAGTTTGGATGGTATTCCTATTGTGTGCAACTCCCAGCACAATTTATTGCATCAGTAAGTCGGTTATCTTGACAAAAAGTCGATTATGACTAATACAATGCCTGATTACTATAATGTAATTTTATAAATTAGAACCAATTGATTTTAAAGAGAACTCAAGCCAAAGTTCAGATATTGCGATGCAGAGCATTATTGATCCTGAGCAATCGTTTCTTGAAGGCAGTATCATAGTTGATAGTCAGCATACCAAATCTAAAAGGCAAAATTTTCACCCGATGCCACATCTTTATCAAGAGCCAGCTACCTACACTCCAGATAATAGTAACACGATTGCTATGTATGGTCTGGATACAAGTCAGCCTTTAGAAAAATCTTATACACCTGCAAAATCATTCGCCAATTCTCGTAGATGTTCTATTGATATAAAGATGGCCAAGCTCCCAATCAATCCCCAGTCGTGTTCAAATCCAACCCATTGCACATTACGTGCATTGGACAATGAGTCTGACAAATTCAGCAACAATCAAATTAATGCATCAGATTTACTAAAGGACCTTTCTCACACGACTTTGAAAAAAAGGGAAGTGAAGGAAACAGCATCAACCATTAAGCAGATCATGGTAAGATCATCCCGTGGATCTGTCCAGTTTCACAAAGGGTTTTATGAAAAATTTGGGTCTCAGTCTAAACTGCAGCAAAGTATAGTGCAATCAAATACTCAACAAACCATGCCCAGCTCTACAATAGATTTGTATGAATTTAAGCAATTACAGCCATCTAAATCGAAATCCAGGCGAAAAAGTGTGTTATACCGGCATCTTTGGCGTATAGTTGCAGCTTGCATGAAACTGGGCTGGCGACTTGCTTGTATATATAGTGGGATTTCACAGCGGATTCAAAGTACTCAGGAGGCACCTCTAATTGAGGCATCTAGTTTATCTTATATGCTGCGTGACATGAAGAGTGAAATTGATCCAACACTTTCAGATAAAGCAAGTCTTGGTGATAATATAACTAATGTGCTTTATACGTATCGGCATTACACAACTTACATTTGAGTTTACATTGTCGCCTATTTTAGGTTAAAGAACTAATTGAAGTTTATCAACGGACACGTAGTCAGATATCCTTGGTTAATTTAGAGCGGCTATTGTCTATTCGATTGCGTAGCTTTGCTAGATTTAGTCTCAATCAGAGATATCAATTTATAGAGATTATGTACTTGGAAAAATTTCCAATGGTATCGCATATACTATATTACTTGACGAGGTTTACTGTCTGTAGTGGCCAAGCGTATCGATTTTACTAATCATAACTGATTCAATCATTATAGGATAAACTGTTGGTAAAAGAAGGTCATATCTCAATGGCATTTTATTTTATACTGCACGGACAGGTGGAGATTTTCAAAATCAAAGATGGACTAAAATATAGGGTATCATGAATTCTGACAGACATTTTGGGAGTTTAAGCTGTTTTAACCAATAACTCAATATGATAAATATGTGAATAGATCAATGTTCTCAATACTGGAGATAGTTTTGGTGATCGCACCATGAATTTGCTCAATGATCGGCGAACCGCTTGCGTGGGTACAACAACTTACACTGAGCTATTGCGTATAAATAAATGTAATTGGCAATTGTGCTTTCAAAAAATATTCGCGATAGACCTCGGCTTACTAAAATTTATAACTCTGCTACCCAATATCATATGGAATCTCTAATTAGCCGATTTCTTCAAAGTAGTTTTATTGTTGGATTTTGTAGAGTAAATACTGATTTTCATGAGCTAACGCTTGCCGTAAAACCTATAGATTGCACAAACTACAGACGAAAGGAGCATCACTAACCGAATTTCACAACTTTCGCTTATTCCATACATGAAGTCATCTGACGACGGCTTTCTGGAAAAAGCCGCTCACTTTTTCAAATGCATCACCTATGCCGCCAACGAAAAGATTCTTCTCGAGGGCACGGACAATCTGGATATTTTTTGGATCATCAAAGGCACATGCCGATGTATAAAAATAGTTCCATTTGTGCAAAAACGAGTCAAATTGGGGCACACTACAACTCGCACACGACTTCGCCCATACAACTCAGCTGTCAACCTTGCAGACGACGAAGAACGTCTTGATCAGCCTCTTACTGTTCGGGAGCTTAATGAATATGACTGTTTTCCTGACATACCTTCCAATGTTGACAAGCTGGATCAATGGATGTCAGATGCAACATTTGACAAGGATCAGTACCTCAAGTTTTTATCCAGTCAAGATCCTTCTAGCACTCATACCATGGCATATGTATCTGTGATTGCCAAAACTAAAGTTGAAGTCATGACAATACCCAGGATTGATTTCTGTCGGTTGGCGAGCGCTAGGATGATTATTAATTTTTTGTTAAACCAGAGTTTAGATCGAACTCCAATAGAGCAATTACAGTCAGCATATATGGAGAGACGGCATTGGGAGTTTTTTAAAAAGAAGGTGATTCACGAGGTACGAAAAAACCGACGCGCAAATGATTAATACACAGTATTATAGTTGTTCTCTTGGCCGTCCATGGCTTTAATTGGATGGTACGTGTGTTATAAATTGAATAAAGTCAGATATAAGCAAAATGAATTGGTTCATTTGAGCTGGACAAAGTTTAGTTTTGACAATTTTTTAGTTGACTGGGGTTTTCCGATGATCGAAATGGGAACAACGGTTGAATTACTGATACGTGCAATCTTTGTTCTTCCAAACTATAATGCAAACATATCTGTGATTTCAAGACACAACAAATACAAGTTTGGAAACATCAAAGTAATCAAACCCAGTATCTGGATTGCAATAGATGAATTCAGGTTAAAGTTTGGCAATCGTAAAATCTAGGATTGTACCAAGAATGGATAGTCTCAGTTTAAAACTATAGTTTGTGGGCATCATATGATGATCAATGTATTCATTCAATTGAAAATGTCGGCCAATTTCTAATAGGAAGCGCGACGAATATTACACATTGTTTATTTCAAAAATAACGACTACAGGATATAAATACTTTCATTTTACGTGAATGCAGCTGTAAATACTGACTTGCAAAAATAGCTTAAACATGGAGCACTCACCACCAAGACTGTTCATGCCACACCAAGAAGCGGAAGGTCCAATATGGACACCGCCGCTACATGCCAGCATTTTGCCGAGTTTTGCATTTGCAAGACGGGCTCGATTCGAGTCTAAAGGTTCAAGCGACAGTCATGGAATTGGAGTGTTTGAGCAGCCATATCAACCAAATGCCAACAAAGATAAAAATATATCTTTAGGTCCGAGTCATAACAAACTTGAACTGCTTTCTGCTGAGAATATAAACCGGAACTGTATCAGCTCCAGTCATATATCTTCGTCCTTGACGCAACACGCGTGGGTCAGGGACTTTCCAGCAACATGTTCATATACACCATCGTGCTCTAAACCCATTCATGCCCAATCTAAACTTCACAAGCGACAGCCACCCCAAACTCCACCAGCAACTCGCATCGTTACTCTTAGAATCGTGATTTACCCGCTTACTGGAAAATCGTTTCCGCAGTGTCACAAACTCGTTATAACCAGTCCTACAGAGGATGTGTTTTTCCATTGGAAATTTGTGTGCACACCATTTAGTTTTGCGACATTGGTGAAAGACATGAACTGGGAAATGCCAGCTGCGACTGAAGGTATCTTCCCACAGACTTTTGATGGGTTTGGACAATTTGTACGTGATCGTGTTTTGGAGTGTGTCCAGTATCCTAATCAGTGAGTAGTCTAGTATATACTTTAAATAGTATCTATATTGTAACAAAAACCTAGCAGACTAATTTCATTGTATGTCTATATAATAAGATTCAAGGCCTTGTTAGAAATTGATCGATTCAATACTGTTGCAAGTCTGAATTTTACCGAGGTTGTACGCAACTATCGACGAGTAGATCTACTTGCAATCGATTTTGTACCATCAGAGTGGCAAGAAGTTATTAGAGATATCAAAGCAGACTACGCTCGCACTAAAGTACGTTTAATATTTGTCAATATTTATACCAACACATTTTTCTAACCAACCTTGCATTCATAAACATCACTTTAAATAGAAGTATCACGGAGATATCAAATCTGCGCTTGTACATGTATTGGATATAGTTGCTAGACATCAACCCACTTTGCTTTTGTCGCCAGATTTTGAGCCAGATGTTTTCCCAGTTCGTCAGCCCAAACACTGGACAACTGTTCTTGATCATTACCTTCCATCGGTTGTCAATCCAACCAAGACCACTTTTTCTCGAACCATCACGCCCAGTCAAAGATCTACCCACACAAAAGCATTTGTTCTCACAACTTTACCCGACACAATGCTCCCTGAAGCCGTTTATAGCAAAACCGTGCCTGTTCGAATTCATCACCATGAGGTAGATCACTCAAATGAAGGGAAAACAGAGTTTCTTACCTTTACGTTCTACACTGTCGGAAATGTGGATATTCCAGAGGCTTATACGATAAAAGTTACCAAACGTGATGATGCATTTTTCAGTTTTGTGAGCGAAGAGATTACTCCAGCGCGGTTTTTAGAAATGATGAATAATACAATGATTGAAGGTAATGCGCGCAAAGAAACTAAACTAGGCGATCCAAGATGGATGACTACAGCCGAAGATAAACAAAAAGGTTCAAGAGCATGGTTGGCATCAAGAAGTTTACAACGGGAGCGAGAGGAAAAACTTGGATTTCATCCTTTTGATGGTATTGGTGGTGTTATTGGCGTCATTGGTGGTGACTATCTATGTGGCATTGAGGAAGATCCAGAAAGGCAGGTTTTTAAAATAGCAACTCAATTGTATTTTGAAAGTTTTGATTACAATTGACAAAACAGTCTATTTTTGATTAGATATGGACTAACCAATTGGTAGAAAACAGGTATTCTGCTGTGTTTGAAGTGGTTAAAAACACACCCAATGGTTTACTGAAAAAAGCAATCAAGATTGGAGATGCACGACCAGCTACTCATCACACACATTACAACGATCATACTGCACACATTACCACTACGCTCAAGGAATCGTTTGCGTCGCAAGCTTTAAACACATCGCTTCCAATGGAAACTACTCGTCAAAACTTTGAATCGGCAACACTAACTTTAACTGAGCGTATTCGACTTTGCAACACCAATCTTTTGACACTCAAATTCACTGCAACACCTTGTGAAGATCTTAAATCTACCATTTCAGATGCATATATATACATTCAAGATGAAATCAAATTATGCAAAGAAAGGCTGTCCTCCATCATGCAGGTGGTGAAAAAACGTAACCCAGCACTTGGTATTGTGTTGGAAAAAGTGCGCTTTCCTAATGATGAGTTCAATGTTAGTAAAGTATGGATTGGGTCAGGTGGATGTAACGATCACCATCGGTTTGTAGATGAAGGCAGACATGAGGTGATCCACTATGCTAAAAGCGACACCGATATTAATGAGCAAACAGGTCATGAGGATGTAATGATTAAATATGCAAAGTGTCTGAAAACTCGACATATGCAGAGGTTTGACCTGCCTTCTTGTCAACAAACTCGTCAAATCCAATCCAACAGAAACCCTAATTTACCTAGCACTAACACGCTTTTAGTTCACCAAAGACCGGTTGTACATGCAGCATGCAAAATTCCTGTACATGTTTCTTTTTCCTGTGCTCAGCAAGCCACTAGCAATCTTTCCAAAGATGTCAACCTCAAGTCTTGCAAATATTCCGATTTGCAGCTTTCAAAAAGACAAGACGTGTCGAGTAAAATATTCTCACCGCTGTATTCATGCAAAACAAAACACTAAACCAGAGTGTCAAATTACATAATAAACACGGTCAGTCAATCTTGGAATGATTGATGCCAGCTTTCACCAAATTTACTGAACAGCGTTGTGCTCTTTGAACTCTTTATTTGATTGAGAGTTTTTCTGATGATTGACATGGAAACAATAGTTGTATTACCGAGGTTGCTTTTTTGAACTAGAACACAAACGTATTTGTGAGATTATAGTATAACAAAGGGGTTTTGGTTGACAATATTCAACCCCAATATATGTATTGCAATAGATGAATTCGGTTCCAAATTTGGTGATCGTATCACGTATGACTGCCAAAAGATTAGAAAAGACATTTAAAGGTTGTATTTGGAACAAGGATTGACAATGCCTATTAAAGTCGATTTCCAATAGGAAAACAACGAATACTCAATCATTATTTATTTTAAAGCAAAGTGACTACAAGATAATGTTCTGTTTTATGGAATACGACTGTAATTCATATTTTATTGATTTTTAAAAGATGTGGCTCTACAAAATGTGAAGATTAAACATGACAAAATATTGCAAGACATTGTCATTTTTAATTTAATAAAGTGACGTACCAACCCATTTGGCAGACACTACTTCTACATCCAACTGCAATAGCCCGCCCAGATCATGTTCCTTTTTATTGCCTTTTACATGCTGTGTGGTAGATACATCGGCAAGAATGGTAAAGCGCAATTCGTCTGTCACACGACATATGCCCCCGTTCAAGTTGCTGCACATTGGAAAAGATGATTGATATGGCACAAGCTTGATCGAATCATATGCAAAAGTATCGGATGAATTTCTGGAATGCTGTAAAGAAGATCCAGCCATGTGTTGTAAAATTGTGCGGTACTGCTCAGATTCAAATAGAGCACTCCATGCTAGCGTCATGTTAGCAGTTGAGGAAAAGGTAGGATATGGATCAACAGGAGTCGACAAAGTGGGATCGTGTTGATTGAGACGTTTTTGATCCATCTGATTGGACTGCTCTTGTTCATCTGTGAACATTAGACTAGCATTACCTACATTTTTCGAGTCTTTACAAAATGGATTTTCAAGAAAAAGACGCTGAAAAACTCCAGCTGCATTTGGGGGATTCATTGTAGCCATGGAGGATAGTGAAGCAATAAACTCGGGTCGTGCAAGAGAAAGTGCAATCGTATTTAAAGCATCATTTTTCGGAAAGTGTGTTTTTGTTTTTGATTTTGGTAATTGAACATCAGCAAGATGTGAAACAGCAGATTTCACAGAGTCAGAATTTAAATCCAAATAATAGTTGGATAGATATGTGCTAGGGGTGTAATCAGAAATAGGCTCGTTAGACATGGTACTTGGATTAGATTGAAAAGAATAAGGATCAATCAGGGGTCGATAAGCAGGAGACAAGGTAAGAAATGACTGCGATCGGTAAGTATGTGCATCATTATGTATGCTAGGAACATATGTAATAAAATTTTGAGGTGCAGTGGAATACTGCGGTCTTGCGTGAATCCTGGTATTTGAAATAAGAGAGCCGGGCATAAACACACTTGCAAAGGAAAACATAACGACCATGAAAACGGCACCAAGTGATTTTCCAGTAATAATGCTAGTATTAGCACCCATAATTGGATCAGAATACGGCATTGAAGGAGAGTGGGTGTGATCCAGATCCTGATTAAACCAAAGATCCTCATAAGAGTCACTGGTCAAACTCAATGGAAATGGCGAAAGCCTGATGGAGGAATGCGGCGATTGATGGTCAAAAGAGTTTTTGTTCAAGTTGATATTGCTGGCACTGCTATCCTCACTGTGTGTGCGAATGCGTGCATGGCTGGATGAAAAGGAAGAAGTGCCATACATTTGAAGTTGACGACTTAATCGTAGATTATCCTCTGTCAGCGCTTTATTTAATTGCTCCAGTTGAGAAACGCGAGTAGTCAAATGCAAGTTTTGGGTTTGTAGTTCTTCAAGCGACGACTCCATTTTATGGGCCTGTTGACGCTTGCGTTTTCTAGACAAATCAGCAGCGTGTCGATTCTTCATCAGTCTTTCTTGCCGTTTGTCCATAATTGGCGGTGTCACTGAAGTTGTAGGAAACTGTGGTGGTAACAATCTAGATACTCCGAATCCTGTTGCTGATGAAATATTTGTATTGCAAGATGTGGGTTTCTTTTGCGAAGCCTGATCATTCTGGAATAATTCAGTTGATACGAGTTTTGCAGAATTATTTTCAGCTGCAGACCATATTAGCGACGAGAGGATTTGCAGAGGAAGAGCAGGTGAAGACAAATCTGTATTTTTGTTTGTAGCAGAAGCAAGCGGGTGTGTGCAATTTTGTGCAATATTTGAAATGTCTGGCTTCGAGGGTATATTTGCCCCAAATGATTTATGTTGGTTCAAGGAAAACTCATCGAATGTGCCTATATGTATCACATTGTTTGAATAATACAGCATTTAAATCAGTAAGGAATAATAATAGTGATTTTAGACTGCTTAACAATGGCTGAAGCCATATTCAGTGCAAATGGCAATGATCAGTAATCACAGCTATATTCACGTAAAATGGAGCACCAGATAAAAACATCAAAATACATAATAAACAGCCAATCTCATGAAACGATTGGTGTCAGTTTACTGGCCAACACCGTTCTCAACGAATGTTTAAAGTCAATTTCTAATATTTAACCAACGTATATTCCAAAGCAAAATGACTGCAGATACAAGTTCCATTTTACGTGAATCGGCTGTAATACGCACAGCATGAGATCCCCTGTCGAACAATTGAACCAAACATTCGTACAGAAAAGCAGCAAGATACTCACCAGTAGTATTGTTTAAACGGTCAGAGAGTTGCTGGTAAGAATGAGTGAGCGAATTCGGCTCATGTGGAGATTTGCAGCCTATGTCAGAGGCTGGGGGAGTAACCGGGCCGCATGCAACATGTGCAGCAGAATGCTGAGCCACAACTAGTGGATTTGCAGTATCATTTTCTGTGCCCAATTCATTCAACGCAAGTGAAGGAGAAAGTTGAAAATGGAATATTGGGTCTGGAGTAGTATCAGTAATGTTGAACAGATAGCTCATGTCAGGAATGGCTGCCACTTCTGCTGGCTGTAGTTTATTCGCTAAAGCTGGAGTATGGTAACAGTGTAAAAGTGATCCTATATCTTTCTGCGGTAAACAATTCGATTCAGTAGACATATCATCATCTTCTGGAAAGTCCAAAAAAGCTCTGATGGGATCGAATGGCTTCATATCAAGAATACTATGGTGATAGTAGCAATAATAGTAGCTGAATCCATGTCATACTGAAACAACGATCGTGTCCGCTCATTTACTTGAATTTTGCTTTTTAATTGTTACAGTCGTATTCATGTAAAATGAAACACTAAATGTCAAGATACATGATAAACAGTCTCATATTTGGTACCAATCTTATTGTGAAGCATTTTATTTCGAACTCATTACAGTTGACTGGTCTTTGTGCTCATTCTTGTACAACAATACTGAAAGAATGTTCTCAGACGTTATGCTGTATAGTTCTGGGTTATTTCATCGCCGATGTTTGAGATTCTGTCATGCCAAAGTCTTGGTTTTCAGTTTGTAGTAAAGACACTGAACTTGACAAAGTGTTTAGTGTTTCCACTCTTTACACTGTAGATTTGTCTTTATCAGACTCTGGACTCGAACAAGACATTGAAAAGTGGATATGTGACAACCTCATAAAGTCACCAACACTCGGACAAAGTGATGTTAGTAGTGCTCGAATGGACTTTTGCTTTCGTTGATAATCTGTCTAATCTGATTTCTGGATACTTATAACGAGCAAAACTACCAAAAACAAAGGTTATTTGTGACATACTGGAATGAAACAATACTCTTGATATTCTTGATGAAATCAGGTAGAATTACAGATGCGCCTATTGATACCTCTGGAATGGGTGTTGTTAAAAGTACATATTCGTAGATATTTTCAATACTCCATTTGGAGTTTGAACACTTCAATTTTTCCAGTATATCATCACCATCCAATTGGTTTAGTACCGTATCAATAGTGGAATTAACTAGTGGTGAATCATTGATATTAAAGCAGGTATTATCAGAGGAATAAAACTGAACTCTATCATCAGTTTCAATGTTCCTCAGCACATATCAGAATTGAATATCGAACCAGTATCTTAATGCTTGCCTTTTGTGATTCTCTTTGGTGGTAAACTTCAATTCATCTAAATTTGTAAACAAGTGTCTCGACCAATGAATTGGTTTTGATTTTGGTCAAAACGAATATTTCTTGATATGATATTGTGAAAACAACCGTTGTTCTTGTCCAGCTCTCTTTCTGTTTGTTTTGTAACTGTAAAAGTTGGTGATAGGCTTTAGCATCGTCCATTCCACTGAAGATCCCTTGAATGTGCTTTTGAATCTTAGTTTAACCTTTCTAGCCCGCCCGACATCCAGATTTGTAATTGAACTAATCAATTGTTTGTACTAGTTTTCTCTTTCGTCTTGTATTTAATAGCAAATCGATATCTCTCAATACCATTTACTTCAAAAAGAACCTTGTACAGACCAACTGTGCTGTCATTTCCTTTAATCAACACTGCATTTCCATTCAAATGAATTTGGGTTTCTTCCAATATGTTTGACATTTCTGATGAACTTGTTTATCATTTGAAAAGAAATTAAATATTCAATTTTATCTTGGATTAAACTTATCAACTATCTATGATAGTGGCTGTGATTGAATATTGCATCTTTTATTTTCTAGACTAGATTTAAACAACATGTTGAATTTACCTTGCTCAAATCCGAGATCAAAGTACATCAACAATTTACTAATGGACACAATTTATCTCGATCCAAGAAATAATCATATCTATCAAGTTGTTGAAAAGCGTGTCAATAATTCGCTGTTGAAAGTAGCGTATAATTACGTTGGAAATGAAGAAGCGGTTGTGTTAGATGATGTTCCAGATTCCATGTTTAGACTAGAAAACCCAATCGAGGTTAATCCATCGAAACTATTAAAAGGCAAAATATTCTCTTTGAAAGAAAAATGCCAGTCTATTATGCGGCATCGACATAAATCACTATAAAAGGATTAAAGAAATGATAGGCGATAGTTGCTATGAAACAAACGATACCATTTATTCACTACATTATGGGTTAGTTGTTTTTTTCAAAAAGCATTATCCAACTTGTGACAATGCGAAGGTTAATCTAGAAATGATGGGTTATCGAATCTTTGCAAACATAAAGATGCTGCCAAGAGTCATCGAGAAACAGCAATCATTACAGGAAAAGTTGTACAGAATTGTTATGAGCGATGTTGATTCTAATTCAGATGATGTGAAAGAAATTATCATGTAAACTATTCATCTTCAATGTCACTGTTGTATCCAGTAGTTGTTGGAAGAATCGATCCATTCCATCCTGCTCTCTTTCTTTGGAATTAGTTCTTGGATAAAACAGCAAGTCAATAACTTCAATGGGAATGGTTGGCTTCAACATATTTGATTCATTTGGTTTTATTGAAATAGTTGTATATCTGCCAAAGACTTGGATCAGGAAGCTAATACGTTATGCCAGTTTGTGTGGTATCGTTGGTCAAGTGTGTTATATCAACCTCGTAATTGCTATCATTTGTTGTTTAATGGTTTTCTCAAGGAGCTTATTGTGGAACGATCGTGTGGTTTTAAACTGAGCACAATAACCTTTTCGTTGACATTTCTTGGAGCATGTCAAACAGACAAAATGAGTTGCGTTGAAGCATTGAATTAATCGTGTGATTACTGTAGAAAAGCATATTGGACATTGCGTATTTTCATCATCAAGTCAAAGTGTGACGTTAATCTCATTCTTACTGTTTAATACAAGTAATGAAGAAATAATTGAAATTAAGTTGATAATTCAATGAAAACTATTGGTATTCTTTGTTACCGTACTTGCGATAGCTTTATATACATTCATCAAAAATGTATTATATAAAGCGTTGGTGTGAGTCTGGCACTGAAAACTCCTGATAGTTCAAACTTATAAGCTATCCAGTGTTCTATACCATTGTTTTTGACCTTGATTGCTCATCTCTGATAACTTGCTATTTTTGGCAACTTCGGACATAATTCACTGGTAATCATTGATCAAGAAAATTGGTATCATCCGGTACCCTATCTATACTACTTTTGCCCAAAAGCGTATCAAATTGTAAATCATTGTCATCAAAATCTTGTCTGTCAACTAGTACGATGTTCTGATGATACAATACTGCTCCACCTGAAAATGCTACCACACAAGATATTGCTCGACTTTCTGATTTCAAGACTTGCGTGGCAGAATTAACTCTTGAAAGGCGTTGCGAGATATAACAATTCATCAAAACATAGTGTTTTTATTAAAATATGATAGACATTGTGGAGCTGATAGGGTTTGACCTTAGTAGACATTACACTGCAAACGGTGTTTCACGATCTTGAGTTGCATTGCAAGCATACACATTCAAGTATTTAAACAGCTCCAATACAGTCATGCACAACTGACAAGTGCCAGTAAATCTGATTGTATTAGCTTTTAATCAATCATCAATATAACTGTCGACTCCATCAAAATAGCCTGCTAATGTGGATCTCGTAACAAATCCGAGTCGAATTTCTTTACGAACCAGCAGAGACTTTATATCTCGGCAACTCTCCAGTGTCAATATTCAAACACAACATTGCTGTGTTTGAGTGATAGGATCTGTTATCGCCGACTTGATATCTGCTTACAAGACAGCCGCTGCACCTGTTTGACTCTACTCCTATTGACAAACTCACTGCATTCTATTATGGGTAGAAAAACACTTTCTGAGCATCTGCCTCTTGTGTCTCTTTTATGACTCTTCATCGGTTGGTCATACAACAACCATTAGTTACAGGCTCAAAAAACGTCACTATAAACCAGTATTTAGTTTAGAAACAAAACTTGCGTACAGCACAAGGAAAGCCTCAGCCAAATGCTGGTTCATAGTAGTAGTGTTGCTTTTTGAGTTTATAATTAGTAGTTATTCATACAACCCTGCCAATGGCAAGTCTCAAGAAACAATAAAGGTTGATCTTTATAAAGTATTTCTCCATCTACAACAGAGCAGAAAATGAGTTTTCCAATAGTAAAATCAGACTCAATACTGTCTTGTAAGCAAACCCTAGACCAGAAACGACAGACCGTCTCCCTCAGGGACAACAATACTCTGTGTGAGTATTGACACTGGAGAGTTGCCGAGATATGAAATCTGCTGGTTCGTGTGAAGAAAAACTCGGAGTTTTGTCGCAAGATTCAAACAGTTCATTTTGGCGAATTCAACAATTATATTGATTAAAAGCTAATACAATCAGATTTACTGGCACTTGTCAGTTGTGCATGACTGCATTGGAGCTGTTCAAATACTTGAATATGTACACCTGTGATTATGTTACAGATTCACCATTCATGACTATATAGTATTAGTCAATCCAAAAACCCATTTTACAATAGATCTGATTGAATACAAATTGAACAAATCACCCAT